>NC_057720.1:12854050-12856565 GCF_004010195.1 Chiloscyllium plagiosum
TCCATCTGCCACTTCTCAGCCCATTGGCCCATCTGGTCCAGATCCCATTGTAATCTGAGGTAACCCTCTTCGCTGTCCACTACACCTCCAATTTTGGTGTCATCTGCAAACTTACTAACTGTACCTCTTATGCTCGCAGCCAAATCATTTATGTAAATGACAAGAAGTAGAGGACCCAGCACCGATCCTTGTGGCACTCCACTGGTCACAGGCCTCCAGTCTGAGAAACAACCCTCCACCACCACCCTCTGTCTTCCACCTTTGAGCCAGTTCTGTATCAAAATAGCTAATTCTCCCTGTATTCCATGAGATCTAACCTTGCTAATCAGTCTCCCATGTGGAACCTTGTTGAATGCCTTTCTGGAGTCCATATAGATCACATCTACTGCTCTGCCCTCATCAATCCTCTTTGTTACTTCTTCAAAAAACTCAATCAAGTTTGAGAGACATGATCTCCCACACACAAAGCCATGTTGACTAAACCTAATCAGTCCTTGCCTTTCTAAATACAAGTACATCCTATCCCTCAGGATTCCCTCCAACAACTTGCTCACCACTGAGGTCAGGCTCATCAGTCTAAAGTTCCCTGGCTTGTCCTTACCACCCTTCTTAAACAGTGCACCACATTTGCCAACCTCCAGTCTTCCGGTACCTCACCTGTGACTATCGATGATATAAATATCTCAGCAATCACTTCTCTGGCTTCCCACAGAGTTCTTGGGTACACCTGATCAGGTCCTGGGGATTTATCCACCTTTACCCATTTCAAGACATCCAGCACTGCCTCCGCTGTAATCTGGACATTTTGAAAGATGTCACCATCTATTTCCCGATAGTCTATATCTTCCATATCCTTTTCCACAGTAAATACTGATGCAAAATATTCATTTAGAATGTTGCCCATTTTCTGCCGTTCCACAGAATAGGGCCACCTTGCTGATCTTTGAGGGGCCCTATTCTCTCCCTAGTTACCCTTTTGTCCTTAATATATTTGTAAAAACCCTTTGGATTCTCCTTAATTCTATTTTCCAAAGCTACCTCATGTCCCCGTTTTTCCCTCCTGATTGCCCTCTTAAGTGTACTCCTACTTCCTTTATACTCTTCTAACGATTCACATGATCTATCCTGTCTATACTTTACATATGCTTCCTTCTTTTTCTTAACCAAACCCTCAATTTCTTTAGTCATCCAGCATTCCCTGTACCTACCAGCCTTCGCTTTCACCCTGAGAGGAATATAGTTTCTCTGGATTCTTGTTATCTCATTTCTGAAGGCTTCCCATTTTCCAGCTATCCCTTTACCTGCGAACATCTGCCTCCAATCAGCTTTTGCCTGATACCATCAAAATTGGCCTTTCTCCCATTTAGGAGAAAGTGAGGTCTGCAGATGCTGGAGATCAGAGCTGAAAATGTGTTGCTGGAAAAGCGCAGCAGGTCAGGCAGCAGCCAGGGAACAGGAGAATCGATGTTTCGGGCATAAGCCCTTCTTCAGGAATTCCTGAAGAAGGGCTTATGCCCGAAATGTCGATTCTCCTGTTCCCTGGATGCTGCCTGACCTGCTTTCTCCCATTTAGAACTTCAACTTTTAGATCTGGTCTATCCTTTTCCATCACTATCTTAAAACACCCAAATAACTTCCCTGGATATATTTCCGGGAATATCCTCCCTCAGCACAGCTGTAATGCTATTCCTTATCAAAAATGCCACTCCCCCTCCTCTCTTGCCTCCCTTTCTCTCCTTCCTGTAGCATTTGTATCCTGGAACATTAAGCTACCAATCCTGCCCATACCTGAGCCATGTTTCCGTAATTGCTATGATATCCCAGTCCCAGGTTCCTAAACATGCCCCAAGTTAATCTGCCTTCCCTGTTAGGCCCCTTGCATTGAAATAAATGCAGTTTAATTTATTAGTCCTACCTTGTCCCTGCCTGCCCTGACTGTTTGACTCACTTCTATTCTTAACTGTACCCGTCTCAGGGGTAAATATAGAATAAACGGGTAGGGGAATGTGTCTGGATGAGTTACTCTTCAGAGACTTATTGGGCCAAATGACCTGTTTCCACATTGTTAGGGATTCTATGAACATCTGTCACTTTGCAATGCAAACATAGTTACTTTGGTGGGTCATTGCCCAAAGTGCCAACAAGGACAGAAATTACTGCCAGCAGCTCCCCCACATTGGTGGGAATGGCTGGGTAAACCCTGGACTCGGTTACATGGCAACTATGTTGGTCCTTTCATGGGCTCAATGTTCCTAGTCATTGTGGACACCCACTCAAAGTGGTCAGATATGCGTAAAAATTCATTCATCAAACACAAAACAGTGATAGAAAAGCTGCAAATATATTCTGCAATACATGAGCTCTCGGAAATGTTAGTCACATTCACAGGCCAACAGGGGGTGGCATGGTGGCACAGTGGTTAGCACTGCTGCCTCACAGTACCAGAGACCTGGGTTCAATTCCCGCCTCAGGCAACTGTCTTTGTGGAGTTTGCACATTCTCCCTGTGTCTGTAT
>NC_057720.1:12857065-12869816 GCF_004010195.1 Chiloscyllium plagiosum
CCTTCCACATCCTACAGAAATTTTCCTGCACCTCCAAACCTTTCATCTACTGTGTCCGTTACTCTCAATGTGGTTTTCTGTAAATGGGGAGACAGGAAGCCAACTTACAGAACATTTTGTAGAACATCTTTGGGACACCCTGGACCTTCTCCACTGCTAACCTCTAGCCACCTGATGCCTAGAGGAAGAATACCTCATCTTCCACCTTCGGACCCTCCAACCACGCAGGATCAATGTCAATTTCACTGGTTTCCTCATCTCCCTCCCCCCACCTTATCCCAGATCCAACCATCCTACTCAGCACTACCCTCTTGACCTGTCCTACCTGTCCATCCTCCTTCCCATCTATCCGCTCCACCCTCCTCTCCATTCTATCACCATCACTTCCCACCTTCATCCACCTATCACATTCCTTTCTTCCTTCCTCCCAGCCCCACCTCCCATTTATCTCTCAGCCTCCCTGGGCCGCCCCTCTCCCGTCGACATTCCTGATGAAGAGCTTATGCTCGAGATGTTGACTCTCCTGCTCCTTGGATGCTGCCTGACTGGCTGTGTCTTTCAAGCACCACACGTCATGAAGGGTATAGACAGGGTAGATAAGAGGTAAGCTTTTTCCCAGGGTGAGGGATTCAATAGCAAGAGGTCACGTTTTCAAGGTGAGAGGTGAAAAGTTTAAGGGGGATACACATGGTAAGTACTTTACACAGAGGATGGTAAGTGACTGGAACGCGTTGCCAGCAGAGGTAGTAGAGGCAGGCACGGTAGATTCATTTAAAATGCATTTGGACAGTTGCATGAGTAGGTGGGGAGCAGAAGGATACAGATGCTTAGGAATTGGATGGCAGGTTTAGGCAGTAGATTTGGATTGGCTCAGGCTTGGACAGCTGAAGGACCTGTTCCTGGGCTGTAAATTTTCTTTGTTCTCTTAGATCTGGAAACATCGACCCTCCTGCTCCTCAGATGCTGCCTGATCTGCCGTGCTGTTCCAGTGCCACACGTTTTTACTCTGATCTCCACCATCTGCAGTCCTCACTTTCCCCCACTGAAGTGTCAAGTGCCAGATTGCTTCAGGATGGTCAGCAAAGTGGTTGTCTAATTTTTCATTGGTTTTCTAAATGCAGAGGATACCTGAAGTGGACAGTGATTTATTCACAGTGGCAATGTTCATTCAAAGGATTGCTTGGTACTCGGGATGTGTTGAGTGCACTTCTGCTTAGATGTACAAATGCAAGGATATGAAAAGCAAGCAATGCAGTGATGAGAACATGAGCCAGCTGTCCTGGACAGAACTGCCCCTTTAAAGATGAGGAGTTTAAAGTTGGGTTCATGTGGAGTTGTGGAAATCACAGGTGATGACAGTGAAGCCCGCTGCAGTGGGAGATGGACCCTAGCACTGTTTGAGGGGGGAACAAGGGTGAATGCAGTTTGGAAAATGAAGCAGTTGAACATCCTGCCAAGGTAGTGGCTCTTTAAATGAGGTAAAAGGGAGAGATTTTACACATCATGGTGTTGATGATGGTATTATCAGATGGAATGAAGTGGAGACAGAGAAACGATCACAACTGCATGGAGTGTTTACAAGTAGCACATTGAGTACTTAAGAATCCATCCACAGCATTATCTTATTTCCGCTTGTCAAAAGAAGTTTCTGATGT
This sequence comes from Chiloscyllium plagiosum, assembly GCF_004010195.1. Taxonomy (NCBI): domain Eukaryota; kingdom Metazoa; phylum Chordata; class Chondrichthyes; order Orectolobiformes; family Hemiscylliidae; genus Chiloscyllium; species Chiloscyllium plagiosum. The sequence goes on from NC_057720.1 coordinate 12,858,721, forward strand.
TTAGATGCACAATCTGTTCTCCAAGATGAGAACATTCATTGCTCAACAATCCCAGCACCTTCAGGATTTAAACTCATAAGTAATCTAAACTACATTTTCCTAAATAAACAACATGTTATACCATAATAAATGCACTGAGTTTTAATGAATGAATACTCCAGGGAAGAGTGACAAATGACACTGAATGTGTGAGCAACTTCAATACTGACTTACATTTATGACATTTTGTTTCAGCAATGTGTTAGCCTCCAGTGGTTTGTGGGATTCAGCACTAACTGTTCCATATATTTATATGTTATGGTGGGGATAGTGATAATGTTACCTGACTGAAGGCCCAGGCTAATGCTGTGGGGACACAGGCTCAAATCCCACTCCAGCAGTTTGTAAAATTTAAATTCAATGAATAAAATAGATCATGGGGTACAATCTTTTCAGGGACTGTGTGATGCTGGCTTTGGTAGGATTTCCAACAGAAATTGATGAAAACCCTGGTGAGGCCTAATATAACAGAAGCATATTTGTGCAGTTCTTAACGCTTTCAAAATGCAATGCAGCAAGTTTCTGGCTAAGCAGTAGCAAGTTGTAACTAAGATGATTATTACCTGTTAAGCACCTTGTTATAATGGTCCAACTCACCACCAATCTTCCATTCTCACATTCCAATCACTAAATCTGCACTATCAGCATCCTTCCTCTTCCATTATTGCATAAATGCTGCCCCTTCACATCAGCTCTGATGAAGAGTCATCTAGACTCACAAGTCAAAGAGTGTGGTGCTGGAAAAGCACAGCAGGTCAGGCAGCATCCGAGGAGCAGGAGCATTGATGTTTCCAGCATAAACTCTTCATCAGGAAGAAGAGCTGACGAAAAGCTTATGCTCGAAATGTTGATTCTCCTGCTCCTCTGAAGCTGCCTGACGGGCTGTGCTTTTCCAGCACCACACTCTTCAACTCTGATCTCCAGCATCTGCAGTCCTCACATTCTCCCATCTCGACTCATAATTTGAGCTTGCTGTCTCTACACAGGGTCTCTACACACTAATTCCTATGAAACCTTTGCAGCGAGATAACTTGAAAGGCATTTCTCCCTGAAGGGAATTCTTACCCATAAACAGGAAGAGAGGAAGGAAATGTTGCTACAGATAATGTGGCCGATGGATTGTTGACCATGCTTTGAATACTTCCTTATCAATCACATGAAACAATGGCACTGACTGTATCCACACTCTGATCTCATGAGGGATTTTGTCCTTTCACAGAAAACGAAGGAACAATAATAATTCCTAGAACTTTAGCTGTTCTTATTGTGTGTTGTATTCCTGGCGCTGGAATTAAGGACATCTCAAGACATTTGAAGCATATTGTTAAAGGGGAGAGTGAAAAACCAGACATTATTGTACACATTGATAGGAATGACGTAGTTAGGGAAAAGATTAAGGGTTTACAGAGTGAATATAAGAGGTTCGGTAGAAGATTAAAAAACAGAACTTCAAAAGTAGGAATCTCTGGTTTATTTCTGCTGCCAAGCTCGAATGAATGAGAATGAAAGGATAAAGGAGATAAATTAATGGCTGAAGAGGTGGTGTCATGTTCAGGGATTTGGATTCTTGGGTCATTGGGATCTCCATTGAGGCAGAGAAGACCTGTTCAAAAAGGGTGGAATTCACCTGAACTGGAAAGGGACCAAGATCCTCGCAGGGGGATTTACTAATTCTATTAAGAGAGACAGTAAACTATTCCAGTGGGTGTGGCGGTGGAGGGATCCCAAGTAGCAAAGTAAATACATAGATTTGGAAGGTTGTGATTCTGAAAATTACAATTAATTAGAAAAGAAAGACAACAGCATTTCAGAGAATGGAGTTACTCTGAAGAATTAAACTGCATTTTATTGCAGTGTAAGGGGTCTTCCAGGTAAGGCTGATGAACTCCGGGCATGTTTGGGAACATGGGAGTGGGATGTCATAGCTATTACAGAAACTTAGCCGGGGGATGGGCAGCGCTAACTGCTCAATATTCCGGGTTTCACATGATACAGGAAGGATAGGTAAGGAGACAAAAAAGTAGGGGGAGTGGCATTTTTGAATAAGGAAAGCATTACTGCTGATACCAAAGAAGATATTTCTGAAATATTGCCCAGTGAACATATATGGGTTGGAGTTAGAAATAATATAGAAATGATCATCTTAATGGGCTTGTACTTCAATAGTCAGATGGAAATTGAAGATTGAATTGAGAAATATGATCACTGCACCCAAAATGTGCCTCTTCTATTTGTAGGCAGCACTATGGCTCAGTCGTTAGCACTGTTACCTCACAGTGCCAAGGACCTGGGTTCAATTCCTGCCTTAGGTGACTGTTTATGTGGAGTTTGTATGGTCTTCCCCTGTCTGTATGGGTTTCCTCCCACAATCCAAAGATATGTAGGTTAGGTGAATTGGCCAAACTTAAGTGCCCATAGTGTTCAGGGGTGTGTAGATTAGATGCATTAATCAGGGGTAAATAAAAGGCAGGGGAATGTGTCTGGGTGGGTTACTCTTCAGAGGGTCAATGTGGACTCACTGGGCTGAAGGGCCTATTTCCACACTTTAGGGATTCTAAGAAATATACAGAGAGATCTCAGATATATGTAAGAATAATAAGATTATAATTATAGATGATTTTAATTTTCCAAACATTGACTGGGACTACTATTGTGTTAAAGGTTTCGATGGTGAAGAATTTATTACTGTGTTCAAGAAAATTTCCTTTATTAATTTGGAAATGTTCTGACTAGAGAAGGAGCAGAATTTGACCTTCTCTTGTGTAGTAAAACAGGGCAAGTGACTGAAGTGATTAGGATTATAGAATCCCTACAATGTGGAAGTAGGCCATTCAACCCATCGAGTCCACAGTGACTCTCTGAAGAGTATCCTACACTGAACCTTGCCCCATCCTATTCCTATAACCCTGCATTTCCCATGGCTAATCTACCCAATCTGCACATCCTTGGACACTATGGGCAATTCAGCACAATTCTGGATTAGTGGTGCTGGAAAAGCACAGCAGTTCAGGCAGCATCTGAGGAACAGTCAAATCGACGTTTCGGGCAAAAGCCCTTCATCAGGAATACATTCCTTTTACTGCTCCTCGGATGCTGCCTGAACTGCTGTGCTTTTCCAGCACCACTAATCCAGAATCTGATTACCAGCATCTGCAGTCATTGTTTTTACCACAATTCAGCACAAGCCAATCAACGTAACCAGCACATCTTTGGACTGTGGGCGGAAACCAGAGCACCCAGAGGAAATCCACACAGACATGGGGAGAACATGCAAACTCCACACAGACAATCACCGACATCCAATCCAAAGATATGCAGGTCAGGTGAATTAGCCATGCTAAATTGCCCGTAGTGTTAGGTGCATTAGTCAGGGGTAAACATAGGGTAGGGGAATGGGTTGGGATGGGTGACTCTTCCGAGGGTCAGTGTGGACTTGTTGGGCTGAAGGGCCTGTTTCCATACTGTAGGGAATCTAATCCCAAGCACTGTGGGGTAGCAGTGCTAACCACTGAGCCACCATGCTACCTATGAATAGTAGAAGTACATTTTGGGTATAATGATCATAATTCTATTTATTTTAAAATAGTTACAGGAAACTCCATTGAAGTTAAAGTTTTAATTGCAGTCAGGCAAATTTTAATGTTATAGACAAGAATTTTCAAAAGTTGATTGGAGTATTCTATTTGCATGTAAAGGGATGTCTGATAAGTGGGAGGCTTTTAAAAGTGTGATAATGAGACTTCAGGGTCATTAGATTCCTGTTAGAATAAAAGGTAAGACTGGTCGGTTTACAGAATAATGGATGAATAAAGATATTCAGGTTTTAGTCAAGAATAAAAAAGAATCATATGTTAGATATAGACAATTGGGTTCAAATGTATCTATTGAACAATGTAGAGAGTGTAGAATAATTCTTAAGAGGGAGATCAAGAAAGTAAAGAGAGGATATGAAATAGCCTTGGCAGATAAGGTGAAAGATAATCCAAAGAGATTCTATAAGTACATTAAGGGCAAGAAAGCAGCTAAAGAGTGTGAGGGGCCCCTTAAAGATCATAGAAGTCATCTTCGTTTGTACCTCAGGAGTTGGAGATATATTGAATGAGTATTTTGCGTCAGTTTTTACTGTGGAGAACAAAATGGAAGCTAGAGAACTCAGAAAAAATGATGCATTGAAAACAGTTCATGTCACAGAAGAGGAATTGCTGTAGATCTCAGAAAATATGAAGGTGCATAAATCTGTTTCACCTGACCCATTGTAGCCCAGGACATTGTGGGAGGTTAGGGAGGAAATTGCAGCGCCTTTTTGGAAAAATATTTGTCTCATCTATTATTAATGGCGAGGTGCCAACTGAATGAGGAATGACTAATAGGACTTAACAGGACTTGCACACGAAAATGTAAAATCCTAGGGAGTGTTGCTGAACAAAGAGACTTTGGACAGCAGGTTCATTTCTCCTTGAAAGTGGAGTCAGGGGTACATAGGATAGTGAGGAAGGCATTTGGTATGCTTTCCTTTATTGGTCAGAGTATTGAGTACAGGAGTTGGGAGGTCATGTTGTGGCTGTGCAGGACATTGGTTAGGCCACTGTTGAAATATTGCAATTCTGGTCTTCTTCCTATTGGAAAGATGTTGTGAAACTTGAAAGGGTTCAGAAAGGATTTACAAGGATGTTGCCAGGGTTGGAGGATTCGAGATATAGGGAGAGGTTGAATAGGCTAGGGCTGTTTGCCCTGGAGTGTTGGAGGCTAAGGGGTGACCTTATAGAGGTTTATAAAATCATGAGGGGGCATGGATAGGATAAATACTCAACGTCTTTTCCTTGGGGTCAGGGAGTCCAGAACTAGAGGGCATAGGTTTAGGTTGAGAGGGGAAAGATATAAAAGAGACCTGAGGGGTAGCTTTTTCACTCAGAGGGTGGTACATGCATGGAATGAGCTGCCAGAGGAAGTGGTGCAGGTTAGCTCAATTGCAACATTTAAAAGGCATCTGGATGAGTATATGAAGCAACATTTAAGAAGCATGTGGATGGATATATGAATAGGAAGGGTTTGGAGGGATATGGGCTGGGTGCTGGCAGGTGGGACTAGATTGGGTTGGGATATCTGGTCGGCATGGACAGGTTGGACCGAAGGGTTTGTTTCCGTGCTGTACATCTCTATGACTCTAATATTGTAATATTCATAGAATCCCCACAGTGTGGAAACAGGAAAGTCAGCCCAACAAGTCCACACTGACCCTCCAAAGAGTAACCCACTCAGACCCATTCCTTTACCCTCTGGTTACCCCTGACTAATGCAGAAGTGACGACTGCAGATTAAAGTCAAGGGTGTGGTGCTGGAAAAGCACAGCAGGTCAGGCAGCATCTGAAGAGCAGGAAAATAGATGTTTCAGGCAAAAGCCTGTCATCAGGGATTCCTGACTAATGCACCTCACTACACATCCCTGAACACTATAGGCAACTTAGCAAGACTAATTCACTGAACTTGCATATCTTTGGAGTGTAGGAGGAAACCCACACAGCCACAGAGAGGATAGGCAAACGCCACCCAGACAGTCATCTAAGGCTGGAATTGAACCCAGCTCCTCACAACTGCAAGGCAGTAGTGCCAACCACTGATCCACCCTGCTTATGCTGTGCTTTTCTTTAAGGAAGGACATAAGGAGAAGTCTGGGAACTACAGCCATGTGAGTGATACAGTGGTGGGCACGTTTTTTGATGTGATTCTGAAAGATAGGATTTATGTGACTTTGGAGAGGCAAGGAATAATTAGGGATAGTTAACATTGCTTTGTGAGAGGGAAATTGTGTCTTACAAGGTCAGATGTGTTTCAACAAAATGTCCTTTGTCATTTACCAACATGCAAATACATCAAATAGAAGTAGGCCATTCAGCCCCAGAGACTACTATGTCATTCAATAAGATGGTGTCTGACCTTTGGTGTTTCAAGTTCCATGTTCCCCATCTATTCCTGTCAATCCTTGATTCCCCTGCCTAACACAAACCTATTCAGCTCTGACTCAAAAAATTCAATTAACCTGACTCTGCCACCTTCTGAGAGAAAAGTCAAAGCCTCATTACCTTGATCTTGAAAGGGACACCCCAATTTTAAACCAGTGCCCTCAACTTCTTGACTCACCCACAAGAAGAAACATCCTTTTCTTGTCCATCTTGACAGGAACATTCAGGATGTTATACACTGCAATCAGGTCACCCCTCACCCTTCCAAACTCCAGTAGTAACAAGCCCAGTCTATCCAAGGTTTCCTCATAATCCACTCATTCCAGGTATCAATCTGGTAAACAACCTCCAATGTATCTTTAAGTAAGGAAACCAAAACTACACACAGGATTCAAGATGTGATCTCACCAATGTCCCATATAAATGAGGCATAACATTCTTACCTTTGCATTCAGTTGTTTATTTTTAATTCATTCACAAGATGAGGGTGTCACTGGCTGGGCTGGCATTTAATACCCATCCCTAATGGCCCCAAGGGCAGTTAAGAATCAACCACATTGCTGTGGGTCTGGAGTCATGCCAGGTAAGCATGGCAGATTCTCTCTGGAAACGACGAGTGAACCGGATGGGTTTTTCCAACATTCAACAATGGATTCATGCTCATCAATAGACTCTTAATTCTAGATTTGCATTGACTTCAAATTCCACCATCTGGCAAGATTGGATTTGAATCCAGGTCCCCAGAACATTATCTGAACCTCTGGATTAACAGTCCAGTGATAGTAATGCTCAGTCATCGCTTCCCCATTTAAAGGGTCAGTCTAGAATATCAAGTATGAGAATATTTCTACAAAAAAGAAAAACTTATTTTTCTACCATGAATGGTAGAACCAAGGTAAGTTTTTACCATTCATGCTTAACTGAAGAACTAAAAACAGCATCAAATTTATGGCAAAAGCATGTAATTGTGCAAAAGCAAAGGAAATATAGGCTAGATAAGAAATAGGAGACTAAACTGGGCAGATTTTTTCTTGGGCGGCACGGTGGCACAGTGGTTAGCACTGCTGCCTCGCAGCGCCAGAGATCCGGGTTCAATTCCCGACTCAGGCGACCGACTGTGTGGAGTTTGCACGTTCTCCCCGTGTCTGCGTGGGTTTCCTCCGGGTGCTCCGGTTTCCTCCCACAGTCCAAAGATGTGCAGGTTAGGTGAATTGGCCATGCTATATTGCCCGTAGTGTTAGGTAAGGGGTAAATGTAGGGGTATGGGTGGGTTTCGCTTCGGCGGGTCGGTGTGGACTTGTTGGGCCGAAGGGCCTGTTTCCACACTGTAATCTAATCTAAAAAAAAAAAAATCTAATCTAAAATCAGTAGATTTAGGATAAGAATGCAAAAGAATAAGGATGGGGTAATGAATATAAGTTCTTACCTTAAGGAAGAATAATTTCACTGACATATGACTCGGTTTAAGCTGACTGTGAGCAGTTACTTGCAGATAAAACAGTGTCAGAGCAGGAGGAGGAATTCAAGGAGGAAATAGCACGAGTAGAGGGCAGCTGGGTCCCCATAAATACCAAAGGTTGGAGCCAAACTGGAACCCGAATTGCGGAGAGATATAAAGTTTTTGTGAAGGAAGAAAGTAGTGGCTTATTGCAGATATTAATGGGCAGAGTTCCTAAAGCATTACAGTAAGTGGGAATGGGAGAGGATTGAAAAGGAAATTAGGAAATTAAAGAATTGTGCATAAGGACAGGGTAGGAAGCTAATGAGGTGATTTTGGGATGATAGCGAAGGAAGTACATTCAGTAATGCAGAGGACTCACAGAGAGAAAATTTCCTCAGAACTCATCAAAATCATTAGAGAGAAGAAGGTTGAGAGGTGACTTAATAGAGATGTACAAGATGATCAGAGGATTAGATAGGGTGGGCAGTGAGAGTCTTTTTCCTCAGATGGTGATGGCTAGCTCTTAAACCTGTCAATGCCAATGAGAACAAGCAGTGAACAATTCACAAGTATGATGTGACTCACTTTCTCCTCTATGATATGGAGGTGCCGAGTTTGGACTGGGATGGACAAAGTTAAGGATCACACAACACCAGGTTATAGTTTATTTGGAGGTACAAGCTTTTGGACTGCCACTCCTTCATCAGATAGCTAGTGGGGCAGGATCTTAGGACACTGAACAGAATAATTTCCCTTTCTATTACACAACATTTTGGAATTTACACTGATGCTTTGGGGAGAAAGTGAGGACTGCAGATGCTGGAGATCAGAGCTGAAAATGTGTTGCTGGAAAAGCGCAGCAGGTCAGGCAGCATCCAAGGATCAGGAGAATCGACGTTTCTGGCATAAGCCCGAAGTCCCTCCAAGTCCTCCCCCAAGTCCCTCCTCCCTACCTTTTATCTTAGCCTGCTGGGCACACTTCCCTCATTCCTGAAGAAGGGCTTATGCCCGAAACGTCGATTCTCCTGTTCCTTGGATGCTGCCTGACCTGCTGCGCTTTTCCAGCAACACATTTTCAGCTTTGGGGAACAGGTTTTGCAATCTCGTCCATTCTAGTCTGAAAAGAGTACATGAGTTGTTCAGAAAATGATAACTTTACCAGAGTGTTTGATGTAACGTAGTGGTCAGACTCATCTCGTACATTTCAATTGGACGATTATTTATCAGTATTACTGTTTTTCTATTTCATCCCTCGAGGATTCTCTTGTGCCAGTTTGAAAGCCTAAACCAGAGCGATTAGTGCAGGTGAAAGGGTCGTGTGATCTTGGAGCCCAGATGAGCCTGTTGAAATTTAGGAAGACTCCAAAGTAGTTCTGGGTGCCACGGTGAAAATAGAACCAGAATAATTTATAATAATGAAAAGCTTATGGCTTTTTTATCTGAATGCATACAGCATTTGTATCGTGTAGATGATGGCAGCATTAATCCGGAGATGCAGTAATGTTCTGGGACATGGGTTCCAAACCCATCATGAACAGATGGTGGAGTTTGAAATCAATTTTAAAAACCAGGAATTAAGAGTCTAATGATGAGGAAAACCACATCTGGTTCACCAATGTCCTTTAGACCATTCGACAATGGAGTGTAATTCATAGAATCCCTACAGAATAGAATCCCGATAGGATAGAATCCCTACAGCATGGAAACAGGCCATTTTGGCCCAATAAGTCCACTCTGACCCTCCAAAGAGCAATCCAATCAGACCCACACCCCACCCCACATTCATTCCTAACCAGTGCACCCAACCTCCATATCCCTGAACACTTTGGGCAATTTAGCATGGCCAATTCACCTGCACAGTTTTGTGCTTGTGGGAGGGAACCAGAGCACCCGGAGGAAACTCAGGTTTCCTGGCACAGGCACGGGAGGAATGTGCAAACTCCACACAGACAACGCCCGAGGCAGGAATCAAAGCCGGGTCCCTGGCGCGGTGAGGCCAATGAGCAACTGAGTCACCGTGCCAACCCAGCCATTTGGACCATTGAGTCATCTGTAATTTGATCAGCAGTTTATGTATTTCTCAACCCCATTTTTCTGTATTCTCCCTGAGACTCCTGATCCCCTTACTAACCAAGAACCTGTCTATCCTGGTGTGAAATGCATTCAATGACTTGGCCTTGACAGCCTTCTCCAGGAACACATTCCACAGATTAACCAGTCCGTGGCTTAAGGAATTCCTAAAGGGAGTTAGAACATAGAACATAGCAAAGTACAGCACAGAACAGGCCCTTAGGCCCACGATGTTGTGCCGAGATTTAATCCTAATGTAAAATACAGTAACTTAACCTACGCACCCCTCAACTCACTGCTATCCATGTGCATGTCCAGCAGTCACTTAAATGTCCCCAATGACTCTACTTCCACCACCACAGCAGGCAACGCATTCCATGCATTCACTGCTCTCTGCATAAAGAACCTACCTCTAACGTCTCCTATTATCTTCAAACTATGACTTCTCGTAACAGTCAATCCTGTCCTGGAGAAAAGTCTCTGGTTATTGACTCTATCTATCCCTCTCATTATTTTGTACACTTCGACGAGGTCTCCTCTCTTCCTCCTTCTCTCCAGAGAAAAATGGTCAAGCTTATTCAACCTTTCTTCATAAGGCAAGCCCTCCAGTCCAGGCAGCATCCTGGTAAACCTTCGTGCACCCTCTCCAAAGCCTCTGTATCTTTCCTATAGTAGGGTGACCAGAACTGGACACAATATTCCAAATGTGGTCTCACAGGGACTTGTGGAGCTGCAGCAAAACCTCGCAGCTCTTAAACTCGATCCCCTTGTTAATGAAAGCCAAAACATCATATGCTTTCTTGACAACCCTATCCACTTGGGTGGCAACTTTGAGGGATCTATGCACTTGCACACCCAGATCCCTCTGTTCCTCCACACCGCCAAGAATCCTGTCTTTAATCCTATATTCAGCATTCGAATTTGACCTTCCAAAATGCATCACTATGCATTTATCCAGGTTGAACACCAAAGGCTTGGCAAGAAGGATTAGGGAGAACCCAAAGGCATTTTACTCATACGTGAGGAATAAGACAATGGTCAGGGAGAAGGTAGGGCCGATCAGGGATAGTGGAGGGAACTTGTACGTGGAGTCTGAGCAGATAGGGGAAGCCCTAAATGAGTTTTTTGCTTTGGTTTTCACCAAGGAAAGGGAACTTGTTGTAAATGAAAACTTAGAGGAGCTGGGATACAGTCTTAACCAGATCAAGATTGATGAAGTTAATGTTCTAGAAATTTTGGAAAACATTAAGATAGATAAGTCCCCAGGGTCAGACCAGATTTATCCTAGTCTGCGCCAGGAAGCAAGAAGGGAGGTTGCTAAGCCGCTGGCGAGGATATTTGCCTCCTCACTCTCCACGGGAGTCGTACCGGAGGATTGGAAGGAGGCAAATGTTGTTCCTCTTTTCAAGAAGGATAATAGGGAAATGCCTGGCAATTACAGACCAGTCAGTCTTACATCTGTGGTCAGCAAAGTTGTGGAAAGAATTCTGAGAAATAGGATTTTTGACTATTTGGCAAAGCATAGTGTGATTAAAGGCAGTCAGCATGGCTTTGTGAGGGGCAGGTCATGCCTCACAAATCTTATT
>NC_057720.1:12870109-12871533 GCF_004010195.1 Chiloscyllium plagiosum
GTTCCAGTGCCTCCACATCCTTCGTATAGTATGGCGACCAAAACTGCACACAGTATTCCAGATGCGGCCGCACCAGAGTCTTTTTCAACTGCAACATGACCTCAGTACTCTGGAACTCAATTCCTCTACCAATAAAAGCCAGTACGGCATATGCCTTCTTCACCGCACTATTTACCTGGGTGGCAACTTTCAGAGATCTGTGTACATGGACACCAAGATCCCTCTGTTCATCCACACTACCAAGTATCTGACCATTAGCCCAGTACCCCATCTTTTTGTTACTCTTACCAAAGTGAATCACCTCACACTTATCCACATCTTCTTTGAGGAGATGTCAAGACAGGTCGACAATGGTCGAGCAGTGGCTGTGGTGTATATGGACTTCAGCAAGGCACTTGATATGGTTTCCCATGGTAGGTTCATTCTTAAAGTCAGGAAGTATGGGATACAGGGAGATTTGGCTATCTGGATTCAGAATTGGCTGGCTGACAGAAGGCAGAGTGTGGTTGTCGATGGAAAGTATTCTGCCTGGAGGTCAGTGTTGAGTGGGGTCCCACAGGGCTCGGTTCTTGGGCCTCTGCTCTTTGTAGTTTTTATAAATGACTTGGATGAGGAGGTTGAGGGTTGGGTTAGTAAATTTGCAGATGACACAAAGATTGGAGCTGTCATCGATAGTATAGAGGGCTACTGGAGGCTGCCGCGTGACATAGACAGGATGCAGAGCTGCGCTGAGAAATGGCAGATGGAGTTCAACCTGGATAAATGCGTAGTGAGTTCTAAAGGGTCATTCCCTTACTGTGAGGCTGTGTCCTTGAGTCCTAGTTTCTCCTACTGTGGAAACATTGCCTCCATGTCTCCTCTATCCAGGCCTCTCAGCATTCTTCACTTTCAATCAGATCCCCCCTCAAGCTTCTAAATTCCATGAGTACAGAGCTAAAGTCTTCAAGTGCTCCACACATAACAAACCCTTCATCCCCAGGATCCCCCAGGAGGTAGAGTTTTCCATTACACACTTGACATGTTGTTTGTAGATGGTAGACAGGCTTTGGGGAGTCAGGAGATGACTTACTGACTGCAGGATTCTGAGCCACTGATTTGCATTATAGCCACACTATTTATATAGCTAGTCTAGTTCAGTTTCTGACCAATGGTCACCCCAGATTGTTGATAGCAGGTGATTCAGTGGCTGTAATGTCAAGAAGAAAGTGAGGCCTGCAGATGCTGGAGATCAGAGCTGAAAATGTGTTGCTGGAAAAGCACAGCAGGTTAGGCAGCATCCAAGGAGCAGGAGAATCGACATTTTGAGCATGAGCCCTTCTTCAGGAATGAGGAAATTGCATCCAGCAGGCTAAGATAAAAGATAGGGAGGAGGGACTTGGGGGAGGGGCGTTGGAAATGCGATAGGTGGAAGGAGGTTAAGGTGA
>NC_057720.1:12872177-12874304 GCF_004010195.1 Chiloscyllium plagiosum
GTCTTTGAAGAAGGAGGCCATCTGGGTTGTACGGTATTGGAGCTGGTCCTCCTGGGAGCAGATGCGGCGGAGACGAAGGAATTGGGAATATGGGATGGTGTTTTTACAGGGGGCAGGGTGGGAGGAGGTGTAGTCTAGGTAGCTGTGGGAGTCGGTCGGTTTATAGTAAATGTCCGTGTTGATTCGTTCGCCCGAGGTAGAAATGGAGAGCTCTAGGAAGGGGAGGGAGGAGTCTGAGATGGTCCAGGTAAATTTGAGGTCGGGGTGGAAGGTGTTGGTAAAGTGGAAGAACTGTTCAACCTCCCACAACCTCCCTTTCTGTACACTACATTCTATGCTACTGTTTTCACTGGGTCAGATTCAATGGTCAAAATCAGGAAGGATATGATCCTATTAAAAACAATGAACTGTCCAAAAAAGTATGAATAGTCCATGTCCATATCAAGGGAAAATAACCATAAATTCATTAGTAGTCAAAGGAGGGCAGATCAATCTTTAGCTGATTTTGTCAACGGTAAGAATGGTTTGACGTTTTAGCCTCATGAATTGCAACATGTGAACATGAATCAGTTAATGATATCGCATCATTCCTAGCTGAAAATTTCTCCTTATAACAGATGGTAAATTATTTGTTAAATTATTTGTGTGCCCTTATAATCCCACAATACTCTCCCCCCAACTAAATTGTTTAATGTAATAACTAAAGACATAATTTTGTGAAATCAAGCTATCACTATAGAAACTTGCCTGTTCGGAGTGCCCATCATAATTTCACCTCTCGTTGATACCAGGCGTGATAAACAGAAAATCATGCAAAACCTTTATTAAATGGATTTTTCTCCCAGTGCACAAGAAAAACTGTTGGCAATGTGCTTCAAATTTTCAGTTCTTGTCCTTATTTTGAAATCACTTCATGACCTCTAGCTCTCCTCATCTCCAGCCCCACAACCTGTCAAAATTTAAACACTCAGCTAAGTCTGGCTTCTTGAGCATTTGCAATTTTAATCACTCCAGCATTTCCAGCTATGCCTTCAGCTGCTGAATCCCCAACTGTCAACATCCTGGGATGGGGGATTCCGTTGACCAGAAGCTGAACTTGACTAGAGTGGTTCAAGAGTAGATCTGAGGCAGGGGTTATGCATGGAGTAACTCATCTCTTGACCAGTCCGGTTCATCTTGCCCCTTCGCAGGATGTTGATAGCTGGGGTTTCAGCAATAGTAATGTCATTGATTGTCAAAGAGCAATGTTTGGATTCTCTGTTGTTGGGCGTGGTCATTGCCTGGCAATCATTTGACATCAATGTTACTTACCACTTATTAGTTCAACCCTGAATGTTGTCCAGATCTCATGACATTTGAACATAAAACATTTCAGTACCTGAAAAGTTGCAAATGGTGCTGAACATTGTGCAATCATCAGTGAGTATCACCCCTGATGAAGGAGGAAAGATCATTTATCAAGCAACTGAAGATAGTTGGGCTCAGGACAGTGTCCTTAGGAATTCCTGAAGTGATACCCTGGAGCTGAGATGATTGACAATCAACACTCACAATCATCTTCCTTTGTGCCAAGTATGACTCCAAACAGGGGAGTATTTGACCCTGATTGCCATTGACTTCAGTTTTTCTAAGGTTCCATGATGCCACTTGGCAGGCTAAGTGGTATTATCACGAGACTATTAATCCCAAAACTCAGCTTCTGGGGACCAGTTTGGCCGAACTGGTCCTCACCCTTAACAATTTCTCCTTTGAATCCTCCCACTTCCTCCAGACCAAAGGGGTAGCCATGGGCACACGTATGGGCCCCAGCTATGCCTGTCTCTTTGTTGGCTACGTAGAGCAGTTGATCTTCCGTAATTACACCGGCACCACTCCCCACCTCTTCCTCCGCTACATTGATGACTGCATTGGCGCCACCTCGTGCTCCCGCGAGGAGGTTGAGCAATTCATCAACTTCACCAACACATTCCACCCTGACCTTAAATTTACCTGGACCATCTCCGACACCTGGCTCCCCTTCCTGGACCTCTCCATCTCCATCAGTAACGACCGACTTGACACTGACATTTTCTACAAACCCACCAACTCCCACAGCTACCTGGATTACACCTCGTCCCACCCTACCTC
>NC_057720.1:12875092-12885133 GCF_004010195.1 Chiloscyllium plagiosum
CTCCCCCCTCTCCTCCCTGACCTATCACCTTCATCTCCTTCCCCACTGACCTATTGTGCTCTATGCTACTCTATCCCCACCCCCACCCTCCTCTAGCTTATCTCTCCACGCTTCAGGCTCTCTGCCTTTATTCCTGATGAAGGGCTTTTGCCCGAAACGTCGATTTTGCCTGTCCTCGGATGCTGCCTGAACTGCTGTGCTCTTCCAGCACCACTGATCCATAACCTTCTGGGGAGCCAAGTTCAAATGCCGCCATGACAGATGCTAATGTTTGAGTTCGATTTTTAAAATTCTGGAATTAAGAATCTGTCTGATGCCCATGAAACCATTGTTGATTGTCGGGAAAATCCCATCTGTTTCACTAAAGTCCTTTGGGGAAGGAAAGGTGCCATTGTTACCTTGTCCGGCTCTCAGAGGGGCGGTGATGGTCTCGTGGTATCATTGCTTGATATTAATCCAGAAACCCAGAAGAACGTTCTGGGGACCTGAGTTCAAATCCTGCCATGGCAGATGGTGGAATTTGAATTCAAAAACAAAAGCTTTAATCAAGAGTCAACTGATGACCATGAAACCATTGTCAATTGTCTGAAAAACCCATCTGGTTCATGAACGTCATCTTTACTTGGTCTGGCCTAAATGTGACTTGAGAGCCACAGCATTGTGTTGACTCTCAACTGCCCACTGAAATGGCCTGACAAGCCACTCAGTTGTATCAATCGGTAGAAATTCGGTAGGTTAGTGTTGGGTAAGAGCTGTGATAGCACTGTCAATGACACTTTTATACTTGTTCTTGAGGGGAATGGCCGCAGGAGGTCCCTGCACTGGCTGCTTCCTCCCAGTCCCCCTCACTGTAACCCATCTATTGTATTGAACAATACAAGCCAAAATTATGACAACAGATATCAGATATCAACAGATTCTTACATGGTAGTATCCATTTGTCTTTTCCTAGGCTGATGTGATCATTGATGAACCATACTGTAAATATGGAGATGAACCATACACCCTGCAGTATGGTGGATGTGGAGAGAAGGGATGGTACATTCACTTCACACCAAACTTTCTACTGAACAGCAGTCTGGTTTCAGTTTATGGACCGAAAGGTAAATTATTGAAGTTAGGATGGAGTAGCATATGCTTTAAGTACCGAATTAAGACTGCTTAGTTGGTGAACATGATCCAAGCCAATGCTCATGAAGTGGGGGTGCCAGTGTTGGACAGGGGTGGACAAAGTCAGAAGTCACACAATACCAGGTTATAGTCCAACAGGTTTATTTGGAATCATAAGCTTTAGGAGAAAATGAATATATGAGTTGTTATGACAACGAGGCATGACAAAGGCAAAACTGGGATTACTAAAATCCTTTTATTATCAATCAGCTATTGGACCTGGAGTGTGTCAGTTCATCAAATATTCTGGTCAATTAAGAGGTCTACATGACCAATGTAAAAACACACTAAATAATGTAGGGGATATACACATCACTGTTATACTTTATTAACAGAACAAATCAATTAAAGAATAATGCACTTTGCCTTAAATAACATTTACCAGCAGAGAGCTTTACTCACGCAAACCCTCAACTGACCACTTGGACATCACAGAGATTGTAATAATACAGTAAATTTACAGTATTTGAGGTATATAATTTTTGACAGTTTATTGAGATTGCTGGTTCAAAAGGTGCTGTTTGAAACAAAATTAAAAGCAATGCCACAAAAAGAGCAATTTCGTTTTTATTTCGCTCCTTTCCCTCCAAGCCAATGGAACACTGAACTTTTCAGGTTTACCCTCTGAGTCACCAAGTCGATCCAATACTCAGAAGCACTGCACCACTAACACAGAGGAACTGAATATTGATTTCTCTTGTGAAGTCACGAAATAACTTCATGCCATTGGGTGTTTTGAACCCATGAGTGGATAATGCCAATGTTCAAACTTTCGGAAGGACAATTTCATTTATTTCTTGCAGAGAATGGATGCATTAGTTTCATTATTTTAATAAAAATTGCTTTTGTTTTGACAGGTCAAGTATTTGTTCATGAATGGGCTCATCTTCAGTGGGGAGTTTTCGATGAATATAATGAACGGGTGCCTTTCTATTTATTGAATAGAAAAAGTGAAGCCACGAGGTAGGACAACACTGATTGTAGTATTCTGCTCATTGAAAAATACCTCCTATGTTTTCTAGATAACTCCATATAGAACAGCGAGCATGGAACTTAACAGTGCAATATAGGCCCTTCAGCCCTCAATGTTGTGCTGACCTGTGGAACCAATCTGAAGCCCATCTAATCTACACTATTCCATTCTCGTCCATATGACTATCCAAGGACCATTTAAATGCCATTAAAGTTGGTGAGTCTACTATGGTTGCAGGCATTGCTTTTCATGCCCCTACTACTCTGAATAAAAAACCTACCTCTGACATCTGTCCTATATCTATCACCCCTCAATTTAAAGCTATGTCCCCTCTTGTTTGCCATCACCACCCGAAGAAAAAGGCTCTCACCATCCACGCTATCGAACCCTCTGATTATCTTATATGTCTCAATTAAGTCGCCTCTCAACCTTCTTCTCTCCAATGAAAACAGCCTCAAGTCCCTCAGCCTTCCCTCATTACACTTTCCCTCCATACCAGGCAACATCCTAGTAAATCTCTTCTGAACCCTTTCCAAAGCTTCCATATCCTACCCATAATGCAGTGACCAGAACTGCACACGACTCTCCAAATGTGGCCACACCAGAGTTTTCCAGCATGATCTCATGGTTCTGAAACTCAATCCCTCTAACAATAAAAGCTAACACACTATATGCCTTCTTCACAACCCTATCAACCTGGGTGGCAACTTTCAAGGATCTATGTACCTGGACACCAAGATCTCTCTGCTCATCTGCACTATCAAGAATCTTACCATTAGGCAAATACTCTGCATTCCTATTACTCCTTCCAAAGTGAATCACCTCACACTTTTCCGCATTAAACTCCATTTGCCAACTCTCAGCCCAGCTCTGCAGCTTATCTATGTCTCTCTGTAACCTACAACATTCTTCCTCACTATCCATAATGTTACCGACCTTAGTATCATCTGCAAATTTACTAACCCATCCTTCTATACCCTCATCTAGGTCACTTATATAAATGATAAACAACAGTGGATCCAAAACAGATCCTTGCGGTACCCCACTAGTAACTGAAGTCCAAGATAAATATTTCCCATCAACCACCATCCTCTGTCTTCTATCAGCTAGCCAATTTCTGATCCAAACCCTAAACCACTCTCAGTCCCATGCCTCCACATTTTGTGCAATAGGCTACCATGGGGAAACCTTTCAAAAGCATTACTGAAATCCATGTACACCACATCAACTGCTTTATCATCATCCACCTATTTTGTCACCTTCTCAAAGAACTCAATAAGGTTCGTGAGGCACAACCTAGCCTTCACAAAACCATGTTAATTATCCCTAATCAACTTATTCCTTTCTAGATGATTATAAATCCCATCTCTTATAACCCTTTCCAAAACTTTACCCACAATGGAAGTAAGGCTCACGGGTCTATAATTTCCAGGGTTGTCTCAACTCCCCTTCTTGAACAAGGGAACAACATTTACTATCCACCAGTCTTTTCTGGCACTGTTCCTGTAGACAATGACCACATAAAGATCAAAGCCAAAGGCTTAGCAATCTCCTCCCTGGCTTCCCAGAGAATCCTCAGATAAATCCCATGTGGCCCAGGGGACTTATCTATTTTTACACTTTCCAGAATTGCTAATACCTCCTGCTTATGCACTTCAATCTCATCTAGTCGAGTAGCCTGTATCTCAGTATTCTCTTCAACCACAAGTTCTTTTTTTGGTGTGAATACTGATGAAAAGTATTTGTTTAGTATTCATTCACTCTCTCCTCAAACTCTAAGCACAACTTCCCATTACTCTGCTTGATTGGCCCTAATCTTACTCTAGTCATTCTTTCATTCCTGATGTAGCGATAGAATGCCTTAGGATTTTCCTTGATCTTATCTGCCCATGACTTCTCATGTCCCCTCCTGGCTCTTCTTAGCTCCCTCTTTCAGTCTTTCCTGGCTAATGTGTAATTTTTAAGCACCCTAACTGAGCCATCACATCTCATCCTAACATAAGCCTTCTTCTTTCTCTTGACAAGAGATTCAGCTTCCTTTGTAAACATGACTCCCACGCTCGACAACTTCCTCCCTGCCTAATCGGTACATACTTATCAAGGACCCACAGTAGATGGTCCTTGGACAAGCTCCACATTTCGATTGTGCCCATCTCCTGCAGTTCTTTCCCCATCTTATGCATCCTCAATCTTGCCTAATTTCATCATAATTGCCTTTCCCCCAGCAATAGCTCTTGCTATGCGGTATATACCTATCCCCTTCCATCACTAAAGTAAACATAACCGAATTGTGGTCACTCCCTTTAAAGTGCTCACTTACCTCCAAATCTAAATTAACACCTGGCCGGGTTCATTAGCCTGTACCAAATCTAATGTGACCTCACTCCTTGTTGGCCTGTCGATATACTGTGTCAGGAAACCCTCCTGCACACATTGGACAAAAACTGACCCATCTAAAGTACTTGAACTGTAGTATTCCGAGTCAATATTTGGAAAGTTAAAGTCCCCCATAACCAACTGCCCTGTCACTCTCGCTCCCATTGAGGATCATGTTTGCTATCCTATCCGCTACATCTCTGGAACTATTTGGAAGCCTATAGAAAACTCCCAACAGGGTAACCTCTCTCCTTTCCTGTTTCAAATCTCAGCCCATACTACCTCTGTAGACAAGTCCTCAAACATCCTTTCCTTAATCGTAATACTGTCCTTGACTAGCATCACACCACCCACTCTTTTACCAGTTTCTCTGATCTTAATGAAACATCTAAATCCCAGAACCCAACCATTCCTGTCTCTGCTCTACTCATGACTCTGAAATGGCCACAACATAGAAATCCCAGGTACCAATCCAAGCTGCAAGTTCACCCACCTTATTCCAGATGCTCCTGGCATTGAAGTAGATACACTTCAAACCAACTTCTTGCCTGCCGGTGCCTTCTTGCGATCTTGAAATCTTAGTTCTAACTTCACGACTCTCATCCTCTCGTATACTAGAATGACAATTTTGGTTCCCATCGCCCCTGCTGAATTAGTTTAAACCCACCTAAGAGCATTAGCAAATATACTCCCCAGGATATTGGTACCCCTCTGGTTCAGGTGAAGACCATCCTGTTTGTAGAAGTACCCCCTACCCCCGAAAGAGCTCAAATTATCCAGGAATCCAAAACCCTCCCTCCTGCACCATCCCTGTAGCGACGTGTTCAACTCCTCTCTCTCCCTATTCTTCGCCTCACTAGCACATGGCACAGGCAACAAACCAGAGGTAACAACTCTGTTTGTTCTAGCTCTAAGCTTCCACCCTATCTCCCTGAAAGTCTGCTTTAAATCCCCATCTCCCTGCCTATCTATGCCTATGTGGACCATGACTAGGGGCTGTTCCCCCTCCCCCTCAAGGATTCTGAAAACACGATCAGAGACATCACAAACCCTGGTACCCGAGAGGCAACACACCGACCGTGAGTCTCTCTCGTTCCCACAGAACCTCTTCTCTGTTCCCCTATGAAGTCCCCAATAACTAATGCTCTGCTACTCTTCCTCCTTCCATTCTGAGCAACAGGGACAGACTCTGTGCCAAAGATCTATTCCCATTGCTTACCCCTGATAAGTCATCCCCCTGAACAATATCCAAAACAGTATACTTGTTGTTGAGGGGAATGGCCACAGGGGATCCTTGCACTGCCTGCTGGTTCCCTTACCGTCCCCTGACGGTAACCCATCTACCTTCATCTTTTACCTGAGGTGTGACTACCTCCCTGTATTTCCTTTCTGCCTTTGGCCTATATCCCTCGATACCTTTGCTGAACAAAAAAATTAAATATCCTCAGATTTTAAAGTATCAACTGATCCCACACCCACTGAAGTTTGTGCAGTAGAGTTCCAATTACCCACCACCCTTTGTGTGTAGAAACGCTTCCCAACATCTGTCCTGAATGGTTTGGCCCTAATTCTCAAACTATGTCCCCAGCTCTGGAATCCCCAACCAATGGAAATAGCTCATCTTTATCTATTCTGTCTTTTCCTATTATTAATTTTGCAGTGTGGGCTATCCATACAAATACTTAGCCTAACCCTATTTTCCACAAGTCCTTCTTCTGGGTAACTCAAATGACCATCTGACTAAGACGGGAGCCATATTATTTGATTTACATCAGGATCCTGTTAAAAAAACTATTAATCTCTCCAGTGGCATTTAAAGAGAATTTCAAAGTTCTAGTTCATAATTTGATACAATCTGAGTTTGGTGAAAAATCGAGCCAATGACTAAACATTATTTTTGTCTCTATACATTGTTAACTTGGAAACTGCAGTCATTGGTCCAAGACTAAATACCTTGCATATTCTCCTCAATAATTCACTCAGGATTACTTCTAATCTACTCTTTCATTTACCTTACATTTAAAGTCACAGTCCTCAATTATAACCATCTTATTAAACAAAAGATACAATCCTCAAATAATGATCTTGCAAACCTCACAATAATAACACAGCCATCTGGTACGAATAGACAAATCTGTGCAGCTACAATCCCGTCCCAAAGGAATTTCATCCTCAGCTTTTCTAAATAAACATGTCTAATTGCGTTGGTGAAAAAAATATTGAGGAACATTCCAAGGAACTATACAAATGATCATTTAAAAAAGCATAAATTAATCAAGGAGGGTCAGGATGGATCTTTTCAGAGAAGGCTAAGTCTGACTAACACAGTTCAATTGTTGAGCAAGTAACATGGAGGGTTTATCTGGTTAATGCATTTGGCGCGATCTTCATGGGATTTTGCCAGGCGTTTAGCAAAATCTCACATGACAGACTGGTCAGAAAAATAAATGTTTACATGGGATCTCTAAACAAGTAAGAAGTTGGATGAAAAATGAGCTCTATGGTAGGAATTGAAGGATCTACGGATATCTTTGGGACTGGAAGGCTGGTTGCAATGGTGTGTACGAGGTCCCTTACTTTTCATGATATACATATATATTACATATACAGATTCAGACTTCAATGTAGTCATCATTATTAAGATGTTTGTACTTGGTGTCAAAAATTGGCCACATGTTTCATGTTCAATAATGCAAACTATAAATGCAATAATGCAGACTAGAAATATAAATGGATTATCAAGTTGGTCAAAAAGTGGCAAATGTAGAGAACAGAGAGGTAATGCATTTACAGGGCTGAGGATAGTGAAAACAAGCAAAAGGAACATATAATAAATAGCAGATTACTGAGAAGGGTAGAAGAAAAAAACTAGCATTACAGTGCATGCTCCAGGAAGATAAAAAAAGGGCAAGTGGAATGATGGTTAAGAAGGCATATAGATAGATTCCTTTATTAACTCAGGCAGAGAGTACAAAAGCAGGGAGGTTATTCCAGAACCATATGAAATACTGTTCATGGAACAGCTCATATACTGCATATTGTGAAGAGCATGTATTTTTATTTTATTGTATTTTTGATTGTGGTCTGAAATGGAAAACGACTGTCTTAAAAACCAAGATTATTGAAGGGATTGCTGTATATTCTTAAAGCAAATAACCAGGCACTCATTGTAGGAGATGTTTACACAGTTGTGTGTACAAGTGGTGGGACAACTCTAGTTCCAGACAATCTGTGTACAAACAGAGATTCGGCTGGCAACAGGTACCTGATTGTTGCATGGAAGAGTGACCAGTTATTGATAACAAAGGCCTTTTGCCTGTCCACAGTAATGTGACTGGCTTCCAGTTAGCTGAACAGCTTACAGCTGTGATTATTCAAGTTAGGAACAATCATAACTCCAGGAGGAAAGGAGTTGTGATCAGCAAAAGGATCATCTGAGCAAACCCTGTGGGCCTTCTCAAATGTTCACTCCACCTGTAATGCCCTTTTCTTTGTGTCTATCTGTATTTGTATGTGTAATGGGAATTTTATAAGTAGGTTAGAATTTTAACCAGTAGAGTTATGTGTCAATTGATCATATTTTTTTTATCTGCGGTTAGAATCTATTTCTAATAAATAGTAATTCTTGTTACATTTAAATTCCTGGTCCATGCTTTCTCTCAACTTGGATCCAAAAGATGGACAAATTAGAAATTTTGTGACATTTTAAAGTCTTGAAAGTCTACTTATGTGATGACTCTGGTAATAGTGGGGCTTGGTTTCCAATGTGTTACTACAGTGAAACATAAAAGAACAGTTCTGGTAACCGTATGTCAGGTAGGATAGTATACACTGAAAGAGGGTACAAAGGAGATTTATTGGGATGTTGTCTCAAGAATGAATAAACACTGGATAGGCTGGAGTTCTCTTCTTTGGAAGTAGGAAGTATGGGGACATTTAATTGAGGTGAATTAAAATTATAAACGGCGAAGAGTGGAAAGGAAAAAAATCAATTTCCTGAGGAAAGTGGTTGATTATAACCTTTCTTAGTCAGCAAAGAAATGATGGATGAAAGTTGCAAACGGTACGGAGGAAATATTGTAAGTTTTAACCTTATTCAGTGATTTCTCATTGTTGAAATGTTACTTGGAATCAAGGAGTGATCTTTGATCATTTTTACTTCCAGATGTCCAAAAGAGATTAGAGGACAGCTTGCTGATTGCACAGGCAGATCCTGTCCAGTGTGTGACACAGATGCCAAGTCAGGACTGCCAAAAGGGGATTGTGAATTTTATCCCGACAGCAAACAGACTGCATCCTCGTCTGTTATGTTCATACAGGCACTGTCACATGTAAGTAAAGTTGCTGAGAGGCATGTTTGTCCAATATTGCTAACAATCTTGTTTCCAAGATCATCCCTGCAATATCTCCTCAGAATGATATCCAAGGACCAATTATCCTTGGCTGCCCATCAATGACCTTCCTTTAGCTATAAGGACAGAAGTGAGGATGATTGCACTGTGTTCCACTCAATGCATTATTCCTCAACTAACTACGCGGTCTGTAATGCAGACAGTTAACCCTGGATAGCATCCACAATTGGCCTGAAATGTAGCAAGTCATATTTCTGTGATTCAAATGCCTGGCAATGATTATTTCCAATAAGAGACAATCTAACCTCCTCCCCTTGCATTACCATTGCTGAATTCCTGAAGATTACAATTGACTCTGAACTAAATGGGACGAGCAAGTAAATAAAACACCAAGTATGCTGTTTTGGAAAACGTAGGGGGTGATGGATTCTCAGGGGAACGTAGCTCAAACAGCCAAGTTTCTGGTATTGAGACTGGCTCTAATGCAACGAGGGGTACGTTGGGTTCCAAGAGATCAATTGTGTCAGGGGATATCTCTAGTCCGAGGTACAGACAGATGTTTCTGTGGCCAGCAGTGAAAAATCAGAATGGTGTGTTGCTTCCCTGGTGCCAGGATCAAAGATGTCTCAGAGAGGGCACAGAATATTCGCATGGGGGAGAGGGGCCAGCAAGAGGTCATTGTCCACATTGGAACCATTGACAAAGGAAGGGAAAAGGTTGAGAGTCTGAAGGGGCATTACAGAAAGTTAGGCAGAGATTTAAAAAGGAGGTCCTTGAGAATATTAATATCTGGACTACTCCTGGTGCTATGAGCTAGTGAGGGCAGGAATAGGAGGATACAGCAGATGAATGCATGGCTGAGGAGCTGTTGTATGGAAGAAGGATTCACATTTTTAGATCATTGGAATTTCTTTTGGGGTACAAGTGACCTGTATAAGAAGGACTGATTGCACCTAAATTGGAAGAAGACTAATATAGTGGCAGGGAAATTTGCTAAAGCTGCTCGGGAGGATTTAAACTAGTAAGATGGAGGCCAGGGAGATAGTGGGGAAAGATGTCATTCTGAGACTGGTACAGTTGAGAACAGAAGTGAGTCAAACAGTCAGGACAGGCAGGGACAAGGTAGGACTAATAAATTAAACTGCATTTATTTCAATGCAAGGGGCCTAA
>NC_057720.1:12885876-12914527 GCF_004010195.1 Chiloscyllium plagiosum
TTTTCTGATTCAGTATGTGGATGTACCTACTAGAGAAGGTGCAAAACTTGACTTACTCTTGGGAAATAAGGCAGGGTAGGTGACTGAGGTGTCAGTGGGGGAGCACTTTGGAGTCAGTGACCATAATTCAATTTGTTTTAAAATAGTGATGGAATGGGATAGACCAGATCTAAAAGTTGAAGTTCTAAATTGGAGAAAGGCCAATTTTGACGGTATTAGGCGAGAACTTTCGAAAGCTGATTGGGGGCAGATGTTCGCAGGTAAAGGGACGGCTGGAAAATGGGAAGCCTTCAGAAATGAGATTACGAGAATCCAGAGAAAGTATATTCCTGTTCGGGTGAAAGAAAAGGCTGGTAGGTAAAGGGAATGCTGGATGATGAAAGAAATTGAGGGTTTGGTTCAGAAAAAGAAGGAAGCATATGGAAGGTACAGACAGGATAGATTGAGTGAATCCTTAGAAGAGTATAAAGGCAGTAGGAATATACTTAAGAGGGAAATCAGGAGGGCAAAAAGGGGACATGAGATAGCTTTGGCAAATAGAATTAAGGAGAATCCAAAGGGTTTTTACAAATATATTAAGGACAAAAGGGTAACTAGGAAGAAAATAGGACCCCTCATAGATCAGCAAGGTGACCTTTGTGTGGAGCCACAGAAAATGGGGGAGATACTAAATGAGTATTTTGCATCAGTATTTACTGTGGAAAAGGATTGGGAAGATACAGACTGAAGGGCAATAGATAGTGACACCTTGCAAAATGTCCAAATTACAGAGGAGGAAGAGCTGGATGTCTTGAAACGGTTAAAGGTGGATAAATCCCCAGGACCAGAGCAGATGTATCCTAGAACTCTGTCGGGAGCTAGAGAAGTGATTTCTGGACCTCTTGCTGAGATGTTTGTATCATCAATAGTTACAGGTGAGGTGCCTGAAGACTGGAGGTTGGCTAATGTGGTGCCACTGTTTAAGAAGGGTAGTAAGGGCAAGCTAGGGAATTATAGACTGGTGAGCCTGCGGTGGGCAAATTGTTGGAAGGAATCCTGAGGGACAGGATGTACATGTATTTGAAAAGGCAAGGACTGATTAGGGATAGTCAACATGGCTTGTGGGAAATCATGTCTCACAAACTTGATTGAGTTTTTTGAAGAAGTAACAAAGAAGATTGAGGAGGGCAGAGCGGTAGATATGATCTATATGGGTTTCAGTAAGGCGTTCGACAAGCTTCCCCATGGGAGACGGATTAGCAAGGTTAGGTTTCACGGAATACGGGGAAAACTAGCCATTCGGATACAGAACTGACTCAAACGTAGAAGACAGAGGGTGGTCTTGGAGGGTAGTTTTACAAACTGGAGGCCTGTGATCAGTGGAGTGCCACAAGAATCGGTGCTGGGCCCTCTACTTTTTGTCATTTACATAAATGATTTGGATGCGAGCATAAGAGGTACAGTTAGTAAGTTTGCAGATTACGCCAAAATTGGAGGTATAGTGGACAGCGAAGAGGGTTACCTCAAATTACAACAGGATCTGGACCAAATGGGCCAATGGGCAGAGAAGTGGCAGATGGAGTTTAATTCAGATACATACAAGGTGCTGCATTTTGGGAAAGCAAATCTTAGCAGGATGTATAAACTTAATGGTAAGGGTCTGAGGAGTGTTGCTGAACAAAGAGACCTTGGAGTGCAGTTTCATAGCTCCTTGAAAGTATAGTCACAGGTAGATAGGATAGTGAAGACGACGTTTGGTATGCTTTCCTTTATTGGTCAGAGTATTGAGTACAGGAGTTGGGAGGTCATGTTGCAATTGTACAGGACATTGGTTAGGCCACTGTTGGAGTATTGCATGCATTTCTGGTCTCCTTCCTATTGGAAAGATGTTGTCAAACTTGAAAGGGTTCATAAAAAATTTACAAGGATGTTGCCAGGGTTGGAGGATTTGAGCGATAGGGAGAGAATGAGCTGCCAGAGGAAGTGGTGGAGGTTGGTACAGTTGCAACATTTAAGAGGCATTTGGATGGGTATATGAATAAGAAGGGTTTGGAGGGATATGGGCCGGGAGCTAGCAGGTGGGACGAGATTGGGTTGGGATATCTAGTCAGCATGGACGGGTTGGACCGAAGGGTCTGTTTCCATGCTGTACATCTCTGTGACTCTATGACTCGTGGTGTTGGATTCCTTAAGATTACCATTGACCCTCAACTAAACGGGATGAGCAAGTAAATAAAAACAGCAAATGTTGGAGAGACTCAGCAGGTCAGGCAGCAACTGAGGAGAGAAATGGAGTTAATGCTTCAATCCAATGTGGCTCTTCTACAGAACCGATTAAGTCACATACATTCCGGATGATCTTGTTCAAGACCGGATAATCTCAGAATACTTCTGTTGAACTTGCAGTGACCTGAAACATTAATTTCATTTCTTGCTCCAGATTTTCATGATTTTCAGATTTTTTATCAGATTTCTTGCATCTGTGATGTTTTGCTCTTGTTGGGTAGTCTCACACTTTGAATCCCCAAAGCCTCTCTATCTCTGACAAGGCACAAGTCAAAACCATGATGGGCTGCTTCCTATATGACCGTAACAACAAGTAGCTCAATACTATCAAACACGAAGAACTCCACTTAGTCAGCTCCAACAGCCACTTTAAAGATTCACTTGCCCCATTATTGACACATAGTGACTGGATTGTGTACCAGTTGCAGGATGCATTGTATCTGTCACTAAGGCTTCTTCAACAGGACCTTAAACTTCAGCAAAAGAAGCAGATGGATGGTGTTGTGCCCAAGACTGGGGAGTGGACTGCCTCTGTCCAGTGCCATCACTCCATTGTTCCCAACACAAATATATTTACTTTACACAGTTACCAACATAGCCAATGATGCTTTATCTATATTTTCAAATTAGAATATAAAAGATCCATTAAATAAGCATCTCTAGTCAGGAATAAAATTATTGATTTACTATAAAACAAAACTTACTCAAGAAAGATGCAAACACAAAAGTGGAAGTTTCAAATTTTATATCTTCGAAATAACCATACATATGTCAATTTAGAAAGAAACAAAATTCTCGACAGAGATATGGAATGAGGATATGAAGAATAACGATTAGGCTTTCATCCAGCTTCCTGGCACATGGATATCGAAGATAGACAGTCACCACAGGGATCCTTACAGATGTCGTTTATTCTGTAATCACCAAGAAGTATTGTTCAAAAGGTATTCAAGGAGAACAGTTCATACAGTGTTTGGCTATTACACTGGTCCCTCAAAAGAGCTTTCTTTGAAAAGCAGCCGATAACTATCTCAGTAACTGAATTCCAAACAATATTGACAGCCATAAACCAAGGCATGTGATTTGCAATAAACCATGTGACTTCCAAGAAGTGTCTTTAAATAATAGTCCAATTTATCATTTAGTGACTCTTTTAAGAAAAAAGGTCCATGTGTCTTCCGAGAGTTTACAAACAAATGACTGTCTGCAATTCTTTCAACACAAATCCTCAAAAATACTATTCATAATAAAGGATCTTCATAACAATAGCAGCACATCCACCTCCAGGTTCTCCTTAAAGTCCAACACTAATCCCAACTTTGAAAATTCTCATTAATCTTTCATTATCACTGAAATCCCCTAACGTGACAAAGAGTGCAGACAATTGACACTGCTTTGACTCAAGAAGAAGGTGAATCACCATGTCACTGTTAATTAGATCCTGCCAGAGATATCTATACTGTAATAATTAATACAAAAATAAAGTGAAGTCTCCATAGTCCTCCCAGGCCAAGGTTGCTCTCCCATTGGATTGAGGCAACGTGTGATGCCTTACCCAGACAGACACCACAGCTCAGGTGAGAGTAAAGGTTGACAAGGACAGTCCTTCATGGAAATATCAACCAGTGCAGGAATCGAACATTATCGCTATCACCTCTGTGTCATAAATCTGCTGTCCAGCCAACTGAAATCTTTGTACTGGCAGCAGTGCTCTGGGAGAGTTTCACTTTGATGGAGACCTGCAATTTCATAAAATCCTGACAGTGTGGAAAGACACCGTTCAGCCCATCGAGTTTGCCATCAACCTTCCACAGAGAATTCCATCCTATACCGGTAACCTCATTTGCCATGGTCAATCCACCCAGCCTGTGCATCTTTGGACAATGGGAGGACACCAGAGCATCCAGAGGAAACCCGTGCAGACACGGGGAGAGCATGCAAACTTCACACAGTCGTTACCCAAGGCTGAAATTGAACCCAGGTCCCTTGTGTATGAGGCAGCAATGCTAACCACTGAGTCACCTTACCATCCCCTCAATTCCTGAACATCACTTTCCCCATTTTACTGCAGATTGAAGGTGTCTCCTCTTCATTGGAAGACAGCAGTGACCTGCATTTTCCACATCTCCAGCTTCCTCTTGCATAGAGCAAGTTTTTTGAGATTGATGATTATGCACAGTTTGGTGTCTTTCCCTTATCGGATGCCATTGATTGGGGAAGAGCAGGATGCAAACATAAAACATCAAAACATTTAACAGTTCTGTCCTTTTCTTATTTAAGACACATATCCTTGATTGTTGATAGCATCATAATAAGTTTTAAACACTGAGGGTAGTTGTAAACTTATATCGTGTATTCCTTCTCGTCAGACACCTGACTGGCGAAGGGCAGGATGCAAACATGGAACATTGAAGTATTCAACAGTTTTGTCCTTTTCTTGTTAAAAACTCATTATGATGTTATCAACAAATTAGTGATAAGTTTTAAACACTGAGGGTAGTTGTAAACTTACATTGTGGATTCCTTCTTGTCAGACATCTGTGTGATATCCAAGAGATTAAATGCAATATCAATCCTGTGGTCTTCACAATGGGTGGGTGACTGTCTCCAACAGTATTCTTCCTGGGTATGGGAGGTAAAAATAATCCAAACCCACCCCAATCTATCTGCAGCCCCTTTAACCTGTTGCATCTTTTTTTTTAAAAACATCCAGGTGACTGAATTCTGTGACGATAAGACTCACAATCCTGACACACCGAACATGCAAAACAAAATGTGCAACTTCAGGAGCACTTGGGACATAATCAGAGAGTCGGAGGATTTCAGAAACAATCCCTCACCCTACAGTGGTTCAGTGATACCGACCTTTACACTGCTACAGGCCAAACACCGTGTGCTGTGCTTAGTCCTTGATGTTTCTGGGAGCATGGACATGGTAAGGTTATTGGTAAAGTTTATTTCACAGAAGGTATTAACTTAGATACAGGTTGATGCTCTTGTGTGGCTTCGCACAGCAAGCTAGAAGAGGTCAGAAGCTGGATATTCCGAAACGAGTAGCTCATCTCCTTATTCCCAGGTCCTCTCTGTCATCTACAAAGCACATATCAGGAGTTTGACAGAACACTCTACATTTTAGAGCAGGCATTGGTATAGTGGTAATGTCAGGGTGGCAATATAAAGATTCCTGATGAAGGGCTTATCCTCCTGCTCCTCGGATGCTGACTGACCTGCTGTGCTTTTGCAGTACCACAGTCTTGACTCTGGTCTCCAGCATGTGCAGTCCTCACTTTCTCCTGGTAATGTAGACAGCCATGCTAATGCTCTGGAGACACGGGTTCAAGGGGGAGATGATGGCACAGCTCCAGTATCGTTCAGAAACTCAGCTAATGTTGTGGGGACCTGGTTTCGAATCCTGTCATGGCAGATAGTGGAATCTGAATTCAATAAAAACATTTGGAATTAAGGATCTACTGATGACCATGAAGCCATTGTCAATTGGTGAAAAATCCCATCTGGTTCACTAATATCCTTCAAGAAAGAAATTTGTCATCCTCACCTCGGCTGGCCGCCATGTGGATCCAGACTCACAGCAATGTGATTGACTCTCATTTTAAATGGCCAAAAAAGCCATTCCTTTGTATCAATCGCATTCCAATTGTGCACTGACCTCTGCATCAAACTTGCCCCTTAGGTCTCTTTTATATTTTTCCTCTCTCACCCTAAACCTATGCCCTCTAGTTCTGGACTCCCCGACCCCAGGGAAAAGACATTGTCTATTTATCCTATCCATGCCCCTCATGATTTTATAAACCTCTATGAGGTCGCCCCTCAGCCTCCGATGCTCCAGGGAAAACAGCCCCAGCCTGTTCAGCCTCTCCCAATAGGTCAAGTCCTCCAACCCTGGCAACATCCTTGAAAATCTTTTCTGAACCTTTCAAACTTCATAACATCCTTCTAATCAGAAGCAGACCAGAATTGCGTGCAATATTCCAAAAGTGGCCAAATCAATGTTTTCTACACCTGCAACATGACCTCCAAACTCCTGTACTCAATACTCTGACCAATAAAGGAAAGCATAGCAAATGCTTTCTTCACTATCCTATCTATCTGCAACTCTACTTTCGAGGAACTATGAACCTGCACGCCAAGGTCTCTTTGTTCAGCAACACTCCTCAGGACCTTACCATTAAGTGTATAAGTCCTGTTCTGATTTGCTTTTTCAAAATGCAACACCTCGCATTTATCTGAATTAAACTCCATCTGCCACTTCTCAGCCCATTGGCCCATCTGTTCAAGATCCCATTGTACTCTGAGGTAACCTTCTTCGCTGTCCACTACACCTCCAATTTTGGTTTCATCTAACTATCCTAACTATACCTCTATGTTCACATCCAAATCATCTATATAAATGATGAAAAGTAGAGGACCCAGCACCGATCCTTGTGGCACTCCACTGGTCACAGGCCTCCAGACTGAAAAGCAACCGTCCACATCCACCCTCTGTCTTCTAAGTTCGAGACAGTTCTGTATCCAAATGGTTAGTTCTCCCTGTATTCCATGAGATCTAACCTTGCTAATCAGTCTCCCATGGGGAACCTTGACGAACGCCTTACTGAAGTCCATATAGATCACATCTACTGCTCTGCCCTCATCAATCCTCTTTGTTACATCTTCAAAAAACTCAATCAAGTTTGTGAGATATGATTTCCCACACACAAAGCCATGCTGACTCTTCCTAATAAATCCTGTCTCTCAGGGTTCCCTCCAACAACTTGCCCACCACCGATGTCTATAGTTCCTTGGCTTGTCCTTACTACCTTTCTTAAACAGTGGCACCACATTAGCCAACCTCCAGCCTTTTGGCACCTCACCTGTGACTGTCGATGATACAAATATCTGAGCAAAGAGCCCAGCAATCACTTCCTTTGCTTCACTGATTAGGATCTAGGCTACACCGGATTAGATCCTGGGGATTTATCCACTTTTATGCATTTCAAGACGTCCAGCACCTCCTCCTCTGTAATATGGACATTTATCAAGATGTCACCATCTATTTCCCTACATTCTATATCTTCCATATCCTTCTTTACAGTAAACACTGATTATGGTAAGGTCCTGGGGAGTGTCGCTGAACAAAAGTCTTTGCAGTGCAGGTTCACAGTTCCTTGAAAGTGGAGTCTTAGCTAGATAGGATAATAAGAAGGCATTTAGTATGCTTCCCTTTATTGGTCAGAGCATTGAGTATAGGAGTTGGGAGGTCATGTTGCGGCTGTACAGGCCATTGGTTAGGCCACTTTTGGAATATTGCATGCAATTCTGGTCTTCCTCCGATAGGAAGAATGTTTTGAAACTTGAAATGGTTCAGAAAAGATTTACAAGGATGCTGCCAGGGTTGGAGAGTTTGAGCTATAGGGAAAGGCTGAATAGGCTGGGGTTGTTTTCCCTGGAACATCAGAGTCTGAGATGTGACCTTACAGAGGTTTATAAAATCATGAGGGGCATGGATAAGGTAAATAGACAAGGTATGTTCCCTGGATTGGAGGAGTTCAGAACTAGGCAGCATAAGTTTAGTGTGAGAGGGAAAAGATTTAAAAAGGATCTAAGTGGCAACTTTTTCACACAGAGTATGGTGTGTGTATGGAATGAGCTGACGGAAGAAATGGTAGAGGCTGGTGCAATTACAATATTTAAGAGGCCTGGATAGGTACATGAATAGGTACATGAATAGGAAGGGTTTAGAGGGATAAGGGTCAAGTGCTTGCAAATGGGACTCGATTAATTTCGAAAATCTGGTTGGCATGGATGAGTTGGACCAAAGGGTCTGTTTCCATGCAGTGCATCTCCATGACTGTCCTGCCTCAGCTACTGTATTGATACTCCTCCATGTTGAACAAACATTTGAGGAAGTACTGAGGAAGGCAAGGACACAAAATGTACTTTGGGCGAGGCATTTCAATGTCCACCATCAAGGAGGGCTCAGCAGCAGTGCTACTGATCGAACTGGTAAGGTCCTAAAGACCAAGCTACCAGACTGGGTCTGCAGCAGGCGGTGAGGGAATCAACGTACCTGACCTCATCCTTACCAATCTGCTGACTGCAGATGCATCTGTCCATGACAGTATCAGTAAGAGCGACCACTGCACAATCCTTGTGGAGATGAAGTCCCACCTTCACATTGAGAACACCCTCCATTGTATTGTGCACTGTGCTACATGAGACAGACTTTGAACAGATCGAAAAACTCAAGACTTGGCATCCATGAGGCACTGTGGGCCATCAGCTGGACAGAATTGTCTTCAGCACAACTCAACCTCATGGCCCAGCACATCCCCCACTGAACTATTACTATCAAGCCAGGGAATAAATCCCGTTTCAATGGAGAATGCAGAAGGCATATCTGAACATGAGGTGTCTACCTGGTGAAAGTACCAAACAGGATTACTTGTAATTCAAACAGCACAAGTGATCCCACAATCAATGGATCAAAGCTCTGCAGTCCTGCCACATCCAGTCGTGAATGGCGGTGGACGATTCTACAATTAAATGGAGGAGGATGCTCCACAAATATCCCCATCCTCAATGATGGAAGAATCCAACACAGTGTGAAAGATAAGGCTGAAGCATTTACAGCAACCTTCAGCTACAAATACCAAGTTCCATCTGGACCTCCTCCAGTGGTCCCTGGCATCATAGATGCCAGTCTTCAGCTAGTTTGATTCACTCCATGTGAGATCAAGAAATGTTTGGAAAGATTGGATATTGCAAAGGCTACGGGCCCTGACCACATTCCGGCAATTGTACAGAAGACTTGTGCCCCAGAACTTGAACTCCCTTAACCAAGCTCTTCCAGTTCAGTTAAAACTGGCATCTATCTGACAATGTAGACAATTGTCCAGGTATGCCCTGTACATAAAAAGCAGAATAAATCCAATGTAGCCAATTGCCACCCCATCAGTATAAATGCAATCATCAGTAAAGTGATGGAAGGTGACATCAACAATGCTATAAAGTAGCACCTGCTTCACAATAACCTGCTCAATGACATCCATTTTGAGTTCCACCAGGGCCTGTCAGCTCCTGACTTTACTCAAGCTTTAGTCCAAACATGGACAAATGAGCTGAATTCCAGAGGGGAGGCGAGGATGTGTGTGACCAAGTATTAAGGAGCCCTAGCTAAACTGGAATCAATGGGAATCAGGGAGCAAACTCTCTGCCAATTGGAATCATACTTGGCACATAGGAAGATGGTTGTGGTTATTGGAGGTCAGTTATCCCAGCTCCCGGACATCTCTTTAGGGTTCCTCAGGTTAGTGTCCTCAGCCCAACCTCCTTCAGCTGCTTCATCAATGACCATCCCTCCAACATTAGGTCAGAAGTGAGGATGTTCACTGATAATTGCACAATGTTCAGCACCATGCATGACACCTCAGATACTGAAGCAGTCCATATTCAAATGCAACAAGATCTTGAAAATATCCAGGATTAGGCTGACACGCTCCAAGGAACATTTGCACGCACAAATGTCGGGCTGTGATCATCAACAAAAAGAGACAATTTAAATTGTTACCATCATTGAAACACCCACTATCAATATCCTGCTGGTTACCACTGACCAGAGCCTCAACTGGACTCACCATATAAACACAGTGGTTACAAAAGCAGGTCAGATGCTTGGAACACTGCGGTAACTCACCTCCTGACCCCTGAGATCCTGTCCACCACATACAAGGCACAAGACAGGAGTGTGATGGAATGCTCCCCACTTGCCTAGGGGGGTTCAACTCCGACAACACTCAAGCAACTTGACACCATCAAGGACAAAGCAGCTCATTTGATTGGCATTACCTCCACAACAACCACTCCCTCCACCACCATCGCTTAGTGGTAGCAGTGCGTACTATCCATAAGATGCGCTGCAGAAATTCACCAAATATCCTCAGGTAGAACCTTTCAAACCCATGACCACTTCCTTCTAGAAGGACAAGGGCAGCAAAGACATGGGAACATTCAAGTTCCCCTCCAAATCATTGACCATTCTGACTTGGAAACATATCCGCATCCCTTCACTATTGCTAGGTAAAAGAAATGTCTGAAATTCCTTCCCTAAAGGCATTGTGGGTCAAGCCACAGCATGTGGACTGCAGTGGTTCAAGAAGATAGCTCATCATCACCTTCTCACTGGTAACTACGGATGGGCAGTAGATGCTGGCCAGTTGGACAAAAGGCAATCATTGTTGTAAATAACCAATTAATGACCTTTCGGGAAGGAAATCTGCCAACGTTATCTGACGTACATGTAACTCCAGTCTCAGAGACTGTAGTTGACTTTAACTACCCTTAAAATGCCCAGAAAGTCATTCAGTTCAAAGGCAATTAGAGATGGGCAATAAATACTGCTGTTGCCAATAACACCCACATCCCACGTATAAAAAGGAAACATTTGCTTGAATTAATGCAACCAAAACAA
The DNA here is from genome assembly GCF_004010195.1 of Chiloscyllium plagiosum. Taxonomy (NCBI): domain Eukaryota; kingdom Metazoa; phylum Chordata; class Chondrichthyes; order Orectolobiformes; family Hemiscylliidae; genus Chiloscyllium; species Chiloscyllium plagiosum. The sequence continues at coordinate 12,896,609 of NC_057720.1, forward strand.
TCATCAGAAAAAATCTTGAAACTATCTCGGGCATAGCAGCCTGCTTAATACTAACTTTAATTTTTTATCAATATTATTTTTAATGCAATTTGTAAATAAATCGACTGAAAGGCAGTGAGCTGCAAATTACATTTTTTTTTAATTCAACAGGAGAATTGTATTAACAGACTCCGACAAGCAGCCGAGATATTCTTACTTCAGATCATTGAAGCAAAATCACTTTTAACAATACTGCAACTATTCAATCACATTTGAAAGTGATTGATAATGAAGGTGTGAGGAATCAACTTGTCCAATTGCTACCTACAACAGCTAATGGAGGGAAAAATATCTGCGCAGGAGTCCAGACTGGTTTTCAGGTAGAAACTGAAATGCTTCAGCAAACTTTAGTAACTCATTTTAATTTTCAGTTTTCCCACGTTGACAATAACTTAATGGCTTTGCAGGTACTTGGTGGTGATGACGGTGCTACAAATGGTGATGAAATCGTTTTGCTGACTGATGGGGAGGACAGCGGGATAAGCAGTTGTTTCTCGGAGGTGGAACAAAGTGGTGCAGTTATCCACACGATAGCATTAGGACCGAATGCAGCCACAGAGCTGGAACAGATGTCAACACTGACAGGTAATAAGAACACACAGAATTTCTCATGAATTCTTGGGAGACAAACACAACTTCAAGCCTTTTTGTTTCAAGTTCTGCTCCCAACTTTTATTGTGGCGGAAGTGTTAATAGGTTTAAAATAAACTGGGTGGGCCCTCAGTGAAAATACTGGACAAAAGAATTTCAGTTGAGAACATTCCAATTACAAGGCAGACTCCGACAGGAAGTTGGTGGGACTTTACTCCTGGCATTGTCCATAAGTAGAGCTAACAGGAAGTTAGCCAAGTCGATTTATTTATTTAAAGTGATGTCACACAACTTTGATGTACAATAGAAGCCATTGACATGTCCATATTTCTAGTCAGTCAGAGTTGATTCTCCAAGCTAACTGTTAATATTGCAGGTAATGGGAACATAATGGCTACCACTGCCATTTTAATTCTTCTTCCCTCAACTATACATTGCTCCTGCTAATCAGACAGGATTAAAATCAATGTTAACATGTTCAATAGTTTTATTCCAAACAATTTGGGCAGTTACTGTCACATTGCAGAAATCTCTGATGCCTCCTTCTTCATTTCGGTCTCAATTGGCATTGCCCATTGACCATGTATTTGATCCATGTTTATAACTTTCTTACCCTCTCCTTTCTCTAGGGGGTCGACAGTTTGCAGCCACTGATAAAGTGGATGCAACTGGATTAAGCGATGCCTTCTCTTCAATAGTATCAGGAAATGGTGACATTAGTGAACAGTCAATTCAGGTCTGTTTTTCCTCAGATAATGACTTTCAAATTATCCTTTCATTAACTTAACATTAGATTCAATAGATCCATTTCTTTGGTCCCAGCTTGAAAGTTTTGGAACAAAGGTTGAAGATGATACTTGGTTAAATGGAACAGTTGTCATCGATAAGACCATTGGGAACGACACATTTTTTGTTATTTCATGGCGGAAGCAGACACCAGAAATGTTTGTATATGACCCCAGTGGAAATGTGTACAACAACAGTGACTTTAAGATTGATAGTACAACACGTACGGCCCGTCTGAACATTCCTGGCACTGCACTGGTACGGATCAAAATGTCTCCTTCAATTCTTCATGTTCTGCAGTGTACATTGTATCATTGTTAATCATGTTTTCCAGCAGAGTCATTGGACAGCAGCATGTTTACTCTCAACCATCCTCTATTTTGACAATTATACAGTGCAGTCTTTCACATGATCTCTGCCTTTAGCCAGTTGAGTACACAGCACACATGGAGTGAAACAAAATGGCTATGTTACAATTTGAAATGTATCACTTCTTCCAATGCATTGGTGAGGACATGGGCATTAGGGTCATTCAATCACATGATCTCTGCCATTAGCCAGTTGAGTACACAGCACACATGGAGTGAAACAAAATGGCTATGTTACAATTTGAAATGTATCACTTCTGCATGGTACAGCTTCCAATGCATTGGTGAGGACATGGACATTAGGGTCATTCAATGCCATTGAGAGCCTTGGGAACCCATGGAGGCATCATAAGCGAGGATAATCCTGAGTTCACCTCAATATTGCTGACACACTTTCAAGTAAAGAGTATTAAACATTCTAAAGTGCCAGAGAGTATGCTCAAGACAGAGATTTGTAGATTTCCAGATGTTGAAGACATTAAGAGATATAGAGATAGTGCAGATCAATGGCATTGAGGTAGAAGATCATCCATGATCTGGTCAAATGACAGAGTAGAATTGATGTTCATATTTCTATTCTTATGTCTTATGTTCCTGAGTGTACACAGTTTGATCAATGGTGCTTCAATGTCATATAAGAAAGACAAGTCAGTCCCTTAAATGACTTCTGTTATTCAGTGAGACCATGGCTGATTTGTCTCTCAAATCAATGTACTCAGTTTGGTTCTATACCCCTTGATATATTTGCCTTTCAATATTCATTGTTCTCAGGTGTTGAAAATTTATTTAAGTAGCAAATCAAAATTCTAAATTTCAATTAGTTCTTGTGTGTTTCCTCACTTCAACCTCTACAACTGTTCCCTCATCTTGTCTGGATGCTCCCAATGGAGGCAATAAAATTCTCTGATTACCATAAACACTCTGATTAAATCACCCTAAATTGTCTATAGTTATAGCAAAACCATCTCAGTTCATTAAAAACATTTCCTCCTTATTTAATCCTCATCACAGCAGGACCATTACAAAGAATCTGTGCAATATATAAAATATATAAAAATTGTCATTGCTGGGAAACCCAAATGGTTTGGCAGCATCTGTGGAGGAAGAAATAGAGTCCAATGCCCCTTCTTCAGAACCTATTCCATCTTTCCTGGTATGAGAAAGTGATACTGCAGATGCAGTATTCCCAGAGCTTTACACCGCTGGGATCATAACATCCACACCATGTATTCCAGCCCCTCGAAATGAAGGCTAACATTCTTGAAGCTGTCCATTAGTACAATGTGATCCACCTAGATCATTCCCACAACTACTATTCTCACAACTATTTGAATCTTTTCTTGCTGGCGATGGAGTGAATTATCTCATACTTCCCTGCACTGAACTCCCTCCATGATGGTTTTCATTATTCACTTATTGAATTTCTGTTCCTTTCTGCTCCCTATTCACTGTGCTAAACAATTCAGTGTTGATCATGGTGGGTGCCATGTCCATTTGTTTTTCTCTCCCCCAACAAGTGACACTGAGGGCATTTGTAAAGTTTCCCAGTACCTAAGCTCATACCAACAAAGAAGGCACAAACCAGCAAGAAAATCTGGGACTTACCTGGACTGCATTGAACAACTGCAGGATACAGTACAGCAACTCAACGAGACCATGGCTACACCTCCATCCAAATCCAAGAGCTCTGCCATTTAGAATGATCAAGGCAGCAGGAACTCCTTCAGTTGCAAGTTCCCTTTCAAGTCAATGCCATTCTGATTTGGAACTGTTCCATTATTTCTTGATGAACGCTGGGTCAAAATCCTGGTACTTTCTTGACGTAGCAACACTCCCCTAGCTAGAGCACAACAGTTCAAACCACTTTCTCAAGGACACTTGGGAATGGGCAATGAGCAGATATTCTCCAGGTGAATTTAGAGAAAGCATTCAGGTGTTGCAGAAGCTCTCACCTATCCAGCTGTTGAAAATAAATATTTTTATTCCAGACAGGTACTTGGAATTATGCCATCCTGAATCCTGGCATTGAACAGGTTGTAAGTATTGTAATGACATCCCGAGCAGCAGATGAAAAAGTTCCCTCGGTCACGGTCGATGTGCACATCAGTGAAAAGGATTTGGTTGGTGTTAGGCCAATTTACGCAGAAGTCAGTCAGAGATTCTCACCCGTCCTGTTTGCAAACGTGACGGTTATTATCGAACTACCAACTGGCCCAACAATTGAACAGGAACTTTCTGAAGATGGCCTGGGTGAGACTGATGATGTGACTCGATAAAGTGAAATGTATATTCAGTGTCTGTTATGCACATATATCTAATTATAACCTCCAGAACATAAAATATATCACAATTAAGCCTGATGGACCTGTTGACTGTTCGGACACTCAAAGTAGTGCTCGCAGGGAATATGGGCTTTGACTACATTGACTCTGGACCCCATGAGTTCTCATGGCTTCAGATCAAACATGGGCAAAGAATCCTTTACTACATACTACCTCTCCACCCACTACCCCACCCATGCACACAGCCAACACCCCCACCCACATCTCCCTGCCCCTCATGCCCCCCCATTCGACTGATAATTCAGTGCTACCCTATATTGAACAACACTTGACACCATTCATGCCAAAGCAGCCAGCTTGATTGGCATCACATCTACAAACATCCACTTCCTGTCACCCAGTAGCAGCAGTGTGTACTATCCAGAAGATGCATTGCAGAAATTCACCTGAGATCCTGAGAGAGCACCTTCCAAACTCACAACCACTTTCATCTCGAAGGATAGAGGCAGTTGAAACATGGCAACACAATTATCGGCAAGTTCCACTCCAAGCCACTCAACATCCTCACTTGGAAATATGTCGTCATTCCTTCACTGTCATGGGTTAAAATCCTGGAATTCCCTCCCTAAAGGCATTGTGTGCCTATTTACAGTACATGGACTACAGCAATTCAAGAAGGCAGCTCACCATCATCTTCTCAATAGCACCTAGGGACAGGCAATAAATGCTGGCCCAGTCAGTGACACCCACATCCCATGAGTGAATACATTAAAGAAAACCTTCAGATTCAGACAATAGGCATTAACCTTCTTGGCTACCTGCTCCTACTCCAGTCTGAGGATGGGTCTTGAGGATCTCATGGCCCCATTCCCTCAAGATCCATGATGTCTCTCCTCCTCTGCACCTCCACCACAGAAGGCTGGCTTCAGCACCTTTTCCCCACTCAGTACACTCTTAAACGCAGTGGCAGTCAGCAGTGCAGGGTACACATAGTTCCCACTATGTACATCAGATGGCAGGGTAAGATTAATGTGTTTCCTATCTACACCAGGCTTGGATTGAGCAGCTCATGAATCATAAACACAGTGCCTGAGAATCAGCGCAAAACCAATTTTTAACTCCCAAAGTTGCATTTGTATTAATAAATTATGTTAAACAAAGATATTTTGCATTTATAACAATTCACAAAACAATTAAAGTGATTGGGATTTGAACTTAGAATTCCCAGATCAATTTGACTTTGCACTTGTCATCAGTGATATCAGTGCCAATCCAAATACTGTGCAATTATTCCATGCTTCACTCAGTCTGCAGCTACTTACCCTTTCCTTGCCTTTAGGTGCTGACATTGTCAAAAATGATGGTATTTACACAAAGTATTTCCACAAGTATTCTGGATATGGAGGATACAGCTTTAAAGTACGTGTGCAGGGAAAGGAAGGGAAGGCAAAGGCAGCGATCCGAACAGGAGGACATTCCTTTTACATACCGGGATACACAGAAAATGGTAAACAATATTTGGCAACAGCAGTATCAGAAATGAAATAACTGAAGAATCGTCCGGTGAGGCTTTGAGGGTGGAGCTAAGAAATAAGTAGGGAGTGGTGACATTACTGTAGTAGTACTATAGGCCCCCAAATAGTCAATGGGAATTAGAGGAACAAATATGCGGGAAGACTGGGGAGACTCGCAGGAGAAATAGGCTTGTCATAGTAGGGGATTTTAATCTTCCCAACCTAGACTGGGACTGCCATTACATTAAGAGCTTAGATGGGCTGGAATTTGTTAAGTGTGTTCAGGAAAGTGCATTTCCTATGGCAGTATATGGAGGGTCCTACTCAGAAGGGGCAAAAGTCGACCTATTCTTGGGAAATAGGGCAGGACAGGTGACTGAGGTGACAGTGGGGGAGCACTTTGGGACCAGTGACCATAGTTCTATTAATTTTAAAATAGTGATGGAGGGGGACAAAACTGGTCGACAGTTTCAAGATCTAAATGAGAGCAAGGCAAATTTTGATGGAATTAGACAGGAGCTTGCAGGGGTTGGTTGAAGTAGTTTGTTTCCAGGCAAAGGGATCTCCGGGATGTGGGAGGCCTTTAAAACTGAGATAGCTAGACTTCAAAGTCTACACATTCATGGAAGGGTGAAAGGCAAGATTGAAAGGAATAGGGAACCCTGGATGACAAGAAATATTGAGACTTTGACCAGAAAAAAGGACTTATGGCTCAGGTACAGGCAGCTGGGATCAAGGGAGTCTCTGGAGGTAAATAGGGGATCCAGGAGTTTACTGAAGAAGGTAATGAGGAGGGCAAAAAGAGGGCATGAGATAGTCTTGGCTGAGAAAATTTAAGGTGAATCCAAAGATGTTATTCAAGCATATTAAAAGAAAGAATAACTAGAGAGAGAATCGGGCCCCTCAAAGACCAAAGTAGACATGTATGTATAGACATGTATTGACAAAACCCTAGCCAGAGAAACAATAGCCAACCTGCTGAACAGACATAACAGACAACAGGACGTTGAACCCATCAACAAAGACGGCATACTTAAACTACTGGATTTGTTCCTCACAACACACTTCACATTCAACAACCAGATATACGAACAAATCAATGGGACACCCATGGGCTCACCGATCTCGGGACTCATAGCAGAAGCAGTAATGCAAAGGTTAGAACAAACAGTCTTACCACAAATTCAACCCAAACTCTGGGTCAGATACGTTGATGACACCTTTGTAATCATTAAAAACACAGAAATAGAGAATACACACTGGATCATCAACTCCACACTCACAGGAATACTTGTAAATCTTTTCTGCACCCTTCCGTTATGATATGATGGAGACCAGAACTACACGCAATATTCCAAAAAGTGCCCTAACCAATGTTCTATACTGTCGTGACATGACTGCAAATTCCTTCACTCAAATCTATGATCAATAAGGAAAGCATACCAAGTTGACAACGGTACGAGGACATGCCGCAACCCAAAGGACTAGCAACACTACCACACATCAAGACCATCTCTGAAATGACAGCCAGACTACTGCGACCACTAAGACTTATAACAGCACACAAACCAACAGCCACTCTCAGACAACAACTCACCAAAACGAAGGACCCGATACCCAGCATGAGCAAAACTAACAGTGTACAAAATCCCATGCAAGGACTGCACAAAACACTACATAGGACAAACAGGAAGACAGCTAACGATCCGCATCCACGAACATCAACTAGCCACGAAACGACACGACCAGCTATCCCTCGTAGCCACACACACAGACGACAAGCAACATGAATTTGACTGGGACAACACTACCATTATAGGGCAAGCGAAACAAAGAACAGCCAGGGAATTCCTAGAATCTTGGCACTCATTCGCAAACTCCATCAACAAACGCATAGACCTGGACCCAATATACCGGCCACTACAGCGGACAGCTGAAACTGACAACCGGAAGCGGCAGGGACAGGCCACTATAAATGCCAGAGGAAACACCACAGAAGCGCTTCACAGGAGGCTCCCAAGCACTGAGGATGTCACCTAGACAGGGGACGAAATGTTTGCAACAAAAACTTCCAGCTCGGCAAACAGAACCACAGCATGTATGTATAGAACCTGAGGAGATGGGCGAAGTCCTCAATGAATATTTCTCCTCTGTGTTTATCATGGAGAAAGCCATAAAGACTTGGGAACTTGGGGAAGTTAGTGGTCATATCCTGGGGACAGCTCATACCATAGTAGAGGAGGGGTTGGATGGATTAGAATGTATGAAAGTGAATAAATCTCCTGGTCCTGACCAGATATATCCAAGAACATTGCAAGAGGCTGGAGAAGAAATTGCAGGGACCCTGTCAGATAATTAGCCACGGGCAAGGTCCCAGAAGACTGGAGGGTAGCGAATGTTGTGCCTTTATTAAAGAAGGGTTGCAAAGCAAAATATGGGAACTATAGAACAGTAAGCTTAACATCGGCATGGTGGCACAGTGGTTAGCACTGCTGCCTCACAGCGCCAGGGACCTGAGTCCAATTCCCGCCTCGGGCAACTGTCTGTGTGGAGTTTGCACATTCTCCCTGTGCCTGCTTGGGTTTCCTCTGGGTGCTCCAGATCCTTCCCATAGTCCAAAGATGTGCAGGTTAGGTGAATCGGCCATGCTAAATTGTCCGTAGTGTTAGGTGCATTAGTCAGGGGTGAATGTAGGGGAATGGGTCTGGGTGGGTTGCTCTTCGGAAGGTCGGTGTGGACCTGTTGGGCCGAAAGGCCTGTTTCCACACTGTAGTGTATCTAATCTAATCTAATCTGTGGTAGGTAAGTTACTTGAGAAGATTCTGTGAGATAAGATATACCTGCATTTGCAAAGACAGGGTTTGATTCATCAGCATGGCTTGGTGTGTGGGAGATCATAGTTGAAATTTTATTGCTGGAACAGCACAGCAGGTCAGGCAGCATCCAGGGAACAGGAGATTCGACGTTTCGGGCACAGGCCCTTCTTCAGGCCCTTCTTCAAAGTTTCAACTTTGATCTCCAGCATCTGCAGACCTCACTTTCTCCTCGTGTGGGAGATCATGCCTCACAAATTTGTTACAGTTCTTTGATGAGGTTACCAAGAAGGTTGGTGAGGGCAGGGTGGTAGACATAGTCTATATGGATTTCAGTAAGGCCTTTGAAAAGGTTCCACACGGTAGGCTGCTCTGAAAGGATAGATCGTATAGAATCCAGGGGGAACTGGCAAATTAGATACGTATCTGTCTTAATGGTAGGAAGCAGAGAGTTATAGTGAAAGGGTGCTTGTCAGACTGGAGGCCTGTGATTAGTCGAGTGCCTCAGGGGTTGGTGAGGGCCCCATTGCTGCTTGCTATCTATATCAGTGATTTGGATGAGAATGCCCAAGGAATGATCAGTAAGTTTGCAGATGACTCTAAAAGGGGAAGTATCTTGTACAGTGAGGAAGGGTAACAGATACTGCAGCAGGACGTTGATCATCGGGGGAAGTGTGCCAAGAGGTGTCAAATGGAGTTCAATGTGGATAAGTGTGAGGTCTTGCATTTTAGTAAGTCAAATCAAGTTAGGGGTTTCATGCTTAATTGTAAGTCATTAAGGGGTGTAGTGGAACAGAGGGACCTTGGAGATCAGGCGCACATTCTCTGAAATTGGAGTCACAGGTAGACAAGGTGGTGAAGAAGTCTTTTGGCACACTGGCCTTCATCGGTCAGGGCACTGAATATAGACATTGGGAAATTGCAGCTGTACAGGACACTGGTGAGGCCGCACTTGGAGTATGGTGTTCAATTTTGGTCACCTTGCTACGAACTGGATAGAGTGCAGAAGAAGTTTACAAGGATGTTGCCAGGACTCAATGGTCTGAGTTATAGAGAGAGGTTGGATAAGTAAGGACTTTTTTCTTTAGAGTGTAGGAGATTGAGAGGGAATCTTATAGAAGTGTGTAAAATCATGAGAGGCACGGTTAGTGTGAATGCACTCAGCCTTTTATCCAGGGTTGGGGAATCGAGGACTAGAGGGCATCAGTTTATGTTTAGAGGTGATGAATATAAGAGAACCTGAGGGGCAAAGCTTTTACTCAGAGGGTGGTAAGTCTATGGAATAAGCTGCCAGCAGAAGTGGTTGAGGCAGGTGCATTAACAACATTTAAAAGGCATTGGGACAAATACATGGATAGAAAAGGTTCAGAAGAATGTGGGACAAGTGCAGGGTTGATGTGGATGGACATTTTGGTTGTCATGGACCGGTTTGGGCCAAAGGGCCTGTCTTTGTGCTGTAGGACTCAATGACTCTCATGTACAGGGATGCCTTGACAATGGTACATGGTTTTATGGTGTGGTAAACCACTGAGTTGTGAGCTCTCCATATCCTTTGGGTGCTATCTGCTTTGCTTCCTACTGTGGCTGGAATGGTACTTCACATGATGCCTAAACCTTTGTAGCATTCATTGCAGAAGATTCTCCCAGCCTTTACAGTCCATGAAAAGCTAAATAATGGTGTTGGGCAATGGGGGATGGGAAATGTAAACACGAATGAGTTTACTGACCCCTTCCTTACTGTGATAAAAGATTGCATTCTACTGTTGCATGTCGTTCTTCACAGTGTTTTAACACAATGGTCAAAATCTTGTGCCTTCCTTCCACCACCTTCTCTCCTCCAGCCTGGTAAATCCATGGCAGGATGGCATTTCAATGGTGCCCTTGATGTTCACTCAAGGGTAATGTCCCACCACCATTGGTGTTCAACAGAAAGGTGGGCAGAATACCCACTAAGTGGGGAAGCCACCATGCAAACCTTCAAAGGTTTACTTGCAGGCATCTGGGGATAGGCCCTCTTTCAAAGTCACTCGGTGCCTGAACAAGGGGCTAAATGTTAAGAAGGGGGTAGTCTGCTGACTGCCAATCTTTCTCCACTTTCTGCCAACTTTCCTCACCCAGTTACCGTCCTTCCTCCTTTTCCACCATCATTCACCTTTCTTCCTGGGTTCATTGTTTATTCAAAGCCTCGTTTATGTGTCATACCGGCAACAGCCACCACCTAGGTCCTGGCACTGCTGAATCAAGAGGAGCAACTCCGCTCTGATTGGCTGGCAGCTTCATGCTCACACTCTTCCCACCCCTCTCAGGGTCCTTCATCCTGGACCAAGGATGGCTTGGTAAATGCCCAATTTGAGCAAGATACACTGAGTATTCTTGAAAAGATGTGGCACTGGGGTCACGCATGCTGATACCCATAGTTGAGATCACTGTTGCCTCCTCAAATTCCCATCAGTAACTCCAACTCAATGTAAAATAATTTTTTAATGCCGTCTAGTTTATTCCGTTTGATAATTATGTGTTGGCCCTTGGACATGCATCATTGTAAGCTCTTTATACATTACAGTTTAAAATTAAAACTAACTGACCTAACCCTAGCTTTATTTTAGCTGATGGGCCCATGAGACAAGTCAGATCCCAGAATGAAATCTGGCTTCATTGTTTTTTGCTTTGGTTTAGCTGACTGCCTTAAATCCATTGTCAATGTAATTCCAGGCACATTCAGGGTTATCCAGCAATTGTTGTCCAATCTCAAAGGGTTGAGCAAGAAGTGAAGCTATCTGTTTTCCTTTCTTACTGTGCAGTAATAACACGAATGGTGTTCACCAACAAATACATACTGACATCAAACCAAAAACACAGTGTCTGATATTAGATGTGAGTTTGCTATTGGACTACATTTGCTAGATAAGCTGGAGTGTGCGGAATTATGCAAATAACCGGTTTAAGGTAGTCCATCAGGCTCGCAGTGTGGACTGGAAGTTCCATGTAATAACACACCACGCCCTTGACAGACAGAAATTACATGTACACGCCTTGTTCCTACTGCAACTCAACAAGTAGGTGACAGCCGGTCATTGGTTAATTTCTCAGGGTCTGACCAATTAGAAACAAACCATTTGGTTAAAAATTTAACAGAGCTGGCTGTTTGCTGTCAATCAATATTAATGAGTATATTTTCATGGCAATGCCTCTAACAATCAGAGACCACTTGCTAACCAACTGGCACTCTCCCCTGATAGAGTCATAGAGCCATAGAGATGTACAGCATGGAAACAGACCCTTCGGCCAATCCGTCCATGCTGATCAGATATCCCAACCAAACTAGTCCCACCTGCCAGCACCCGGCCCATATCCCTCCAAATGCTTCCTATTCATATACCCATCCAGATGTCTTTTAAATGTTGCAATTGTACCAGCCTCCACCACTTCGTCTGGCAGCTCATTCCATACACGTACCACCCTCTGTATGAAAAAGTTGCCCCTTAGGTCTCTTTTATATCTTTCCCTTCTCACCCTAAACCTATGCCCTCTAGTTATGGACTCCGCAACCCCAAAGAAAAGACTTTGTCTATTTATCCTATCTGATGTGGTATAAATATTGAAATCCCCTTGATTTTGTATTCTTGTGTGAGATACAAGATGAGAAACAGAAGAACAATGAACAATACAGCACAGGTCCAGGCCCTTCTGTCCTCCAAGCCTGCACTGACACCTCTCACCCTTACATGCTAAAACTGTTGTCATTTACAAGATCCATATTCCTCTCTTCCCTTCCTATTTATGTATTCGTCCAGGCACTTCTTAAATGCTGCTACTGTGTCTGCTTCCACCACCTCCCCTGGCAGTGCATTCCAGGCACTCACCACCCTTTGTGTGAAAAACTTGCCTCACACATCTCCCACCCCCCGCACCTTGAACCTTTGTGCCCTAAAAATTGACCCCTCTACCCTGGGAAAAAGCCTCAAACTTTCACTCTCTCCATGCCATTCACAATCTAATAAACTTCTATAAGGCACCCCCCAATCTTCTGCATTCCAGTGAAAACAAACACAGTCTATCCAACCTTTCTTCATTGCTAAAATCTTTCATCTCAGACAACATCCTGGGGTAAACATTTTCTGTTTGCTCTCAAAAGCATCCACATCCTTCTGGTAATGTGGTGACCAGAACTGTACACAATTTTCCAAGGGCAGCCTGATTAAAGTTCTATAAAGCTGGAGCATAACTTCCCTATCCTTATATTCAATCTGCCTTTTTTTTCGCATTACCCAAGTTCTGTACAACTTAGAATATATTATATTTATTATATTATTATATAAATTACACATCTTTCATTCCAGTATCTTATGTGTTCATATTTGTTTATAGGTTCTCAAACAACACAATCCACCTAAACTTTTGCTGTATTATAAAAAACTTTTCCTCGTGCTACATTTGCCCCACAGAACCATCCATGATGTTCATATGTTTGTTCTTTTCACAAGGAGGTGGTCACACCTGGTCAAACCAGCAAAACCTTACTAGAACAAAGAACAAAGAAAGTTTACAGCCCTAGAACAGGTCCTTCAGCTCTCCAAGCCTGAGCCGATCCAAATCCACTGCCTAAACCTATTGCTCAATTCCTAAGCATCTATATCCCTATGCTGTCCAGACGCATCTTAAATGAATCTACCGTGCCTGCTTCTACAACCTCTGCTGGCAACACGTTCTAGGCATCTACCACCATCTGTGTAAAGTACTATCTGCATGTATCCCCCTTAAACTTTTCACTCTTTCCTTGACCGCGTGACCTCTCGTTATTGAATCCCTCACCGTGGGAAAAAGCTTATCTCTATCCACCCTGCCTATACCCTTCATGATCTTGTAGAATTATAGAATCCCTTATAACAACTACTTGTCTTTTTGATCCCCCCTCTTGAATGGCCACTGCCAAAATATATACCTGAAGGTAAGTTTTTATATTTAAAAATTACCTTCCCATCAGGCCTCTGGTTCTGGCTGTCGCTCCCTCCACTCCAACTGCCACCAAAATGCGCTGAAGCATGGGTTGCTCTGCTCTCCTGCCACAAACCAAGACGCCCCTGTTTACCTCAGGTTCCACACTTTACCTCGGTTTAGGAAGTCACCCTTGTTTAGTTTAGATGTGAACACATTAATTTCTTCTCTCTCTTCTTTCATTTCTCCTTTTCACAGCATCCCCGCTATGAGATGAGAATGAGTGACCACCTCCTCCAGCTACGGGACAACTTCACAGCAGCTGCCCTGGTTAACCTCACCAACTTGAATCCACGTCCATTTGGCTCAAGGGAAACATTCACATTTGTTCCCAAAAACACGGAACTGCAAAACGGGACAACGCTCTACTTCGCACTCTGCGCCTACGATAAACAGGAACAGTCATCTGAAATGTCTAATGTGGCCAAGGTTTATGTCTTTGTACCTGCACCTCTGGTTGAGCACCCAAAAGGCAGTAGTGTATGGAAGGTGATTTGGATTGCGATTGTTGTTGCAATTCTGGTGTGTTTGATCATTGGGATTGTCAATTACCTGGTTCAGAAAAAATGCATAAGTAGAACTTTTGCACTAGTTTAACATCCTTGCTGGAGGAATGAGTAGGTAGCATGCAATTAATTGGTCTAATTATTCAAACACTCAATCAGATTACACTGTATATTGTAAAGATTTTGTACTGAGGGATTGTAGTCCATGAATGTCCATGGTATATCTCCAATATTCATGCTATTTTACAGGGATTTCACAGCTTTTCTACCAATGTTGTAGTGCACCTTTCCTCATTGTTTCTTGCTTAGCTGATTGACTGTCCAGTCGGTGAGATGGTGAGCAAATGTGTCAGGGAAGAAAAGAGAAGAACAGCAATAAAGGGATTCTGACTGGCTGAGCCAGAAAGTGAAATTTAGCATCACTGATGACCTGACAGCAAAGGTGGAGCTATTGTGGATGAGTTAGGAATTTGGGAATGATAGGAGTCCTATAGCAGTGGAATAATTATGTTTAGTGCTACAGATGGAGAGAGATGTGGGAGAATTTCTCCCTTTTCTCATCTCTTGGCTGATTGCAACTTAAGATATACCGTGTTTCATCACTTTGTAACTTCAAAGCACATGCACGGAACCTTGTTAGATTAAATCAAAAGAACTGATGACAATTTATTTCTCACATTATCTGAACTGTAATCATAACATACCCAACCTTACACACACTCACACGTGTGACAATGCTGTCACTTTAGGAGGTTATTTTTTTCTGTTTTTGTTTTGAAACGAGCTTGTAAGGTAAAGGTACCAAATTTGCTACTGAAGACCAAGTAAACAGATTGGGAGGCCTTGGTGTTTTTCTTAAAAAACAGCTTGAATGGGTGTGGCCAGATCTCACAGATCCAGGTGTCTGGAATTCGGGTTTGTCAGTAACATCAAAAGATATTGGGGTGTCAAAAGAGTTGGAAGCTTCAGTGAATGTCTCTTGGCTGCTACTCTCTCTCAATCTTCTCTTGATATTTTTTCCTCCTGGATTAGAGAAACGGATGTGAGAATTTGGCTGAAATTTCTTTTTTCCTAAGGGGTATATTTATGGAGATGTTATTATATTGGAACAATTAATTAGTAATAGTTACTGTATCTGTTATTCTGATAAGTTTCCAAAACAGTTGTTATTCTAAATTCCTCTTTCTTTGGCTGTATTTTAACTACAGTGTTATATAATTGCTTCATGTCGAGTAGTTTGACCAGTTGTTTTGCATTTGAGGCACTTTACATTTGCTTTTACAATAAGAAAACATTAGAGTCTAGTTTACCTACTTAAAATATTTTTGAGGGAGTCTGGTCTGACGTATTGTAAACTGGGGACTCTTGCATCGATCGAAATCTAGAATTCCCAAGGCATTTTACAATTGCCTTCATAAGAAGAAAATGTTAGGGACTAGTCTTCCTTCTTAAAATATTCCTAAGGGTGTCTGGTATGGTCCAGAACACACGCACACACAAAACATAAACGCATGGGAAACGATAATTTCTAAAACGATAACATGCACTTTGATGACTAAATAGGTCAAAGAAACAGACTTTTCTGCTACCCTTACAGTTCATTTTTTTAACACTGTACGTCAACCAAAGGCTGTTGTCAGGCAGAAGTAATGAAAATCAAAAAACTCTCAGTGCCACCGAGTCTTGAATCCTCCCTCACACTGCTTCAAAAAGTAACACGGTATTGCGCAACTCAAAAAATATGCAGCACTTAATATTGATTTACAAAACGTTCCTGGTATTTCAGTTCTAGTAGTTCAATTTATCTTTAATTCCACACAACATAGAAGCACAATTAGCTGCTCAGCCCTCTGAGTCTGCTCCACCATTCAATACGGTCACAGCCAATCTGATAATTCACAACTCCACTTTTCTGCCTTTTTCCCCACAACCCTCGGTTAAAAATTTATCTCAGCCTTGATTATGATTAGTGACCCAGCCTCAACAGCCCTCTGGGGTCAAGAATTACATGACTCACTACCCTCAGAGAAGAAATCCTTCCTTATGTCTGCCTTAAATGTGCGGCCCTCTATTCTGACATTATGCCATCTGGTCCGAGACTCTCCCACAAGGGGAAAGAACCTCTCTGCATCTATCATGTCACATCTCCTGAGAAGCTTGTGTGTTTCAACAAGGTCACCTCATTCTTCTCTGGTGTAATGATACAAGTCCAATCTACTCAATCACTTCTCATGAGACAGGCCCTCCACAACAGGATCAATCTCCGATCCTTCTCTCAACTCTCTTTAATGCCAATACATCTTTCATTAGATATGGGGCCCAAAACTGTTCACATTATTCCAGCCATGGTCCACTTAGTGCCTTGCATAGTTCTAGTGAAACTTTCCTACTTTTGTACTCATTTCCGTTGAAATAAAGGTCAATGTTCTATTTGTGTCCCCTTTACCTTCTCAACTTGGATGTGAGCCTTTTGTGCTTCATGGATGAAGACTTCAAATCCCTCTGTTCTGAGACTTTCTGCAGTCTTTCTTCATTTTAATAACATTTAACTCCACTATCCTTCCTGCCAAAGTGCATAACTTCACATTTTCCTACTTTATATGCTCAGTTTTTGTCCATTCATGTAACCTGACTGTGTCACTCTGCAGACTCTGTCATACCCACCACTCACCTTCCCACCTATACTTTTGTGTCAGTCACAAACTGGGTGGTAGTACATTCACCTTCCTCATCCAGATCATCAATATCTATTGTGAATCATTGTGGCAACAACATGGACTCTTGTAGCACACCACTCATTACGGGTTGCCAACCTCAAAATGTACCCCTTCTGCCAACTTCATCTTTTCAAGCAAACCCTCTATCCATGCCAATGTACTATCTCCAACACCATGGGCTCTATTTTATTAAATAGTCTAATATGTGGTAAATTGTCAAATGCATTCTTAAAATCCAAATATGCAACAGCCACTACTTATCATTTATCCTCCTTGTTAACTAGAACATAGAACACAGAACAGTACAGCACAGTACAGGCCCTACGGTCCATAACGTGGTGTTGAGCATTTATCTTAGTCTAAGAACACGTGTAGTCTAACCTACACATCCCTCAATTTACTGCCATCCATGTGCTTGTCCAGCAGTCACTTAAATGTCCCTAATATCTCTAAATCTACTGCTATCGCTGGCAGTGCATTCCACTCACCTAGTACTCCCTGTATACCTTCTTCCAATCATTTTAAAATTATCACCCTTTGTGACAGCCATTTCTGCTCTGAGGAAAAGTCTCTGGCTATCTACTCGATCTATGCTTCTCATTATTTTGTACACCTCTATCAAGCCAACTCTCTTCCGTCTTCTCTCCAACGTGAAAAGCACCAGTTCACTCAACCTCTCTTCATAAGATAAGCTCTCCAATCCAGGCAGCATCTTGGTAAATCTCCACTGCACCCTCTCTGAAGCATCTACACCCTTACTGTAATGAGGCGACCAGAACTGGACACAATATTTCCATGTGTGGCCTAAAAAGGGTTTTATAGAGCTGCACCTAAACATCACAGCTCTGAAACTCAACCCTGCGGTTATTGAAAGCCAAAACACCATACACCTTTTAACAACCCTATCAACTTGAGTGGCAACTTTGAGGGATCTATGTACTTGGACTCCAAGGTCCAGCTGTTCACACTGCCAAGAATCCTGTCTCTAACCATGTATTCAGTATTCAAATTCGATCTTCCAAAATGAATCACTTTGCATTTATCCAGGTTGAATTCCATCTGCCACTTCTCAGCCAGCTCTGTATCTTGTCAATGTCTTGTAACCTGCAACAGTCTTCTACACTACCTACAACACCACCAACCTTTGTGTTATCAGCAAACTTACTAACCTACCCTTCCGCTTCTTCATCCAAATTTATAAAAACTACAAAGAGCAGAATCCCAAGAACAGATCCCTGTGGGACACCACTGGTCACTGACCTCCAGGCAGAATACTTTCCATCCACTACCACTCACTGTCTTCTTTCG
>NC_057720.1:12915175-12935604 GCF_004010195.1 Chiloscyllium plagiosum
CTTCCCTCCCTCCATCCTCCCCCAATCCTCCATCCTTCCTCCCTCTCTCCATCCTGCTGTTCATCCCATCATCCTCTCTCCTTCCTTCCCTCCCTCCATCCATCCTCCCTCCCTCCCTCCATCCATCCATCCTCCTTCCTTCCCTCCCTCCATCCTCCTTCCTTCCCTCCCGAGTTTTTATCGGTTTGATGCCTCGATCCCAGCATTGGCCTCGACTGTGTCTTCATCCAGATCCCAGCTTCCCGTCAGATTCCCGGTCCTGGATTCCTGCTGCTATCCAATCCACCACCCCGATTCCCCTCCTTGCTAGGTATAGGTGATTTTCCTCTACTCTGCGTAATTCCTCTGTACTGCAGTATTTGGTGGCTTGTTGAAATAAAAAGACCACCTATTAGTGTATTCAAAACGATTGGGTACCCAATCAACACAGTCCGCCGATTCTTCAGCAGCAAACCCAAACAAGCAGACAAAACGCATCCAGAAACTCTAGCCACTCTCCCCGACATCAAAGACATCTCAGAAATGACTGCCAGACTACTCAGACCCCCTGGCATTATGGTAGCCCACAAACCCACCAACACACTAAAACAGCAGCTAATGAACTTGCAAGACCCTATACAGCCAACAAGCAAAACTAATGTCATTTACAAAATACCATGCAAGGACTCTCACAAACACTACATTGGACAAACAGGCAGAAAACTAGCAACCAAGATACATGAACATTAACTAGCCACAAAACGACATGACCCTCTCTCACTAGTATCCTTACATACAGATAAGGAAGGACACCACTTCAACTGGGACAACACATTCATCATAGGACAAGCCAAACAGAGACACACACGAAAATTCCTAGAAGCATGGCATTACAACCAGAACTCTATCAACAACAACATTGATTTGGACTCTATTTAACACCCCCTTAGAAAAAGAACAGGAAATGAAATCACCATAGGAAGTGACATCACCACTGGATATGACATCATCAACCCACGGAAACCTAAACATATAAATAGAAAGCAGGAAACCTAGCCTGAAGGTGGTGACAAGATGTCTGAAAATGAACTTTCTAGCTCAGCGAGCAAACTTACACCCAGAACCTCAACCTGAACTACAAATCTTGATAATGAGGGAGTCACGGAGGGAATGGTCTGTGTGGAATGTAGATAGGGTGGGTTCTGATTGTAGGTAGTGGAAATGGTGGAGGATAATGCGCTGTGTCCAGATATTAGTGGAGTGGAAGGTGAGGACCAGGGTATTCTATCCTTGTTGCAGCTGGAGAGTGGGGTTCAAGAGCGGAGGTGGGGAATGGGGAATAGGCAATGGGGGTGGTGGTTGGGAAGAGGTCTAATCCAGGTATCTGTGGGAGTTGATGGGTTTGAAATAGATGTGTGTTGTGTCAGTCATCAGAGATGGTGATGGAGATGGAGAGGCCCATTAAGGGGAAGGAGGTGTCCAAGATGGTCCAGATGAACTTAAAGTTAGGGTGGAAGGTGTTAGTGAGGTTGATCAACTGTTCCACCACCTCCTTGGGAGCACAAGGTGGTGCTGATATAGTCACTAATGTAGCAGAGGAAGAGATGGAGGATTGTGCCAGTGTAACTGTGGAAGATGGACTGTTCCACTTAACGAAGAGGCAGGCATAGCTGGGGCCTATGTAGATGCCCATGGCTACCCCTTTGCTCTGAAGGAAGTGGGAGGATTTGAAGGAGAAGTTATTGAGGGTGAGGACTAGTTTGGCCAATTGAATGAGTGTGTAGGTGGAGGGGCACTAGTTGGGTCGGCAGGAGTGGAAGAAATGGAGGGCTTGGAGGCCTTCACCATGCTAGATGGATGTGTACAGGGATGGGATGTCCATGATAAAGATGAGGCATTGGGGCAGGGAAACGAACCTCGTGGAGGGAGGGTGATGGTGTCCCGAATATATGTGGGGATCCCTGGAGCAAAGGGGACAGGATGGTGCCAAGATGTGAGGAGATAAGTTCAGTGGGGCAGGAGCAGGCAGAGACAATAGGTCGACCGAGGTATCCACAGTCAGGTTTGTGAATTTTGGATAAGAGTTAGAATCGGGCAATGTGGGGTTGCGGAATAATGAGGTTCAAGGCTGTGGATGGGAAATCCCCTCAGGCAATGACACTGTGGATGGTCTGGGAGGTGAGGTCATGGTCGAGGGGGCAGTAGGAGGAGGTATCTGAGTTAGCACCTGGCTTCAGCGGTGTAGGGATCGGTGCCCCAAACTACCACTGCGCACCCCCTTGTCCACTGGTTTAATGGTGAGGTTGGGGTTGGAGTGGAGGGAGTGGAGCGCTGTGCTTTATGAAGGTGAGAGGTTGGAAGAGTAGGTGAGAGTGGTGGGCAGGCTGAGGCGGTCAGTACCATGGTGGCAGTTGGAGATGAAGAGATCGAGGGCAGGTTAGAGACCAGGATGGGGTATCCAAGAGGATGGAGTATGTTTGAGGCAGGAGAAGGGTTCTCAGAATGGGGTGGGAGCCATGATTGAAAGCATAGAAGCAGCAGAAGAAAAGTGCTATGTTGCAATGCAATGAAATTCGTTGACCCGGGAGCATAGTGCTATGAAGGTGAGACCTTTACTGTGGAGTGATCGTTTATCCTCAGTGAGGGGGAGATCCAGGGTGATGGTAAAAAGTCGGCAGGGCTGGGGGCTGGGGCCTGATGTAGACCTGGAGTTGGGAGTTGGGGTGGAGACTGTATCTGGAGTGGGGGTGGGGGGTGACATGGTCAGCGGAACTTCAGTGAGCACATGTGGGGGTGGCACAGTGGCCCACTGGTTCGCACTGCTGCCTCACAGTATCAGTGACCCGGGTTCGATTCCAGCCTTGGGGGTGACTATCTGTGGTGAGTTTGCACTTTCTCCCTGTGTCTGTGTGGATTCCCTCCAGGTGCTCTGGTTTCCTCTCCAATCCAAAAATAAGAAAGGACTGATCACCTTGTTGGAATTGTATTCCAGACCCCCCTAATAGTCAGCAGACATTGAGAAACAAATTTGTGAGGAGATTTCAGTTATCTGTAAGAATAATAAGGTGGTTATGGTAGGGAATGTTAACTTTCCAAGCATGGACTGGAACTGCCATAAAGTTAAGGGTTTAGTTGGAAAAGCATAGACCAGACCTAAAAGTTGAAGGTCTAAATTGGAGAAAGGCCAGTTTTAACGGTATTAGGCGAGAACTTTCAAAAGCTGATTGCGGTCAGATGTTCGCAGGTAAAGGGACGGTTGGAAAATGGGAAGCCTTCAGAAATGAGATAACGAGAGTCCAAAGAAAGTATATTTCTGTTAGGATGAAAGGAAAGGCTGGTAGGTAAAGGGAATGCTGGATGATGAAAGAAATTGTGGGCTTAATTAAGAAAAAGAAGAAAAAGTAAGGTATAGACAGGATAGATCGAGTGAATCCTTAGCGTATAAAGTCAATAGGCGATAACTAAAGAAGGAAATCAGGAGAGCAAAAAGGGGACATGAAATAACTTTGGCAAATAGAATTAAGGAGAATCCAAAGGGTTTTTACAAATACATTAAGGACAAAAGGGTAACTAGGGAGAGAATAGGACCCCTCAAAGATCAGCAAAGCGGCCTTTGTGTGGAGCCACAGAAAATGGGGGAGATACTAAACGAGTATTTTGCATCCTTATTTACAGTGGAAAAGGACGTGGAAGATATAGAATGTAGGGAATAGATGGTGACATCTTGAAAAATGTCCATTTTACGGAGGAGGAAGTGCCGGATGTCTTGAAATATATAAAGGAGGATAAATCCCCAAGAACCTGATTAGGTGTACCCCAGAACACTTTGGGAAGCTAGAGAAGTGATTGCTGGGCTGCTTGCTGAGATATTTGTATCATCGATAGCCACAGGTGAGATGCCACAAGAGTGGAGGTTAGCTAACGTGGTGCCACTGTTTAAGACGGATGCTAAGGACACATTAGGGAACTACAAACCAATAAGCCTGACGTCAGTAGTGAGCAAGTTGTTGGAGGGAATCATGAGGGACAGGATTTACATGTATTTGGAAAGGCAAGGACTGATTAGGGATAGTCAACATGGCTTTGTTTGTGGGAAATCATGACTCTCAAACTTGATTGTTACTTCTTCAACAAAACTCAGAGGATTGATGAGGACAGAACGATGGATGTGATCTGTATGGACTTGAGTAAGGAAGTCTCCCATGGGAGACTCTTGAGCAAGGTTAGATCTTGTGGAATACAGGGAGAACTAGCCATATGGATACAGAACTGGCTTGAAGGTGGAAGACAGAGGATGGTGGTGGAGGATTGTTTTTCAGACTGGAGGCCTGTGACCAGTGGAGTGTCACAAGGACCGGTGTTGGGTCCACTGCATTTTGTCATTATATAAATGATTTAGATGTGAGCATAAGAGATATAGTTACTACATTTGCAGATGATACCAAAATTGGAGGTGTAGTAGACAGCGAAGAAGGTTACCTCAGAGTACAATGGGATCTTGATCAAGTGGGTCAATGGGCTGAGAAGTGGCAGATGGAGTTTAATTTAGATAAATGCGAAATGCTGCATTTTGGGAAAGCAAATCTTAGCAGGACTTGTACACTTACTGGTAAGATCCCAGGGAGTGTTGCTGAGCAACGAGACCTTGGAGTGTAGGTTCATAGCTCCTTGAAAGTAGAATAGCAGGTAGATAGGATAGTGAAGTTTGGTATGCTTTCCTTTATAGTCAGAGCATTGAGTAGAGGAGTTGGGAGGTCATGTTGCGGCTGTACAGGATATTGGTAAGGCCACTTTTAGATTAATCCAAGCAATTCTGGTCTCCTTCCTATCGGAAAGATGTTGTGAAACTTGAAAGGGTTCAGAAAAGACTTACAAGGGTGTAGCCAGGGTTGGAGGATTTGGGCTATAAGGAGAGGTTGAATAGGCTAAGGCTGTTTTCCGTGGAGCATCTGAGGCTGAGGGGTGACCTTATAGAGGTTTATAAAATCATGACTGGCATAGATAGGATAAACAGATAAGGTCTTTCACTGGGGCGGTGGAGTCCAGAACTAGAGGGTTTAGGGTGAGAGGGGAAAGGTATAAAAGAGACCTAAGGGGTAACTTTTTCAAGTAGAGTGTGGTACGTGTATGGAATGAGCTGCCAGAGGAAGTGGTGGAGGCTGGTACAATTGCAACACTTAAAAAGCATCTGGATGAGTATATGAATAGGAAGGGTTTGGAGGCATATGGGCTTGGTGCTGGTAGGTGGGACTAGATTAGGTTCAGATATTTGTTCAGCATGGACGGTTTGGACCGAAGGGTCTGTTTCTGTGCTGTACATCTCTTGACTCTATGTGCAGATTAGGTGACTTGGCCAAGCTAAATTGCCCATAGTGTTCAGGGATGTGTAGGTTAGGTGTATTAGTCAGGGGTAAACATAGAGTAAAAGGTAGGGGAATGGGTCATTCTTTGGAGAGTTGGTCTGGACTTGTTGGGCCGAAGGGCCTGTTTCCACACTGTAGGGATTCGATGGATTCATTCAGCCACACGGTGGATGTAACTCTGGTGGTAGTTTGACCCACAGACTCTCCACCGCTGGAATCAGGTGTCAACTCCCTCAGCTACCTGGACTACCCCACCTCCCACCACTCCTCCTGTGACAACATGATCCCTTACTCCCAAATCCACCACCTTTGCTGTATCTGCCTCCAGGAGGAGCAATTCCACACCAGGACATCTCAGATGGCCTCCTATTTCCAGGACCGCAATTTTCCTGCCCATGTGATCAACAATGCCTTCCCACTCATCTCCTCCACTTCTTGCACTTCTGCCCTCGAACCCCACTCCTCCAACTATAACACAGACAGAAACCCCCTGGTCTTCACCTTCCACCCCACTAATCTCCAGATACAGCGCATTATCCTCTGCCATTTCCACCACCTACAATCAGACCCCATCACCAGAGACTTATCTCCCTCTCCACCCCTATCTTAATTCCACAGAGACCATTTCCTCTGTGACCCCCTGATTATGTCCACACCCCACACCAACCCACCCTCCACACCCAACACCTTCATTGCTGTCTCAAGAGATGTAAAACCTATACCCACACCTCCCCCCTCACCCCCCTCACCTCCCCCCAAGGGCTCAAAGGATCTTTTCATATCTGGCAGAGATTTTCTTGTACATCCACCCACCTTATCAACTCGATGCTCTGATGTGATCTCCTCTACATCGGGGAGAGAGAACACCAGCTTGCAGAATGTGTCAGGGAAAATCTTTGGGACAAACTCATCCAACAACCCCAACACCCTGTGGCCGACCACTTCAATTCCCCCTCCCCCTCCACCAATGGCATGTAATCCTGGACCTCCTTCATCGCGAAATCCAAGTCACCCGACGTCTGGAGGAAGAACGTCTCATCTTCTGCCTCAGGACACTTCAACCACATGGCATCAATGTCAACTTCATGACTTTCCAAATTTTCCCTCCCCCACCTCATCCGAGATCCAAACTTTCAACTCAGCACCACCTTCTTGGCCTGTCCTACCTGTCAATCTTCCTTCCCACCTATCTGCTCCACCCACCCCACTGACCTATCACAACAACCTCCCACTTGCACCCACCTATAACCTTCCTAATTCCCATCACCCCAAGCCCCACTCCCACCCTCCTATTTATCTCTCAGCACCCATCACCCCCACATTCATAATGAAGGGCTTATGTCCGAAACATTAACTCTCCTGCTCCTCGGATGCTGCCTGACCTGCTGTGCTTTTCCAGCGCCACACTTTCTTACTCTGACTCTCCAGCATCTGCATTTCTTACTTTCTCTCAGACACCAGATTATAGTCCAACAGGTTTATTTGAAATTACAAGCTTTCAAAGCAAAACCCTTTCATCAGCCCCACTGCGCAAGTTTGTGATTTCAAATAAATCTCTTGGACCATAACCTGGTGTCATGTGACCCCTGTCTTTGTCCACCCCAGTTCAACATCGGCATCTCCTCACCATGTCCAAGGTTAGAGTTACAAGCCCCATCTCAATCTGACTGCTTTGGTTATGGATTGTCTACTGCCCTCTCTCTTGGTTAGAGTTAGGTGTTTCAATACGTCACTTTCACTGCACATGTACATAAAGTACATTTCTGAAAGAAAACACATCTTGTTGAAGTTAATCAGCCGTGTTTATTTGGACATTTGCAAGCCTGCAAAAGGGAACAACATTTTATAATGTATGAGAACAGAGTTCTGGTTAGTTGGCAACAGCAGAGACATTGCATGGAGAATGCACCAGTTAGATGATGATTGCAAGTTAACGGCCAAGCTTTGTTTACATGTCAGTGAGGCAGATTGACTCTAATTGGTCAAGGCATTGCCCTGATGAATGCACTAGAGAATGGCTGTCATCTATTTTGTTAAGTTGATGGAAGCATTATGTGTGTGCATGATCTTTGTGACTTGCAGTGGTGTTCCACAGGATTAATGTTGGATCTGTGGAACTGTTGCAGCTAACAATCTTATCGAGATGTGCACATTGTAATGATCTGCATATTTCCGTATGATCCCAAGTTAACTGCAA
Organism: Chiloscyllium plagiosum; assembly: GCF_004010195.1. Classification (NCBI taxonomy): domain Eukaryota; kingdom Metazoa; phylum Chordata; class Chondrichthyes; order Orectolobiformes; family Hemiscylliidae; genus Chiloscyllium; species Chiloscyllium plagiosum. The sequence goes on from NC_057720.1 coordinate 12,922,715, forward strand.
GAGAGAGGACAGTAGACAATCTACAACTAAAACAGTCAGACCTCGATAGCGCTGGCCAATGATGCGTAATTTACAGACCGAACTGCTAGTGTTTATTTGACTGCTCACAGAACCGAGGAACCCCTCCTGTGGGTTGAGATCTTCATCGACAGGTTGTAAGTTGATTAATGGGTAAACAGGGGTCACGACACTAAGTTATTTAAGGCCAGAAGTCAAGTCATGATGGCACATTTCCCTGCAAAGTAATTCAATCATTTCTCAGCTCCATTCTTGGAGAGTTGTAGAATTATCTCCCTCGAAGAGCTGAGCAATTTCCCTGTGAATGTATTCAGCTCCCAGCACCTTCAAAGGCAGATTTGCTTTTACAGATAGCTGGCATGGACATGATGGGCTGAAATGCCTTCTTCTGCACTGCAACCATCCCACCTGTCTGCTCCATTTGCTCCAGCCGCCTGTATCCTCCTGAACTCTGTCACCAGCCTCCTCACTTCAAAGGCATTTCAAAACATTTGCAAACTTTGAAATTGTGCCTCCTCTTGTGTCCAAATTCCAGTCATTAATATTTTTCCTGAAATATAACAATCAGAGTTGATGTTTTAGGTCCTTTGTTCTGAGGAAGTGTTGTGAGGAAGGGTCACTGGACCTAAAGCATTAACTCTGATTTCTCTTCACAGATGCTGTCAGACCCGTTGTGCTTTTCCAGAAATTTCTGGTTTTGTTTCTGATTTACAGCATTCGCAGTTCTTTCGGTTTTTAGATAGTGAGGTGGTAGTGACACCTACTGGTAGGACTGGGACACTGCAGTGTGACAGAGCATGTCAAGACAAAAAACTCAGAAACAAGATTCAGGGAAAGAGGTACTTCCTGATTAAACTGGAGGGCAGATAGATGGTGATCAATAATGATAATCAGAGGAATAATGCAAAAGGAAAAGTAGAAGGTTAAACATCACAGTAGAAATTACACATTTTCTATGTCAAATTGCTTTATAGTGCATTTAATTTAGAATGTAAAACCGTAAGACATAGAAACAAAAGTGGCCATTCAGCCCATCAAGGCTGCTCTGCATCCAATGAGGTCTCTGCAGTTGGGAATTTGTGGCGGTGAAACAGTTTTTCAGCAAGAGCAAGACGATACGTCCCACCCCCTTCCTCAGGCCTGGTCTCCTTATCGTGTACTGAGTGCCTTTACACAGCAATCCCCTTGTTATCCAAGTTATCTTTGACACGGCCTTCTGCACTACGTGATCAATGTTAAATAAAGACAGCTGAGTCAACAGTGTTTGCTTGTTGCACTCCCTGAGTGGTGAGTTCCACCCTGGGATTAATACCAGTGACAGCAACGTGAGACACCGAAACAAGCCCTCATCACCAAGATAAGGGGTTTTAATGATGGCTCCACAGGCATGTCATCCATCCACAGACATTCCTACCATCAACGTTAAGATGGAGGTAAGTGGGCAGTGGGTCTCAATCACTCTCCCACTGGATTAAATGCCCCCACTCCCACCACCAAAGATGCCACAAGGGAATGCATTAAATTCCACCCTATGAGTCAGTTACTGCTTAGAGATAGTCTCTGAGGAGCAACATCTGCCCAATTCCAAGGGTTCAGAGGCCATTCATCATCCATTGCTGTGTGCGCACTTTTGACTGAGACCTTCAGATTCACAGCCCTGTCTCTGTCATCACTTATCCACGGTGCAGAGTAGAAGACTGTTGTGTTGTCTTCTAATGTGCTGATGTTGGGACACAATCAGTGTATAAGTGGTTCTGAAAGGGTGATTGTTGCATACTGCATTAAGTTACACACAATCTGTTGATACCTTACAGGCATGATTGGGGTAAAGCAGAACTTTTGAGGATCACATGGAGAGTAAGTTACATTCAATCTCTTCTCAGAGTGAGTTGCCCAGTGGTGAACACTGCTGCCTCACAGCACCAGGGGACCTAGGTTCAATTCTAGCTTGGACAACTGTCTGTGGAGTCTACATTCTCCCAGTGTCTGTGTAGTTTCCCAGTGGATGTTGTGGTTTCCTGCCACAGTCCAAAGATATGCAGGTTATGTGGATTGACCATGGGGAATTGTCCATAGAGCCTAGGGGGTGTGCAGACCAAATGGATTAGCCATGGTAAATGTGGGTTTATGAAGATACAGAAATTTGGATGGGATGCTCTTATTATTATTGTAATAATGCCTAACAAACCCACATAATGTTCACTAATTGCTATCATGCAGTAAACTACATCTTGTTAAAGATAAAAGCTTTTTCTTGTTAAGACTTACCCAGACACAGAAAGAGAAAATCTGGCAACATCCTTCCACCTATAAATACTACAACTGCATGATCTTGATGGACAGGTAATCTTTACAATTACATTTTAAATAGCTACAGAAATTGGCAAAGGTAAATCAATGGTGAAAATTCCAAACTGAAAGAAGGTATCTTCAATGATTTAAGCAAGGATCTTCAAGATAACCAAACATTTGTAATCAAGAAATTTCTCAAAGCTATCTAGAAACTAAAAGAGTTTGACCTGACAAAGAAGCAGCACTCAAAAAGCTTGTGATTTTAAATAAACCTGTTGGACTATAACCTGGTGTTGTGTGACTTCTGACTTTGTCCAACCTCGTCCAACACTGGCATTGTTTTGAAATCCTCTTTCAAATGGCAGGGAATGTTTGCAGATGTTAGTATGGATTTACAGCAGGCATTTAATAACGTTCCTCACAGAAATCTGTTGGTTAAAGTGGAAACTCATGGAATTGACAATTGACTTAGATAGGAAATTAGCTGAGCAGAAGGAGGCAAGCAGCAGGGATAACCTGCACGTACTTTAATTGAGTTTGACAAGTGATGGTCCACAGGGAACGCACCGTTCACTGTAGTTGTTGACTTAGATGGAGAGTTTGCTTGCTGATGGCAGAAATATATGCTGCATAGTGGAAAGTTTAAGGGGGTTACATGCAGTAAGTACTTCACACAGAGGGTGGTGGGCGTTTGGAATGCATTGCCAGCAGAGGTGGTAGAGGCAGGCACGGTCGATTCATTTAAGATGCATCTGGACAGATGTATGAGTAGGTGGGGTGCAGAGGGATACAGATGCTTAGGAATTGACTGATTGGTTTAGACAGTACATTTGGATCGGCTCAGGCTTGGAGGGCCGGAGGGCCTGTTCCTGGACTGTAAATTTTCTTTGTTCTTTATATAAGCCATTTAAAAGAAAAATATAATTACAAACAAGTATTAATCAACAAAGTAAATTTGTAGCAAATGCATTTCAATGTAAGCAAATGTGAGGTCATCCAATTTGGATCTTAAAAGTACAAGGAGAAAGTGACGACTGCAGATGCTGGAGATCAGAGCTGAAAATGTGTTGCTGGAAAAGCACAGCAGGTCAGGCAGCATCCAAGGAACAGGAGAATCGACGTTTCAGGCATGAGCCCTTCTTCAGCCTAATACACCCCATGAGTATTAGGCTGATGTATCAATTTGAAACGAAGCCTGCTGAGAATGAGTCTGGCTGCAGGACAGGAGTTGATTCCTCATTGGTTCTGATCTGTCTAGAGAGTCTCAGTGGCTCAGAGCACAGCCTTTTGCTTCAGGTTTTCACTTGTATTCTCCTGCTGAGGTATCAGCACATTGTTTCTGTTGTCAGTTTTTTCAGTCATGTTGGCTTTCGGTGCCATTTTATTTCCTGGATGTTACTTTTTTTAACCAGTGTTTTTCTTTTCTCTTGTAATTTCAAAATCCTCCTCGGTTAGAGTAATAGAATTGTACAACACAGAAACAGACCTTTCACACCAACTCGTCCATGCCGACCAGATATCCTAAATTAATCTAGTCCGATTTACCAGTACTTGGCCCATATCCCTCTAAATCCTTCCTATTCATATACCCATCCAGATGCCTTTTAAATGTTGTAATTGTACCAACCTCCTCCACTTCTTCTGGCAGCACATTCCATACATGCACTACCTTCTGTATGAAAACGTTGTCCCTTAGGTCCCTTATAAATTTTTCCCCTCTCATCCTAAATCTATGCCCTCTGGTTCTGGACTCCCCTACTCCAGGGAAAAGACCCTGTCTATTTACCCTATCCAAGCCCTTCATGATTTTATAAACCTCTATGAGGTCACTCTCAGCCTCTGACACTTTCATGGAGAACAGTCTATTCAGCCTCTCCCTAGCAACATCCTTGTAAATCTTTTCTGAACCCTTTCAAGTTTCACAACATCTTTCCGATAAAAAGGAAACCAGAATTGCACACAATATTCCAAAAGTGACATAACCAATGTCCTGTACAGACGCAACATGACCTCCCAACTCCTGTACTCAACACACTGACCAATAAAGGAAAGCATACCATCACTATCCTATCTACAAGCGACTCCACTTTCAAGGAGTTATGAACCTGCACTCCAAGGTCTCTTTGTTCAGCAACACTCCCCAGGACCTTACCATTAAGTGTATAAGCCCTGCTCTGATTTGCCTTTCCCAAAATGCAGCACCTTGTGTTTATCTAAATTGAACTCCATCTGCCACTCCTCAGCCCGTTGGCCCATCTGCGGTAACCTTCTTGGCTGTTGTCTGTATGAAATGTTACCATCCACATTCGAAAAGCCTCAATATTTTCCATTATTGCTTATTTTCCAAATTGCTGAGACTACAGAAAAGTGGATCGAATGCAGCATTTTATGAGCTTCTTTTTTGTTGCAACCTTAAGTTTTCTTGTTGTTAACACATCCTTCACTTTCACAAAGTTGCTCTATCTTCTGCACAACACATCTGCGATCTATTATCATTTGTCCAAAATAGATAAATGTATATCCTTGTTTAAGTGCGACACCATTCACTTTAGTATTTATTTTAATTTCTTCTAAGCAACCCCTTCATTAGCTCAGTTGGCGAAATGATTGGTTTACAATGCAGTTTGGGTTCAATTCTAGTGCTGGTTGAGGTTTCTGTGAAGGATTCTCCTTTTCAACCTCTCGCTTCACCTGAGGCATCTTGATCCTCAGGTTAAAGTCCCACCAGTTCTTTCTGTCTAATGAGAAAGCAGCCCTCTGAGACTATGACAACTTTATGATTTATAGGTTTTTTTTGTGGTAAATGCTTCATCTATATTCTAGATTTATTCTACATTTTACAGGATCTACATTATATTGTACGGCATCTCAGTTCTGTAAATAATGCTATATCTTTACTGTGCCATAAGTTTGTTATTCTTGTAATTCTGATTGCTGGAAGGACAGTGAACTCTCTGAACATTTAATCTGTGTAAAGAGTGAACAATTGTCCAGAGCTTCAACATATGCTGTTCTTCACCTGAAACATATCCAATTGTTTCTCTTCCAGCCTAATATTCATTGTTTGGTCTCAATGTAGACTCTGGATAGCTCTCACATCATTACTGTCAATGTCACTTTTCAATAACGTGCCCGTTATTTTATAATGATTAACACAATTGAATACTTTTTCGTATCTTACGTAGAAAATGAAAATATTCTCATTTACTCCTGGATATTTGTTAAGCATCATTCTTCAGTTACACATGCTGTCCATTCTTCCTATCCCAACTACAAATCTAGACTGTCTCATCAACTTCTGCTTCAAATATGTTATTTCTTTCAGTTACAATTTTCACGATCATTTTAATGAGATGACTCATTAAAGTTCATGATTGGACTCCATTGCTTAAGATTTATTAGGTAATTTAACAAACAATGACTTGGAAGGTATCGTCAGAGATACATAGAGTCATAGAGATGTACAGCATGACAACAGACCCTTCAGTCCATCCCGTCCATGCCGACCATATATCCCAACCCAATCTAGTCCCACCTGCCAGCATCTGGCCCATATCCCTCCAAACCCTTCCTATTCATATACCCATCCAAATGCCTCTTAAAAGTTGCAATTGTACCAGCCTCCACCACTTCCTCTGGCAGCTCATTCCATACACGCACCACCCTCTGTGTGAAAAAGTTGCCCCTTAGGTCTCTTTTATATCTTTCCCCTCTCACCCTAAATCTATGCCCTCTAGTTCTGGACTCCCTGACCCCAGGGAAAAGACTTTGCCTATTTACCCTATCCATGCCCCTCATAATTTTGTAAACCTCTATAAGGTCACCCCTCAGCCTCCGACGCTCCAGGGAAAACAGCCCCAGCCTGTTCAGCCTCTCCCTGTAGCTCAGATCCTCCAACCCTGGAAATATCCTTGTAAATCCTTTCTGAACCCTTTCAAGTTTCACAACATCTTTCCAAAAGGAAAGAGACCAGAATTGCACGCAATATTCCAACAGTGGCCTAACCAACGTCCTGTACAGCTGCAACATGACCTCCCGACTCCTGTACTCAATACTCTGACCATAATGGAAAGCATACCAAATGCCTTCTTCACTATCCTATCTACCTGTGACTCCACTTTCAAGGAGCTATGAAACTGCACTCCAAGGTCTCTTTGTTCAGCAACACTCCCTAGGACCTTACCATTAAGTGTATAATTCCTGCTAAGATTTGCTTTCCCAAAATGCAGCACCTCGCATTTATCTGAATTAAACTACATCTGCCACTTCTCAGCCCATTGGCTCATCTGGTCAAGATCCTGGTGTAATCTTAGGTAACTCTCTTTGCTGTCCACTACACCTCCAATTTTGGTGTCATCTGCAAACTTACTAAGTCTACCTCTTATGCTCGCATCCAAATCATTTATGTAAATGACAAAAAGTAGAGGACCCAGCACCGATCCTTGTGGCACTCCACTGGTCACAGGCCTCCAGTCTGAAAAACAACCCTCCACAACCACCCTCTGTCTTCTACCTTTGAGTCAGTTCTGTATCCAAATGGCTAGTTCTCCCTGTATTCCATTTGATCTAACCTTGCTAATCAGTCTCCCATGGTGAACCTTGTTGAACACCATTTGATCACAAAATCCTGTTCTCGTTTCTAACTCAGCTTCCCCCTGAGAAAAGGAACAGGAATTGACTTCACCACAGGAAATAACATCACCAACTCACAGAAACCCAAACATAAAAATAGAAAGCAGGAATTTTCAGCATCACTTTGCCTGAGGCCCACTGAAGATGTTACCTAGTAGGGTAATGAAATGTCTGGAAATGAACCTTGCAGCTCAGCGAGCAAACCTACATCCAATACCTCAACCTGAGCTACAAATCTTCTCAAACCTCACTTGTCCCAGAGCTTTTGGCTGATCTGTGGTTATTTTCTCAATGCCTGGAGCTTTTCCTGTACTCATTAGCTTGCCTGTCCAATATTATAATTCTTGGTCCATCAGTTGACTCCAAATCTTGAGAATCTCCTACCCCATGCATATTTCAATACTTAGATATCCTCTTTGCAACCTTTCAACCTGCAGCAGTGTGCAAGGATTGGATTTTTCAGCTTCCTAAACTCCATCTTCCACTCACATTCACTGTCAAAATGGAGCGGTCTAATATGTTCTCTTTCCCCAGTGCATTAGTTGAGAAATTCACGAATGGGCTCTCCCCTACTTTCTACCCCAAGCCCACCTTCGCAGGTCAACATATGCACTGGGACTTGTATAGGTCTTTGTGCTACAATATTGGCCTTAACATCAGCCTTTTAAATAGGGCCTGACATATTTACTCAACTTACAAGCTCAGTGCAGAAATAAAGTATATCAGAGTTATTTTATGGGACAACAACTGGACATGTGCACTAAGAACTGGCAAATGGAGTTTATTTTAGATAAGTGCAAGGTGTTGCATTTTGGTCAGGCAAAGCAGGGTAAGACATACACAGTCTGTGTTAGAATTAGAATTCCTACAGTGTGGAAACAGGCCCTTTGGTCCAACAAGTCCACACCGACCCTCCGAAGAGTATCCCACCCAGACCCATTCCCCTACATTTACCCCTGACGAATGCACCTAACCGACACATCCCTGAACACTATAGGGCAATTCAGCATAGCCAATTCACTTAACCTGCACATCTTTGGATTGTGGGAGGATACCAGAGTACCCAGAGGAAACCCACACAGATACAGGGAGAACGTGCAAACTCCACGCAGACAGTCGCCCGAAGCTGGAACTCTGGGGAGTCTGGGAAGTGTTATAGAACAAAGAGACCGAGGGGTACAAGTTCATTACTCTTTGAAAATGGGGTCAAAGGTAGACAAGGCAGTGAAGATGACTTTCTGCATGCTAACCTTCATTGGTCAGAGCATTGATTACAGGAGATGGAATGTCTTTTTGCAGCTGTACAAGATGTTGATAAGGCCACATTTGGAGTACTGCATGCAGTTCTGGTTGCCTTACTATAGAAAGGATATTATAAAACTAGAAAAAAGCCCAGAAAAGGTTTACCAGGATGCTACCTGGACTGGAAGGTTTGAGTGATAAGGAGAGGTTGGATAGTCTGGGACGTTCTTTTCTCTGGAGCAGAGGAGACTGAGGGGTGAGCTTATAGAGATATATAAAATCAAGAGAGGCATAGCTCAGGTCGATAGTAGACAGCTTTTCGCCATGGTAGAGGAGTCTAAAACTAGAGGGAGTAGGTTGAAGGTGAGACAGGAGAGTTACAAAAGGGTCCAGAGGGGCTATTAGTTTCACACAGAGGGTGGTGAGTGTCTGGAATAGGCTGCCAGAGGTAGTGGTGGAGGCGAGTACAATCTCGTCATTTAAGAAACATTTAGATGGGTATATGGTTAGGATAAATTTGGAGGGAAAAAGACCAAATGAGGTAAATGGGACTAGTTTAAATTGTGAAAACTGAACGGCATGGTCAAGTTGAACTGAAGGCCCTGTTTGATGCTGTAGACCTCAATGACTCTACGATATGGCTCATTTATAACAGGGATCTATTCAGTGCAAACAATGGGAACATGTTCAAGACTTGCATCTCTTTTGAAATGCCCCAGCACTTGGGGAGCCTATAATTCCTTTTTCTCTCTCCATAAACTCAGCCAATCAGCATCCTCATTGACTGTGGTACAAATTATAGTGTTGGGGCACTGCTTGTCACTAGCCACTTGGGTGTTTCCTTCCTTCCCGGTGGTAGAAATTGAATAAAGATTTGTACACCTTGTGTCTTTCACTGTGTCTCACACCTACACACACACAACATGGGTGCTGGGGAAAAAAATCAGCAAAAAAAAACAAAATTACAGTATTAGTTTAAAATGTGGCATTCTTACTTTTGTACTGATGAGTGCAAGATTGTTTCTGATATGTTGTTATTTTTATTTTATTCTTTTATCAATTTTGTTTTATGATCTGGAAATGACTGATGGACTTTGGGTTAACGTGAGTTGAAAAAGAAAGAACAGACCACGCAAGCTCTGTTTATTTGTGAGGCTGGTCCTGGATGCTAATTGCAGGCTGAGACTTAATCAAACGATTCTAAAAGACACAACAACCACACCCTACCCTAAGAAAAGCATTTTGTTTAAATTAACAGTAGCAGTTGGCTATTAATGCGTTCAGCACCTGGGACTCGGTTCCAGCAAGTCTGAAACAGACCTTATGTTTAAGCAGATGGCAGTTTTGGAATGATGACTAAGAGTTTGGGAAGCTCAATCGGTCTATGAGGGTGGAACCAGCATTAAAGTTGTTTTTTTTTGTGAGATGATTCTGGGCTGCTGCTGAGACAGCATGAAACTTTTAAAGTTCCCTGCTTAAACTTCTACATCAGCTTGCAAGAGGCCAGTGAGAGGAAAGCTTATTTAGAAGCATTAGCTTGGATGAACTGAGAAGGTGATCCTGATCAACATTTCAGGAATAGAGTGGCACAGTGGCTCAGTGGTTAACACTGCTGTCTCACAGCACCATGGACCCAGGTTCGATCCCAGCCTCGGATGACTGTCTGTGTGGAGTTTGCACATTCTCCCCGTGTCTGCGTGGGTTTGCTCTGGATTCCTCCCACAATCCAAAGATGTGCAGGTTGGGGTGAATTGCCCATGCTAAATATCCCACAGTGTTCAGGGATGTGTAGGTTAGGTGCATTAGTCAGGGGTAAGCATTGGGGAATGGGTTTGGATGGGATGCTCTTTGGACGGTCAGTGTGGACTTGTTGGGCTGAAGAGTCTGCTCTGCACTGTATGAGAAACAGCCAAGTAGACCACATTTGTACCTGTGAGAGATTGTGTTGTGAAAGCTGTTTAAGTAATCTGGCCACTTTTGTTACTTTGTTTTATTTATGCCTTAGCTCTGTTAGTTTGACCATTTGTCTTGTGTGTGAATGGGGCTGAAACGAAATGTTTTAGGGTTAAAGCACAGTTGTTAATCATGCTGCTTAATATTCTCCCTGCTTATATTAGTTTGCACTTAGTTTTTTATTCATTTGTGGGACATGGGTATGGCTGATCAGTATTTATTATCCATCCCTAGTTGCCCTTGAGAAAGTGGTGGTGAGCTGCCTTCTTGAACTGCTGCAGTCTACATGCTGTAGGCAAGCCCACAATGCTGTTAGGGTGGGAATTCCAGCATTTTAACCCAGTGACAGTGAAGAAATGGCAATCTATTTCCAAGTCAGGATGGTTCGTGGTTTGGAGGGGAACTTGCAGATGATAGTGTTCCCACGTATCTGCTGCCCTTGTCTTTCTGGGTAGAAGTGGTTGTGGGTTTGAAAGGTGCTATCTGACAACCTTTGGTGAATTTCTACAGTGCATCTTGTAGATGATATATTCTGCTGCTACTGAGCATCGGTAGTGGAGGAATGGATGTTTGTGGATGTGGTGCCAATCAAACAGGTTGTTTTGTCCTGGATGGTGTCAAGCTTCTTGAGTGTTTTTGGAGGTGCACCCATCCAGGCAAATGGGGAGTATTCCATCACACTCCTGACTTGTGCGTTATAGATGGTGGCTAAGCTTCAGAGAGTCAGGAAGTGAGTTACTCGCCACAGTATTCCTTGTTTCTGACCTGCTTTTTGTAGCCACTGTGTTTATGTAATGAATCCAGTTGAGTTTCTGGCCAATGATAATCCCCCAGATGTTGATAGTGGGGGATTCAGTAATGATAACACCATTGAATGTCAGGGGAGATGGTGAGATTCTCCCTTACTGGAGATAGTCATTGCTTGCATTTGTGTGGCGCAAATGTTACTTTCCATTTGTCAGCCCAAGCCTGGATTTTTGTCCAGATCTGGTTGCATTACAACATGGATTGCTTCAGTATCTAAGGAGTCACAAATGATTCTGAACATTGTGTAATAATCAGCGAACATCCCCACTCTGACCTTATAATGGAGGGAAGGTCACTAATGAAGCAGCTGGAAGTGTTTGAGCCTAGGACAACACATGGGGAAAGTCCTGTTGAGATGTCCTGGAGCTGAGATGACTGACCTCCAACAACCACAACCATCTTGCTATGTGTTAGGTATGACTCCAACCAGCAGAGAGTTTGTCCCCTGATACCCATTGATTCCAGTTTTGCTAGGGCTCCTTGATGTCACCTTTGGTTGAATGCAGTCTTGATGTCAAGGGCTGTCATTCTCCCCTCAACTCCGAAATTCAGCTTTGTTGTCCATGTTTGAACCAAGGCTGTAATGCCGTCAGGAGCTGAGTGGCCCTGGTGGAAACCAAACTGGGCGTCATTGAACAGGTTATTGCTGAGCAGGTTGATGACACCTTCCATCACTTTACTGATGATCGAGAGTGGATCAATGGGGCGGTAACTGGCTGGGTTGAATTTGTCCTGCCATTTGTGTACAGGAAATACCTGGGCAATTCTCCACATTGTCAGTAGATGCCAGTGTTGCAAGTGTACTGGAATGGTTGGCTAGGGGAGCAGCAGGTTCTGGAACATAAGTCTTCGGTACGATTGGCAAAATATTGTTAGGGCCTTTGCCCTTTGCAGAATCCAGTGCCTTCAACCATTTCTTGATAACATATAGGGTGAAACAAATTGACTAAAGACTGGTATCTGTGATGCTGGGGACCACTGGAGGAAGTCAAGATATAGATCTTCTGGCTGAAGATTGCTGCGAGACCTTCAATCTAATATTTTGCACTGATACGCTGGGCTGTTCCATCACTGATAATGTAGCTATTTATGGAGTCTCCACCTCCAGTGAGTTGTTTAATTGTCCACTACTGTTCATGACTGGATGTGGCAGGTCTGCAGATATAATCCATGAGTTGTGGGATCACATAGCTCTGTCTATCACTTGCTGTTTATGCTGTTTGGCATGCAAATAATCCTGATTGGTAACCTGATTATTAAAGGATTATTAAAGGAGCTCTCAAGGATAGTGGAATGAAGGGTTATGGAGATAAGACAGGAACAGGATACTGATTGAGGATGATCAGCCATGATCATAATGAATGGTGGTGCAGGCTCAAAGGGCAGAATGGCCTACTCCTGCACCTATTGTCTATTGTCTATTGACAAGGTTAACACCATATTTTTACTTATGCCTGGTGCTGCACCTGGCATGCCCTCCTGTAATTGGGTGGGGATATGCTGGACCATGAGGATTCAGATGATGCTGGAGTTCAATTCTCCTGCTTTTGATAGCCTATGGTACTTCATGGATGAGTTGCTAGATCTGTGTGAACTCTGTCCCATTTAGAACAATGATTGTGCCACATAACATGATGGAGGTTATTCTCAATGTGAAGCCAGGACTTTGTCTTCACAAGGACTGTACGGTGATCACCTTTACCAATTCCATAATGGACAAATACACCAGCACCTGGCAGATTGGTAAGGATGAGGTCAAGAGTGTGGTGCGAGAAAAGCACAGCAGGTCAGGTAGCATCCAAGGAGCAAGAGAATCGACATTTTGGGCATCATTCATCAGGAATGAGACTTGTGGGCTGGAGGGGGGGAAGGTGCTGTGAGATAAATGGAAGGGGATGGGGTTTTTGAGGGGGAGGACGTAGCTGAGAATGCGATAGGCAGATGAA
>NC_057720.1:12935670-12941800 GCF_004010195.1 Chiloscyllium plagiosum
CCCCCCCCCCCACCCCAACCTCTCACTCTCACAATGCACAGACCTCCACTCCCTCTGCTCCAACCCCAAACTCACCAACAAACCCACTGACAAGAGGCGGGGGTGCAGTGGTAGTTTGGCACACCAACCTCTACACTGCTGAAGCCAGGTGCCAATTCGTAGACACCTCTTCCTACAGCCCCCTAAACCATGACCTCATCCCCAGACCATCCACAACCTCATCACTCCTGGAGATCTCTCATCCACAGCTTCTGACTTCATCATCCGCGCACCCCACACCACCTGATTCGATCTCCTACCGAAGATTCTCAAACCTGACTTCCCCAGTCGACCCATTGTCTCACCCTGTTCCTGTCCCACTGAACTCACCACAGAAAATGACGTCAACAACCCATGGAGACCGAAACACATAAATAGTAAGTGGGTCACTAACACTGATGCTTCACTGGAGGCTCACTGATGATGTTACCTACTATGGTGATGAAATGTTTGAAATTGAACCTTCCAGATCAGCAAGCAAACTTACATCCAGAACACATCCTGCAGACCTTGACATCATCATGACCCCTTAGTCCAGGAACTCTCCACCTACGTTTGGGAGACCACCCATGCCCTTCACCTCCTCCAAGACTTTAGTTTCCCAGCCCACAATGCCTCATCTTTACCATGGACACCCAGTCCCTGCACACATCCATCCGCCGTGACAAAGGGATCCAAGCCCTCCATTTCTTCCTCTCACACCATCCCAACCAGTAGTCTTCCAGTCACACTCTCATCGGCCCGGCTGAACTGCTCCTCACCCTTCACAACTTCTCCACCCAATCCTCACATTTCCTCCAAACCAAAATGGGAACCATGGGCACCTGCATGGGAGCCAGCTATGCTTGCCTCTTTGTTGGGTACGTGGAACAGTCCATCTTCCGCAACTACACCAGCACCACCCCCCAACTGTTCCTTCACTACATCAAAGACCATATCGGTGCTACCTCGTGCTCCCACGAGGAGATTGAACATGTCATCAACTTCACTAACACTGTTCATCCTGACCTAAAATTCACCTGGACCATCTCGGACACCTCCCTCCTCTTCTTGGACCTCTCCATCTCCATCTCCAGCGACCAACCATCCTAAGACATCTACTACAAGCCCACCGACTCCCGCAGTTACCTAGACTACACCTCCTCCCACTCTACCTCCTGTAAAAACACCATCCCATATTCCCAATTCCTCTGCCTCTGTGGCATCTGTTCCCGGGTGACCAATTCCACCTTAGAAAATCCCAGAATGCCTCCTTCTTTAAGGATTGCAATTTCCCCTCCCATGTGGTCAACAATGCCCCTCAGCACATCTCCACTTCCTGTACCTCTGCCCTTGAACCCCACCCTTCCCAACGCAACAAGGACAGAACCCTCCTGGTCCTCACCTTCCACCCCATTAACCTCTATACATCACACCATCCTCCACCACTTCCGCCACCTATGCTCTTGAAGCAGTCTCCTCTACACTGGAGAGACAGGGTGCATATTTGCAGAGCACTTCAGAGAACATCTCCAGGACACCAGCACCAATCAGCCCCACCGGCCCTTGGCCAAACACTTCAACTCTCCCTCCCACTCCGCCAAGGACCATGCAGGTCCTGGGCCTCCTCCATTTCCACACCCTAATCACCCAACGCCAGGAGGGAGAACACATCTTCTGCTTTGGGATCCTTCCAACCACATGGCATCAATGTGGAGTTCACCAGTTTCCTCATTTCCCCTCTTCCCACCTTATCCCAGATCCAACCTTCCAACTCGGCATCACTTTCATGACCTGTCCTATCTGTCCATCTTCCTTCCCACCTATCTGCTCCACCCTCGTCTCTGACCTATCACCTTCACCCCCACCTCCATCTGCCTATTGCATTCCCAGCTACCTTCTCCCCATCCCCTCTCCTTCCCATTTATCTCTCAGCCCCCTTGGCTCACAAGCCTCATTCCTGGTGAAGGCCATATGCCTGAAACGTCGATTCGCCTGCTCCTCGGATGCTGCCTCACCTGCTATGCTTTTCCTGCACCAAACTCTTGTCTCTGATCTCCAGTGTCTGCAGTCCTCACTTTCTCCAAGTATGTTTTCCCTCTTCTTGATTTTCTCACCTCTGCTGCAGACCCTGTCTAGCAGCTATGTCTTTCAGACTCAACCAGGTTGGTCAGTAGTGCTGCTGCTGAGCCAGTGACATTGAAATCGCCCACCCAGAGTACATTCTGTGCCCTTGCTACCCTCAGTCCTTCTTCCAAAGTATTGTTCAACATGGAAGAGCACCGATTCATCAGCCAAGGGAGGATGGTACCTGGTAATCCGGAGGAGGTTTCCTTGCCCATGTTTAACCTGGAGACCTGAGACATCATGGGGTCAATGTTGAGGATGCCCAGGTAACTCCGTCCTGACTGTATACTATTGTGCCGCACCTTTGCTGGGTCTGTTCTGCCGGTGAGACAAGACATATTCAGGGATGGTGATGGTGGTATCTGGGACATTGTCAGTAAAATCTGATTCCATGAGTATAACTATGTCAGGCTACTGCTTGACTCGTCTGTGAGACAACTCTTCCAATTTTGGCACTAGCCCCCAGATGTTAATGAGGCGGACTCACGTGTCGACAGGGCTGTTTGTGAAGTTGTCTGTTCAGGTGCCTAAGGCAATGCCAGGGATTATAGGAAGCAACGTATTCAATGGCGGAGTTTAATAACTGAAGGTCCATCCGCTTTCATTTCTTTGTTGAGACTTTATAGCGATTGAAAGGTTTGCTAGGCCATTTCAGAGAGCAGTGCAGAGTCAACTGTGTTGTTGTGGGCCAAACCAGGTGACGATGGCAGATTTCCTTCCCTGAAGAACATTAATGTCCCAGATGTTCTTTTTCTGGCAATCATTTCACAGTCATCAGCAGATTATTAATTCTGAATATTTTCTAATTAATTCAAATTCCACCATCTGCCATGGCACAGTTTTGAACCCAAGTCCCAAGAATGTTAGCTGAGCTTCAGGCTTAATAGTCTATACAATAACACCACGAGACCATTTAGCCCCCCTTTCAATAAATAGTTGAATCCATCACTAAAGATACAAAATTGGTGTCTAGAAATGAATTCTTTACAAAGTCTGTGACAGGTTTTTCAGGGTCTAGTTAGGAACCATTAGAGTGACTACTTAGGGCGAGCGATGGTTTAATTTCACTGTATTGTGAGTACAGAGATAGAAAGGTTGTTTTTGTTCATCTGTCTGTCTCTGTATCATAACAAGATGAAAAGCTTCAATAAGGTGTTGCTTTTCCAGTAATATTCATATTCACCAAGAAATAGTTTACAATAAACCCCCGACCTTTTAAAATGGAAGTACAATTGCCCAAATGTGCTAAATGATGTCTTGAGGGATTATAGGAAGCAATGTATTCAATGGCGGAGTTTAATAACTGAAGGAAACATAAAAATCATCTCTTCAAAAAAAAGTTTGGGGTTCCTTGGCATGTTGTAATATTTCAATTTTCTTTAATGCAATATTTACATAATACTCCTTGATTTTTCATGAAATGATGAATAGGAGCTAAAGTGAAAGAATTGTAGAGATATGCTCCTTTTCTGCAATTACCCCAAGTTAGGACACATTACTTTCAATTAAACTTAAGCTGAACGGAATTGGATTGAACTTACAGAATTTGCCACTTTGCATCAAAAATGAAGGATTTTGTGCGAAAGTAATTTAATCATCTACATTTGTGGGATTGCTGTTTCAAAATACATACATTGACTTTGAAATTCCTATTCATTTCTCCACTCCCGATTTGTCACACTGAGAGATTGGAAAAACCATCACAGAAACAGGAAGTGTCCAGCTGTTTCCCAAACCTCTATTTAACCCCCTCATAGGCAGTGCCCAGGCTTCTGTACTTAGGCTTGTTCTCTTCATCTGCATTTTTATTCTTTCTTTTCCCTTCTTCCTTTTTTTTCTCAAACTTGCCTGAAAAAGTGAGCTTCTTGGCAGGAGGCGGCTTCAATGGGCTCTGGACGGCAGCAGTATCTTCTGAGGCGGTATGGCTACAAAGTTGGTGGGTCAGTTGGCCTATGAAACCTGGAGTGGGCCCCTGGCAGTGGCATGGCATGGGCTGGGAAGCCCAGACTGGGACTCTTGTGATGGCATCCTGTCGCAGCAGAGAAGGAAAAGTTGGACTACCTCTAAGTTATCTTCTTTTAAATTTTTTTCTGAGCTAATGTGAATGGCACATTAATGTTAATGTAGTATACACTCTTCACTGTATTGTATATTGAATACACGTGACAATAAAGGACAAAATGACAGATAAGACTTCTTTAAGCCTAGAACTCTTCAATGTGATGGGGTCCAGCAACATATTGGGAGAAGCAATGGCCAAGTGGTATTATCACTTGACATCATTATTAATCCTAAATTCAAATCTCGAATTAAAAGTCTTATCGTGACAACTGGTTCACTAATGTCATTTAGAGAAGCAAAGTACCGTGCCTTACCTGATCTGGCCTACATGTAAGTCAAGACACACAGCAATGTGGTTGACTCTTAACTGCCCTCTGGGAAACTAGGGATAGGCAATAAATGCTGACCTGGAAAAGCACAGCAGGTCAGGTAGTATCCGAGGAGCAGATGAGTCAACGTTTCAGGCATAAGCCCTTCAAAGGGTTTATGCCCGAAACGTCGACTCTCCTGCTCCTCAGATGCTGCCTGATCTGCTGTGCTTTCCCAGCACCACAATCTTGACTAGACCATGATGATCACGTCCTGTAAATGAATTACAAAAAAGGATGCTGGATGAGGTAAGGTACTGGAATATCCAAGTTGGTGGTTTACCAGTTAATTTAGTTCAGGCCTCGTGACATTTTGTACAGCCAAATAAAATGTTTCATTTGAAAACAAAACTCCCAAATTCATCTCCATTCTTCGAGGGATGATTATAGTTGTCAGGGTCTTTTATGAAATTAATTAATGTGGTGAGCCCATCACTGGTTGGACCAACATTTGCTGCCATCTCCTAATGACCCTTTGTGGGCACGTTTGTGAGCTGCTTTTGTGATTTTCTGTAGCCTTTAGGATTTGGCACTCACAGTGTTGTTAGGGAAGCTGCTCCAGGATTGTCACCCAGCAACAGTGAAGGAATGCGGATATAGTTCCAAGTCAGGATGACATGTGACTTGGAGGGGATCCTATAATTGTTTATGTTTCCACGAATGTGTTTCTAGGTGAGAAAAGTGGTGAGTTTGTAAGGTACTGTTAAAATATCCTTGGTGAGTTGCTGCAGTACATCTTATTGTTGGTACATAATGTTGAATGTGCACTAAAACCAAGTCTGTATCTTGCCAGGTTTGCTGCCACTAACTTCTTTAGTTGTAGGGTCTATAGGACTTGGTTTTCTCCTGTTATTGAAGAAAACTTCTTCCAGGTCCAACTAGAAGAGGCACTTACATTGAACAAGAAGTCATTTACTGCTGGTTACCTGTCACATCAATACGATTGGCATTCTTCCAGAGATTATGAGGATGACCTGGATGCTCCATAATCCTGCCTGTTCTGTCCACATTTTACATAATGTCATGTTAGTGGCTGGTTTTTAAGGTATTCCAAAGAACTAACCCTTTCAGACTTTTGGGCCCTTATACAACAAACTGTTCCCATTGTACATCAGTGATGAAGGGAGTGAACATTTAAGATATGCCCTGGAATGCAGGAAGTGCACCTATCTCCAGCTTACACTTGCAGGAAGTGCACCCATCTCCAGCTCCTCCAAGACCGTGTTAGGGAACTGGAGCTGGAGTTGGATGAACTTAGGATCATTCGGGAGGCAGAGGGGGTCATAGATCGGAGCTTTAGGGAAGTAGTAACTCCAAAGATTGCAGACAGTTGGGTGACAGTGAGGGGGACTGGGAGGAAGCAGCCAGTGCAGGAACCCCCTGCGGCCGTTCCCCTCAAGAACAAGTATACCGTTTTGGATACTTGTGGGGGGGGGCGAACGACTGACCAGGGGTAAGCAATGGGGTTCAGGCCTCTGGCACGGAGCCTGTCCCAGTTGCTCAGAAGGGAAGGGTGGAGAACAGCAGAGCAATAATAATTGGGGACTCGATAGTTC
>NC_057720.1:12944931-12988466 GCF_004010195.1 Chiloscyllium plagiosum
GGTAAGTGTGAGGTGATTCACTTTGGTAAGAGTAATAAAAAGATGGGGTACTGGGCTAATGGTCGGGTACTTGGTAGTGTGGATGAGCAGAGGGATCTTGGTGTCCATGTACACAAATTTTTGAAAGTTGCCACCCAGGTAAATAGTGTGGTGAAGAAGGCATATGGCGTACTGGCTTTTATTGGTAGAGGAATTGAGTTCCGGAGTACTGAGGTCATGTTGCAGTTGTATAAGACTCTGGTGCGGCCGCATCTGGAGTATTGTGTGCAGTTTTGGTCGCCATACTATTGGAAGGATGTGGAGGCACTGGAACGGGTTCAGAGGAGGTTTACCAGGATGTTGCTTGGTATGGTAGAAAGATCGTATGAGGAAAGGCTGAGGCACTTGGGGTTGTTTTCATTGGAGAAAAGAAGGTTTAGGGGTGACTTGATAGAGGTGTACAAGATGATTAAGGGTTTAGATAGGGTTGACCATGAGAATCTTTTTCCACGTATGGAGTCCGCTATTACAAGGGGGCATAGCTTTAAACTAAGGGGTGGTAGGTATAGGACAGATGTTAGGAGTAGATTCTTTACTCAGCGAGTCATGGAATGCCCTGCCACTTCATTATGGGCATTTAAACGTGCATTGGATAGGCATATGGAGGATAGTGGGCTAGTGTAGGTTAGGTGGGCTTGGATCGGCGCAACATCGAGGGCCAAAGGGCCTGTACTGCGCTGTATTCTTCTATGTTCTATGTTCTATGTGAGTGGTATACTAGTCAGATGGTCTTCTTTGTCCTGAATGAGCTCCTTGCATGTCATTGGAGCTACACTCACCCAGGCCAGTGGCAACTATACCATTACACTTCTAAATTGTGCCTCATAAATAATGGACAGGCTTTCAGAAGTGAGGAGGTATGTTACTTGCTGCAGAATTGCCAGACTCTGACTTGGTCTTGTAGCCACAGTATTTGTATTGTTTGCCGAGTTCAAATCATGAGTGGTAATTCCTAGCATGTTGATGGCGAGATTGTAGGGGGAGAACTCAGCAGTTTTAAAAGAGATTTGGTTACATTCCCCTTTGTTGGAGACGGTCATTGGCAGGCACTTGTGGGACATCACATTAGATTGGACTGGAACAGCAGGGCCTACCACCTCAGTCACAGGCAAGTGGATGAAGACCCAACCTTTGAGACATACAGGGAAGGAAGGCACCAAAGTTGCAGCTGATGTTGTAACTATAGCTTCCTGATTCATTCAAATTCTGCACATAGATCAAGTACAAACACAGTAATGTCACCATAGACCCAGAGGACCATCAGGCTACTCTTTCATTAGAGGGGGATGACCCATTGCAGATAGATTCACAATGAAAGCAGTTCATAGAATTTCAAGGCACCTTTCTTCAACAAAGATACTCTGAAATATATAAATGTAAGAAGTGGCATGAGAAAAATCTGAAAAACAGAAATAAATCCTGTGGAGTGTCTCTGCTCCAGGTGTGGATATTAGTGTTGATTACAAAACGCTGTGAAAGCAGTTATACTATTTCAGATTTTGCACAAGAACATATTTCTCGATCCGGACAACAAAAACAAAATAACTCCGGCTGCTGGAGATCTGAAACAAAAACAGAAATTGCTGGAAAATCTCAGCAGTTTTGGCAGAATCTATGGAGAGGAATCAGTTAATGTTTCAGGTCCAGTTCTGAAGAGGAAGTTCCAACTTCTCTGAGATATCTTCTTGAGGTCTCTGCCCATAGGCAGACCTCACCCATAGTGCCATGATCTTCAACACAGACTGGAGACACGTCCCAAATCTATTCAAAGTCTTAGAATTACAATGGACTTAAAAGGTTAACACAGTCTTTCTCTCTCCACAGAATGGTGCCAGACCTTCTGAGCTTCTCAAGCACTTCCTGTGTTTGTTTCTGTTCTTGCTCAATACTGTTTCTGTTTGTGCAAGATTCATACATTGCCCAATTATTCATATGGCAACCTTGAGTGTTTTATTTAGACTGTGCTGAACGGGAGCCATCTCCAGTGACCTTCTGGTAACAACAGCATAGATAAACACTTAGAGTTTAAGTTTTTTGCAGGAAGCAAGGATTAATCTTTAGTTTTGTGGCACATTTGTAAGATAGTTTCGAATAACTAGATTTTATTCACAATTATGCTCATTATTCCATCAAATATTCATCTACCTTATAAGTTCCTGAAAACATGACACACTGTTCCCTCCTTTACATATCCCTATGGAGAATACAAGACTACCTGCTCTATAGTTAAAAATCACACAGCTCCAGGTTATAGTCTGATGGTTAATTTGGAAGTACTAGCTTTTGGAGTGTCGTTACTTCATCAGGTGATTGTGGAGGATAACTCTGAAAGTTAGTGCTTCCAAATAAACCTGTTGGACTACAACCTGATGTTGTGTGATTTTTAACTTTGTTCACCCCAATCCAACACTGGCACCTCAAAGTCATGCTCTATAGTGGGAATTCTTTAACTCGACTTTGTTAACTTGGTCTTAGAATACACAAGATTTTAAAACTCTAGCTTCATATGACCCGATCCCTACTTTCTGTACAATCTTGTACTGTACTTTATCACTTAACCTTGGATATGGGCTTTTCTCAACAAAAAAACTTGATATATTTTGAAACATAATGTCATATTATACAGAAGTTGAATTCAGCCAGCAAGTCTCAAAGCATATTTACCTACATTTTCTCACAGTTTCTACTTTACCCTCATTTTCTTCCATAGCAGACTAATTTTACAATTTCCTTTCTTTCCGTGACATCTCTGTTCTAAAACATGTTTTTCTTAGCTACCTGCTGACAGATGTTATGCAACTGTATTCCTGTTCCGTAAAGTTTACACACACAGGAACCATAAGATCTTCCCTTGCTATGTCGACAGGACAGTTCCCCTATAGTTACTGCAGCTTGACTCTTCCTATTATCAGCTTGAGTTGCACAGATGTGGTTTACCGCAGCTCCAAGAGAGACTTGCCAATCACAGCTTCCTTTTCCTTGAGTACTTCTTCCCTTTCTTCATTCAAACGTTGCCTAGAACTGTGAGGGTTTCAGTACCTGCTATCTCTACTTGCCCATGTGTGGTCAGTTTGCATTAACTGGAAAGAGCTTCCCCTCCACGAGCAATAAAAGCCCCATATCAGTGACTCGTTGCTTTAATGGCCTCTTCCCAGGAGCAAACTAAAGCCCAGAAAACAAAATCACAACCCCTTACCCCCTCCCCTGCATAGCCAACCATGGTTTCCACCAGGTGGCAGGAGTGTTTTTACAAATATCAACTAGCTGGTCTTCTGTAGTGAGTATAAGAGGGTCAGCCAGCTGCACCTCATAGAATACGAGTTCCCTGATTTGGGCTCTTTATCTGGTCCAAACAGGGAGCCCTGGCTGACAACTAAAGATGATCTGTGTCACTTCTGATGAAGAGTCACATAAACACGAAACGTTAGCTTGCTCTCTCTCCATGGATACTGTCTGACCAATGTGATCTCCAGCATTTGTGGTTTTCAGTACAGATTCCAGCTAATGCAGTAATTTGCTCCTACATTTTGTGTAGACAGGCAGGAGACTGGAAGAACACAGCAGGCTAGGCAACATCAGGAGATGCATAACTCGACATTTTGGGTATAACCTTCTTCAGGACTGGGGGTGGATGTAGGGGGGAGTTACAGATAAAGGGCGTGGTAGGGGCAGGATGGTGAGTGTCAGAGATACTGACACTTTGATGCTTGACTCTGAATGAGGCAAGTACTATTTCAAGGACTGTTCATGTGTAAATAACCAGTGACTTGTTGACAATATACCAGTCTCTGTGGTGTTATTTTATCCTCGACCTAAATAAGCAGCCAATAATTAACCATCAGGCAACGTTAACAATCTCATTGATTCCTGTCACCTCCTGAAGCAATTTCCAGGATGGACCTGGGACTTGCAGCAGCCTTCCCTCCCGTTTCCTGTGGGAGGCACCACAAAACAGATCATTGCGGGATGCTAATTGAAGTTTCCCCATACCAGTGGACGGATTGTGTTTTACCACGGGCACAATTAACAGGCCACTTCTAAACATCTGCTGCAGGATTCGATCTTTATCTAAGTGAAGTCAAGAGGATGCATTTAAAAAAACTTTCCAACCTTGTCACAAGAATATGTGAGGGCCTCCCGGGATCAGGGCTTAAGGTGTCAGCTGATTCAGTGTTGGAAACGGGTGATATTCCACTCCCATAAATGAAGCCAACACTGGGCATGTGCCATTTAAGTGGAAGCATGAACCAATATTCTTCAGACTGCCTACTCTGGGATAGCTATTTGTCCACGCTGAAAGATTTGTGTTATTTTGGGCAAAAGTTGAAGATTCTCCTCAGTATCTTAAATCACAGAATCAATATCCTAAAATTTACCACAACTTCCACTGGAGAATTCCCAAATAGTGGTAATGTCCCTAATGCAGTAATCCCATTTTATGATAATTACTGGATCTAAGTTCTAAATACTGAAGCTTTAATTCAATACTAGTGATGCAGAAAGGAATTGAAATGTAATTTATTGCAAGGGAATGGCATATGAAAACATGGATATTTAGCTATGATTGTTCAGTGTGTTATTGAAACCACATCCACAGGACTCTGCACAATTTTGGCCACCTTACTTAAGAAAGAATATATTTGCATTAGAAGCAATTCAAAGAAGATTCACTTGACTGATTCCTGGGATGAGGGGATTATTTTATAAGTGTGAGACTGAACAGGCTGGGTCAACCATTTGGAGCCCAGAAGATTGAGAGGACCCATAAAATCCTCAGTGGACATCAGGATCAACGCTGAAAGGATGTTTCCTCTTGTTGCCCCATTTAAACTGGAGATTTTTTTTCTCTCGGAGCATCATGAATCTGCACAATTCTCTTCCTCAGGTTGGTGAAGGTGGAGCCATTGGATATTTTTAAGGCAGAGGTAGATTGACATGAACAGGAGATTCAAAGCACATTGTGGTTAAGGAGAATGGTACAGTTGAGGTCATAATTAGATCAATCATAATCCTGTAGAGATACACGGTGGCTCAGTGGTTAGCACTGCTGCCTCCCAGCAGGGTCCCAGGTTCGATTCCAGCCTTGGGCGACTGTCTGTGTGGAATTTTCACATTCTCTCCATGTCTGTGTGGATTTTCTCCGGTTTCCTCACACAGTTGAAAGATGTGCAGGTCAGATGAATTGGCCATGCTAAATTACCCCATAATGTTCAGCGATTAGTCGGAGGGAAATGGGACTGGGTGGGTCACTCTTTGGAGGGTCGGTGTGGACTTGTTGGGCCAAAGGGCCTGTTTCCACACTGTAGGGAATCTAATCTAATCTAAAAAAATGTAATTTAATTAACCCCTTGAAATATACTGCGATGTAAGTGTGAACTCAGTAGTTATTTGATGGGACTCTACTAGAAGGTTGGAGCTCTGCAAATTTACCATAATGTACCTGAAATAATTCTAAAACAATGCTCATATTGAATAGCTGAGCATTCCTGAGAAGCCAAGTGGCCTACTCATGCTCCTAATTCATATGTTTTAGACAATGATGAAACTTGCTCCCAACACTGTTGATAGGACAAGGCCTGGAACTACATTATTACACACAATTGCATTTGGATTTCAACCCCTCGTCTGTAGATAGAAATTTTAACATTAAAACAACATAAAAAGAGAGAATGTGACCTCAGACAGTGACTTTAAAAGAGTTATCAATTAGTCCCAAACCCCCTGCACTTTGTCCATAATCCCAAACTTTTAACCTTCAGTAAGACTTGTCACAATAGAATAATTGAAGAAATTAGAAAGGTATAAGCATAAACACTGGAACATAGGAACTGTGAGTGGGAGTAGACAATTCAACCCTCAGGCCCATTTCCCCATATAACATAACCATGGGTGTTCTTATCCCAGTCTCAACTCCACTTTCCTGTCTGATCCTCTTAGTCCTTTACCCTGGTTTTCATCAGAAACATATCTATTTCTTTCTTGATTCTGTTGAATGAATCTGCCTCTACTGCACTCTGGGGCAGTGAGTTCACAGATTCACAACCCTCTGAGAGAAATAGTTTCTCCTGAACTCAGTTCTGAACCTACCTCCTTTCACTCTATATCTATGACCACTCATACCAGACTGCCCCACAAGGGGGGATCATTTGTTCAGCATCTATCTTACAATCCCCTTTAGCATTTTATTTATATCTTATTCAGTCATGGGATTGATATCGCTGACTAGGCCAGCATTTATTGCCCATATGTAATTACCCAGAGGGCAGTTAAAAGTAAACCAGGTTGCTGTGGGTCACATTTAGGCCGGACCAGGTAAGGATAACAGTTTTCTTTGCTAAAGGACATTAATGAACCAGATGAGATTTCCAACAATCAACAATTGATTCGTGGTCATCATTAGACTCCTAATTCCAGGTTTTTTTGTTGAATTCAAATTCCACCATCTGCCAGGGCAGTAATTGAACCCGGGTCACCAGAATATTAATTGGGTCACTGGATTAACAGTCCAGCAATGATAGCACTAGCCTATTGCCTCCCCCGAGGCAGCAATTGTATACCTCAATCAGATTCCCTCCTCATTCTTCTGAACTCCAGTGAGTACAAGCCCAAACTATTTAACTGCTCCGTGTTTGACAGAACTGACATTCCTGGGATCAACTTGGCAAACCTCCTCTGAACTGCCTCTGGTGCCATCACATCCTTCCTCAAGTAAAGAGACCTAAACTGGACACAATATTCCAGATGTGGTCTCACCAACACCTTATAGAATTATAAGAATATGTCTTTACTTTTATAATCCAGTCCTTTTGCAATAATACCAGGATTCCCTATGCCTTTCTTTTTATATGCTGCACCTGCAAACCCACTTTCTGCAATGCATGCACAAAGACTCCCAGATCCCTCTGCACTGACGCACTTTGAATCTAATTCCCATTTAAGTAATAATTTGCCTTTTATTTTTGACCTTCTAAAATAAAGCAAATGTTTTCAAAGGATTAATTTATATTTGTAGATTTTTTTTAGAAAAAGGTATAGAAGTGTGTGTTTATGTTTTGTGGTAATTGGTAGGATTTCTGTTGTGGAACTCCATTTCTCCTTTTACCAGGATAGTAGTGGGAAGTTGCGTGTGGAGGCTGAAGAGATTGGGGAGACACTGAATGAATACTTTTCGTCAGTATTCACTCAGGAACAGGATATTGTTGCCGATGTGAATACTGAGTCACAATTAATTAGACTGGACAGCTTTGAGGTATGTAGGGAAGAGGTGTTAGAAATTCTGGAAAGGGTGAAAATAGATAAGTCCCCTGGGCCTGATGGCATTTATCCTAGGATTCTCTGGGAAGCAAGGAGGAGATTGCAGAGCCATTGGCCTTGATTTTTATGTCCTCGTTGTCTACAGGAATAGTGCCAGTAGACTGGAGGATAGCAAATGTGGTTCAAGAGGTTTCTGTGTGTGGAAAAAATGGCTTTGGGGGTTTTGCAAAAAGTGGTTAAGGCCAAGCTGCTGGAATTAGCAGGCAATTTGGAGTTGAAGCTGACCTCTTCCCTGAGGAAAGGTGAGTTAATTATAGCAATAATCCAGCAATTACATTTGCTGGAAGCGTCACCAGAATTTTTAGAGACGGCCAAAATTCAACTAAAAATAAAGCAACTTGAAAAAGAGGAAAACAGTAATGAATTACCCTAAAATGAAAAGTTCAGAAATGGACTGAGGAGATTTGGGAGGGGAAACGAAAAAAACTTGGGGGGAAGGGTTATGGAAAACCCAAAGGCGTTCTAAGCATACATGGGGAATAACAGAATGACCAGACAGAGGGTAGGGTTGAACAAGGATAGTGGAGAGAACTTGCGCCTGGAGATTGAAAAGTTAGGGCAGGTGTTAAATGAGGTTTTTGTTTTGCTTCAGTATTCACTCGACAGAGTGAGACCACCATGGACCAGTTTAATAGGCTTGAACAGGTTAATGTTAATTAACTCGATATGTTGGATTTTTTTGGAAGCAACAAGGCAGATAAGTCCCCAGGACAGGACCAAAGGTACTAAGGAAAGCAAATAATGAGAATGTTGCACTTCTGGCGATGATCTTTGTATCCTCACTCTCCACGGGCGTAGTACTAGATGACCGAGGGAAGGCGGATGTTATTTTTCTGTCCAAGAAAGCGAATACGAAAGTCCCCGGTAATTACAGACCAGTCAGTCGCACTTCTGCGATAAGCAATGTAAAGGAAAGGGTCCTGAGGGATGGAATTTATGACTATTGGGAAAAAGATAGTTTTATTAAAGATAGTAAGCATGGCTTTGCGAGGGGTAGTTCATGCCTCACAAGCCTTATTGAGTTCTTACAAGGGGGCATAGCTTTAAATTAAGGGGGGGGGGGTAGGTATAGGACAGATGGTACGGGTATGTTCTTTACTCAGCGAGTCGTGAGTTCATGGAATGCTCTGCCAGTAGCAGTGGTGGACTCTCCCTCATTATGGGCATTTAAGCGGGCATTGGATAGGCATATGGAGGATAGTGGGCTAGTGTAGGTTAGGTGGGCTTGGATCGGTGCAACATCGAGGGCCAAAGGGCCTGTACTGCGATGTATATTTCTATGTTCTATGTTCTATGTATGTTCACTACTGTAAAGGTGGATGTTGAAAGCACAAGCTGTCCATGATGTTCGGGGCTGTGTAGTTTAGGTGCATTAGTCAGTGGTAAATGTAGGATAACAGGGGAGGGGAATGGGTCTGGTTGGGTTACTCTTCGGAGGGTCGGTGTGGACTTGTTAAGTCAAATAGCCTGTTTCCACACTTTAGAGATTCAATGATTCTATGATGAAGTTGGTACACATGGATTTTCAGTTTGCTGTTAGTTCTCCTGTAACACACGTGTTAAAAGCTGCCACTTTAACTTCAGTCATAGGATCTGCCGTTCTTTATGTGGCTCAGTGTCAATTTCTGCTTTACTATCATTCTTTAACTATTTTACCATATCGTACAATCAGCTGAATTGATTGTCACCCTATCTAACACCATCAACATTTACTCCCTTCACCGTCAGTGCAGAGTGGCAGCAGTGTGTATCATTTGCAAAATGCACAGCAGCAACTCACTCAGGCTCTTAAGAGACCACCTTCCAAACCAAGAAGGACAAGAGCAGCAGATGCACGGGATCACTACGATCTGCAAATTTCTTCCAAGTGATACACCTTTCTGACTTCAAACTAATCACTATTCCTTCACTGTCCATAAGACCATAAAGTATAAGGGAAGAATTAGTCAATTTGACCCATCTGGTCTCTCCTGCATGGTTGATCATGGTTTATGTGTTTCTTAACCCATTCTCCTGCCTTTTCCCATAACCTTTGATCCCTTTATCAATCAAGAACCTATCAGTCTCTGTCTCTGGATCAAAATCCAGGATCCATCTTCCTAAAAGCATTGTGGGTGCATCTGCTCCCTGTGGACTGCAATCGATCAATACGTCAGCTCACTACCATTTTCTCAAATGAAATTAGACCAGAAAATAATAAAATGTAGGAACAGAGGCAGGCTATTCAGCCCATCAAGTTTGCAGTGTTATTCAGTGAGATCATGGCTAAATTGATAATCCTTAATTCTACTTTCCTGCATTTTCCCTATAATTTTGATTCACTTACAGATTAAAAATGTCAATCTCAGCCTTGAATATAGTGAACAACTCAGCTTCTAACCCCTTGGAAGTGAGGAATTCTACAGACACACGTCCCTCTGAGAGAAGAAATACCTCCTCATCTTTGCCCTAACCAGGCAGCCCCTTACTCTGAAGTAATGAATCTGGTCCCAGATTCTGCAAAAACATCTTAGCGTTGTGACAATACAATGGTTTTAAGAGGTGTATGTTGTCCTGTTTTTTCTTTATTGAAGAAACGTTTCAAGGCAGAGGTACAGGGCAGTCTAATGAAAACCTGTAAACAGTTTGTGGGGTAGTTGAAGTGATTTTTTTTAAGTTGGAATAATAGAAGCAGCCTGAAAGGGTGGAGTCAAGCTCCCACAGAACCAGGATTTTTCATTTTAGTTTTCAGCAGTTGTTGCTGGGGTCTTGAAGAAGTGGAAGCTTATTCATCAACCTTGTTAAAATCCCTAAGAATCTTTTATGTTTTAAAAAGGTTGCTTTAGATAAAGGGACCAAAATTTGGACTGAGTATTCCATGTATATCTTGCACACTCTTAGCAAAATCTCCTATTTTTATATTCCATTATCTATGAAATAAATGTCAACATTCTATTTGTCTTCCCTATTATCTGCTGAACTTGGATGCTAACTTTTTGTGAATCATGCATAAAGGTCATCAAATCTATCTGTTCTGCAGCTTTCTGCAGTCTTTCTCCATTCAAATAAAATTCAGCTCTTCTATTCTTCCTGCCAAAATGCATAACCTCATCTCCTCCCACCTTTCATTTCAGTTGCCCAGTTTTGCCCACTCATATTGAGGATCTAAATTCTGGACTTAGTCTGTTGTCAGGAGCAACCATTTAATGCATGCTTTTACTAACTACAAAATGGCTTCTTAATGCAAGTAACAAAAAATAACATAACAAAATGGCTTCTAGGAGCAATGGCATCTAACTCTGCTGAAAACTGCATTCCTGAACTAATGAATGAGATTAGCAAACAATCCCCTGTTCATAGTATGAATTAACTAAGTAAGATGTGACATTATTAAAATATCGTAAATTGACCTTGGAAACCAGGTGTCCCGGAGATAAAGAAGCACAAAACAAGCCAGTTCCTAGGAAATATCATTGGCTTAATTTTATGTCTATTTTTCATATCATTTCATTTTACTGGATTAATTTTGCAATTAAGGCTGTTCTGTTTGTTAA
This sequence comes from Chiloscyllium plagiosum, assembly GCF_004010195.1. Taxonomy (NCBI): domain Eukaryota; kingdom Metazoa; phylum Chordata; class Chondrichthyes; order Orectolobiformes; family Hemiscylliidae; genus Chiloscyllium; species Chiloscyllium plagiosum. Next base: position 12,955,818 of record NC_057720.1, read on the forward strand.
GAGACCTGTAAAAGTTGTCTGTGTTTTAAGATTGTGCGCAGCTTTTCTAGAGTACACAGACGTGCATAACCCCTGCATTGCTGGATAAACTATGCCCGGTATCATAATAAATTATTAAAACTTGCTAAAAGAGACTGAGCTGCTAATGTTTATTTGACCGATCGTGGAACCGAGTGCCCTTCTTGGGGATCCAGATTTACAATATAACTTGTCTACAATACAGCGCAGAACAGGTCCTTCGGCCCTCGATGTCTATATCCCTCTATGGACTCTGTGTCATCCTTACCACTTGCCTTCCCACCTATTTTTGAGTCATCCACAAACTTGGCGATAGTATGTTTATATTTCCCTCACCTCATAGCTTCCCTCGCTTTACTCACAGCCTCCCTCACTCCCATTACAGCCTTCCTCTCTCCCCTCACGGCCTCCTTCTCTTCCCTCACAGACTACCTCAGTTCCCTTGCAGTCCCTCCCACAGTTTGAAACTTCTCCCTGCTCCAATCTTCCAACTTCCTTCCCTTCCTTCCTTCCCCTCTTGCAACTTCCTTCCCTCTTGAAACCTCCAACACCCCGCTGCCCCTTTGAAGCCTCCTTTTCCTCTATTATTGCAGCTGCCACTACACTACATGAAGACAGCACAATCCTGGCAAACAGAAATCTCAGTAGACGACCAGCCTTGGCCAGAAGAAATGACAGCTCTGGCCAATAATCCCTATCTGCAAAAGTACAACATACCCCTAACCTACCCAGCACCCAAGAAAAGGTATCTTCACCCCATTGCCCAGCTTGCAGGACATTAGGCCCTGACAAAGTCTAGCATTGCCAAACGAATCCATGGCGACTGGCTAAATGATACCATGTATTTTATAAACCTTTGTTGCTCCTCATGAAACTACTGGTCCTATTAACAGCAAGTGGGAGTGAAAGACAAACAGAGAATACTGGAGAAATTCAGGTCTGGTAGCATCTGTGGTGATAGAAACAGAGTTAACATTTTGAGTCTGATATAATTTGATATGAGCTGATTTCCAGCATCTGCTGTAGTTTGTTTTTATTCAAGGGAGAGAAACATACTGTGATTTGAGGAGATACTCTGTCTCTCCCATCTATGGGATGCCTTTTCTCTGAAAGGCTGCTCTCGTGATGGCATTTTTGTGGATATGCAGGGGGGTTTTGGGTTCAATTAGTCCACTGTATTTTGAGCACCACTGGAGAGAAACAGAAGGACCTGCATTGGGTGAGACATGGATACTGTGGTATACAGCACAGAAAGGGCCAGTCAGCCCATTGCAACCAGTTAGCCCCACTCCTCCGCTCAATCCCCGTAATTGTGCACAGGTTTCACCATCTGATTACTTCTTGAAATCAATGATTGTTTCTGTTTCTGTGCACAGATAACGTTGGGAACCATGAATGTTTAGAAGACTGAAGAATGCCATCTGGCTCATTATTAGAGACAAAAAACCTGCAGATGCTGGAATCCAAAATAGACAGCAGGAGGCTGGAAAAACACAGCAAGCCAGGTTGGTAGTGAAGTCAACGTTTTGGGTGTAAACCTTCTTCAGGACTGAGGTGAGTGAGGGGGGGAGCTGCAGATAAAGGGGGAGGTGGGGCAGGGTGGTGAAGTGGGGATAGGTGAAGACAGGTAAAGGGTACCACCTCGTTGGTCAATGGGAGGAATGAATCCAGTTGGTGGCAGGGAGCAGTGGAAGGGAGGGAGAGGGGCTGGGAAGGAAGTGTGGGGATGGAGAGGGAGATTATTTGAAACTGGAGAACTCAATGTTGAGTCCTCCAGGTTCCAGGCGGAAGATGAGGTGTTATCCCTCCAATTTGTGTTGTGGTTCATTATGGCATTGGAGGAGGCCAAGGATGGTCATGTCGGAAAAGGAGTGGTTGGGGAAATGGAAATGGGCGGTCACAGAGAGGTCCGCTTGGCCCCTGCAGACCTGGCTGCAATGCTTGTTGAGCCTTTTCCTCAGTTTACGTTCGGTCTTCCTGATATAGAGAAGACCACATCGGGAGCACCTAATGCAGTAAACTAGGTTGGAAGAGAGGCAGGTGAACCTCTGTCTCACCTGGAAGGACTGTTTGGGGGTGGGGGCAGTGTACCAGCAGGTTTTGCATCTTTTCCAGTTGCAGGAGAAGGTACCTGGGGGTCTGGGGTAGTCGGTGGGGAGAGTGGCACAAATGAAGGAATGTCGAAGGGAACAGTCCTTGCAGAAGGCAGAGAGGGGTGGGAAGGGGACGATGTTTTTGGTGGTGGAATCTAGTTGGAGTTGGTGGAAGTGTTTAAGGATAATGCATTGGATGCGGAGACTTGTGGAGTGGTAGGTGAGGACAAGGGGGCTCTGTCTTTATTGAATTGGGGGAGTTTAGAGCAATGGAACGGGAAATAGAGGTGGTGTGGCAAAGGGCTATCTGAATGATGGAGGGAGGAAAAGCACATTGTTCAAAATAGGTGGACATCTGGGATGCTCGTGAGTGGAATGTCTCCTTTTCTGAGGAAATATGGCAGAGGCAGAGGAATTGGGAGAATGGGATGGAGTTCTTGCAGGATACTGGGTGGGAGGAGGTGTAGACCAGGTAGTTATGGAAGTCTGTAGTTTTTTAATGAACATCCGTCTGAAAGCAGTTCATCCACTTCGCCTACAATGTCCACCTCGCCCTCAAATTCATTTGGTCCATCTCGGACACCTTCCTCCCCTTCCTTGACCTCACCATTTCCATCTCCAGCGACAGTCTCCAGACAGACGTGTTTTTCCTCCCTCAAAATCCAAACAGTCCTCCACCACACTACCTCCATTCTCTGTTCCACTGCTCTACACATCCCCTCCAATGCAATAAAGACGGAGCCCCCTTGTCCTCACCTACCACCCGAGTCTCGGCATCCAACACATCACTCTTAAATAGTTCTGTCAACTTCAACTAGACTTCACCACCAAGAACATCTTCTCCCTACCCACCCTTCTCTGCCTTCCGCAAGGACCGTTCCCTTCGACAGTCCTTGGTTTACATCACTCTCCCCACCAAACCCCCAGGTACCTTCCCCTCCAACTGGAAAAGATACAAAACCTATTGGTACACTCCCCCACCCTCTCACCTCCATCCAGGGCCGCAAACAATCCTTCCAGGTGCTCTCGATGTGATCTTCTCTACATCAGGGAGACCGAATGTAAACTTAGGGAATGGTTTTCCCAGCATCACAGCTGGGTCCGCAGGGGCTGACTGGACCTCCCAGTCACTGCCCATTTCAATTCCCCCAACCACTCCCTTTCTAACATGACCATCCTTGGCCTCCTCCATTGCCAAAATGAACGACAATGCAAATTGGAGGAACAACATGGCTCACTGGTTAGCACTGCTGCCTCACAGCACCAGGGCCCCAGTTTCAATTCCTGCCTTGGGCGACTATGTGTGTGGATTTTGCACATTCTCCCCGTGGCTGCGTGGGTTTCCTCCGGGTGCTCCGGTTTCCTCCCACAATCCAAAAAGATGTGCAGGTCAAGTGAACTGGCCATGCTAAATTGCCCATAGTGTTAGGTGCTTTAGTCAGAGGTAAATAGTTGTTAGGGGAGTGGGTCTGGGTGGGTTACTCTTCGGAGGGTCAGTGTGGACTTGTTGGGCCAAAGGGCCTGTTTCCATACTGTTGTGAATCTAATCTAATCTAATCTTCCACCTAGGAAGCCTACTTGGAGGTCTCAACATTGAATTCTCTAATTTCAAATAACTTCCCTCTCCCTTCACAGCCCCTCCCCTGTCCTTCCACTGCTCCCTACCACCAACCGGATTCGTTCCTCCCATTGGCCAACCAGGTTGTACCCTCTACTCGTCTTCACCTATGAGAAAGTGAGGATTGCAGATGCTGGAGTTCAGAGTTGAGAGTGTGGTGCTGGAAGAGGACAGCAGGTCAGGAAGCATCCAAGGAGTGGGAGAATCAACGTTTCGGGCAAAAGCTTTTCTTCAGGAATGCCTGATGAAAAGCTTCTGCCTGAAGCGTTGGTTCTCCTGCTCCTCGGATGCTACCTGACCTGCTGTGCTTTTCCAGCACCACACTCTCAACTCTGTGTTCACTAATCCCCATTTCACCACCTGTCCCCGCCACCCCCTTTATCTGCAGCTCCTCCCCAGACCCACTCCCAGACCTGAAGAAGGGTCACACCCAAAATATTGACTGCTCCATTTCCTGATGCTGCCTGGCTTGCTGTGTTCTTCCAGCCTCCTATCTGTCTAATCTGGCTCATCGTGTCAGTGCAAGTTTGTTGTAACAGCAAATAACTTTGTCCACTCTGTTATCTGTTGGCTGTGCATGGAAGGTTGTAATTAGACACAAGTTGTTGTTATTCTCCATAGGAGCATAAGACATAGCAGCAGAAATTGGGCCATTCGGCCCATCGAGTCTGCTCCTTCATTCCTCCCAGCGACCAGGCCTCCCTGTTCAATTCCTATCCATTTCAATTCCCCCAATAACTCCCTTTCCAACACGACCATCCTTCATCTCCTCCATTGCCAATACAAACCACAGCTCCTAATGGATGAACAACACCTCATCTTCTTCCTGGACACCCTACAGCCTGAAGGACTCAACATTGAGCTCTCCAATTTCAAATAACCTCCCTCCCCATCCCCTCACTCCCTACCCAGCCCCTCCCCATCACTGCCACTGCTCCCTGCTACCAACCGTATTCATTTCTCCCAGGTCGTAGCCTCTCAATATCTTCACCCTATTCCCACTTCACCACCCTGCCCCCGCCACCCCCTTCATCTGCAGCTCCCCACCACACCCACTCCCCCCCCTCCCCATTCCTAAGAAGGGGTTACACCCGTAACATTGACTTCTGCACCTCCTGGCTTGCTGCGTTCTTCCAGCCTCCTGTCTGTCTAATCCAGCTCATTGTGTCAGTGTGAGTTTGCTGTAACAGGAATTGTTCACTCTGTTATCTGTGCATAGACAGAGTCTGTTCCATCATTCAATCTTGGCTGATAAATTTCCTGAATGATTAGATTAGATTACAGTGTGGAATCAGGCCCTTTGGCCCAACAAGTCCACACCGACCCGCCACCCACCCAGACCCATTCCCCTTCACCTAACACTACGGGCAATATTAGCATGGCCAATTCACCTAACCTGCACATTTTTGGACTGTGGGAGTGTGAGAAACAAAAGCTCACTCACTTTAATAATTTCAGTCCGAGACCAAAAATCTGAAACAGAGTTGTTTATTTGTACACTTGCAAGTGGGTGCCATGTCTAATGCCAGGTAAGGCAATGACAAATGCACACCAAATCCAACAAGCTCTCGAAATTTATACAGTTTTTTCCCATATGTTTTCCTTATTCCATTGTTTGCCCCCATCCTCCGCTTACGTCATTCATTTCCTTAAGACTGATCCCACAACTTCTGTTTATCCGGCCTTGTCCGTGACAAATGTCTATCTCTGCCTCCTATAAGGTTGTTTGACGTCATCCATTTGCTTACCATTATCTCCTCCCTCCATCTGCTCTGCCCCTCACAGCATCTTATCACTAAGCCCTTTTAATTGGGGTTTGTTCCTGTGTCTCTGTACGAGTGGGAAACAGATGTTTTTCCTGTTTGCCCATATATCCACCATTGTTCTGTGATCACGTCTCATGCTAACATACCATTTTCTTTAACGGATTATATGTTTCCTCATTTTTGCTAAGTCAGCTCTCGTCCAAAACAATCCCAAACTAATGTGAATTCATTTACTCTGTATCAGAACTTATAATTGCAGAAATAACATTAATTCACCTATGTCCTACAGGACGAAACCGGAGCACCCAGAGGAAACCCACACAGACACAGGGAGAATGTGCAAACTCCACACAGAGAGTCGCCTGAGACGGGAATTGAACCCGGGTCTCTGGTGCTGTGAGGCAGCAATGCTAACCACTGTGCCACCATGCTGTCTCACCCCATTCTGCTGCTTTCTTCTCGTAACCCTTGATCCCCTTTACAATCAAGAATCTATCTATCTCTATCAGGAAGTTATCCTGAGACGTTAACTCTGATTTCTCCCCATAGATGGTGCTGGACCTGCTGAGCCTTTCCAGCAATTTCTGTTTCTGATTTCCAGCATCCGCAGTTCTTTCAATGTTTATTTTGCTGTTGTTATGCCTAGGGGTTGCTAAATGACCGTGGTCTTGCTATTTATGTAGAAGTGGGTACTGTTTATGTTGGAGATTAGAGTCAAATTTAGAGTGGACCTGGAAAATCTTGGTTGTACTGACTGGTTAATCGAGGTTCCTGGGAGTTGATTGGTTGATTGACGGGTTGGGTGATGATTGGGTAATCCTGAGGAAGGGTTCTAGTTGTTTATTGGTTCGTCGTCTGAGGTGGACGCCCATTGGCTAATTTTCAGGCTGTACGACAGGCAGTGGATGACTGTCCAACTAGACACCGATTGGTTAATCCTCGGGCAGTTATTGGTTTCCCATTTTAGGGGATGATGATTGGGTTTCCCATTTTAGGGGATGATGATTGGTTCAACCCAAGTCAGAACAGCGGACGGTGAACCGATCGGTTCTCCAGCAGAAGGGGCGGTGATTGGTTAAGACTGAGGCATGATTCGGGATGGCGATTAGTTCTCCAGCAGAGGGGGCGGTGATTGGTTAAGACTGAGGCATGATTCGGGATGGCGATTGGTTCTCCAAAGGAGGGGGCGGTAATTGGTTAAGGCTGGAGCACGATTCGGGATGGCGATTGGTTCTCTAGCGGAAGGGGCGGTGATTGGATGACCCCGTGGGTGGACCCAGACTCGCGATTGGCCGGGCGGTGCGGAGGAGGGGCGGTGATTGGCTGGGTCTGTTTGTTTGTGTGTTGGGCGGGGGTGTTGGGCGGGAGGCGGCTCGAGCCCCAGCCTGAGCCCGACACTGACACCGCTCGAGACGCCATGGACTTCAACGTGAAGAAACTGGCGGCCGGAGCCGGCACCTTCCTCAGCCGCGCCGTCCAGGTAGAGGGCTTCATACAGGCCAGGCGGGGCGGGGGTGGCCGCTGAGGCCGAGTGGGCAAGGCCCAGCCCGAATGTGGACGTGTAGGTGTCGGTGGTGGTTTGACAGGCCCGGGGTCTGAGGCGGCCGTGCTGAGGGGTCATGTAGGCCATCTCCCGCCCCAACTCCCCTTATCCCCGGTTGTAAAATGAGAAATAACAAGCTCCACTCGGTGCCAGGCGGCGCCCAGGCTCCCCCGGGGAGTGGGCACTCCCTCCCAGCCCAGCTCCTGGTGATGTTTCAGTGGAGTAAATTACTGGGTTTATCTCACTGGTGATTGTCTTTTCTTTTTGCTTTCAAACTACACTCTTTCCATACTCTTGGCAGAGGAAAATAAACCTCTTCCCCTTCCCAGACCAAGGCATTTCCAATTCAGAATAGAAACAGAAAGCTCCTATTGTGTCTGGAAGGTTAATGTGGGGTGTAGTCACTCCTGTCAGATTCTCGAGAGACAATATATTCCCACCACACTTGGGACCTGTCTCTCTCTCTCTTGCTATCTGCAGCATTTTATTATTTTTGTGTTTGTGGATTTCCGTGCATTTCTGAGCTGAGGTTAGTGGCAAATTGAAAGTCGATGCTCCACATCGATTACCGGGCATGGGAGATTGTCAGAAGTTCAGAAACTAGCGAAAACATCAAAGAGGGTGATGTTAGATTAAAGGTAAACTAGAGAGAAACTTAAAACCAGACATGTTGAGCTTCTGCAACTATGTAAAAAGGGAGCTAGTTGTGATGGTAAGCACTGGTTCCTTCTTGGATGAAGCTAGAAATTAATAATGGCAGAAATTTTGAACAAGTAATTTGTATTTTTGTGGTAACGTACCTTAAGTGTGGACCAAAGGGAGAGAGGAATGTACTGATTTCACTAGAGAAAAACTGAAAGCTGACAAGTCTGTTGGTTTCTGATTGACTGCACCCACGGGTCATAACATGTGTCTCTCAATGGAGAAGGCAGTAGTGAGCTATTGTCTTTGGACAATTGTGGCCCTTTGGGTACAGGTATACCAGTGTTGTTCAGATGGTCGTTTAGTGACACATTTGATGTAGATCCAAATCAGGATTGTGTGTGGCTTGGAGTGGGACTTGCAGGTGGTGATGATCCTATGCATCATCTCCCCTTGTTCTTCTAGGCGGTAGAGTTCTCAGCTTTGGAAGATATTGTTGAAGGAGCCTTGGTGAATAACTGCAGTGTATCAGTAGTGGAGGGAGTGAAAGTTGAAGGTAGTGGATGGTACATCAGTCAGGTGGGCTGCTTTGCCCTGGGTCAGCTGCTTGCGTTGATGGAACTACAGATGTCCAGGCAAGTGGAGAATATTCCATCACTTTTATAACTTGTCTTGTCGATGATGGGCAGGCACTGGGAAACAGAAGGTGAGTTAATCACTGCAGAATTGCAAGCTCTGACCATCTCTTCTTGCTACGGTATTTACGTGGATAATTCAGTTTCTGGTCACTGTGTTGTTAGTGCGAATTTGAGATGGTAATGCCATTGAACGTCAAGGCACAGTGGTAAGATTCTTTTTGTTGGAGATGGCCATTACCTGGCACTTGTTTGGCACAAATGTTAGTTGCCACCTAATCCAAGCTTGGATGTTGTACAGGTTTTGGTGTGTGAGGTCATGGACTGCTTCAGAATCTGAGGAGTCAAGGGTGATGCAGAACATTGTGCGATCTTCACCTAACATCTCCACTTGTCTTAATATTTTCAGTCCTTAATGAGATATATGCATCTCTGGCTCAGCCAACATTTGTTGCCCGTCCCTTATTTGTCCAGAGGGAGGTTATGTCAGCTGTGTTGCTGCGGGTCTGGAGTCTCATGTAGACCAGACCAGGTAAGGATGGCAGATCTCCTTCCCTAAAGGACATTGTTAAACCAATATTCTTTCTTACAACAATTGACAGTTGTTACATGGTTGTAAGTAGCCTAGAATCAGAGTTTTTATTTCTAGATTTTTCAAATTAAATTGAAATTTCACCATCTGCCATGATGGGATTTGAGCACACCTCCCCAGAATGTTATCCTGGGGTTCTGGATTACTCATCCAGTGATATGACTATAACATTATGTAAATAATGTTAAACATTCAATGGAAGGCATTAATGAAGCAGCTGAAGATGTTTGGGCCTTGGACACTTATTAGGAGGCCTATGTTCACATCCCATCTGCTTCAGAAGTGTGTAATAACATCCCTGATCAGGTTGATTAGAAAATAGCTACCCGGAAGATCTCCAGTGACGTTCTGTGGCTGAGATGATTGAGTTCTAAAAATCACAACAGTTTTTCTTTGTGCTAGGTGTGACCCCAACCAGTGGAGAGGTTTCCTCCTGATTCCCATTGACTGTAGTTTTGGTGGGCTTTGTTGATATCTCATTTGGTCAAGGCGAGTCAGTCTCCCTCTTCTCTCTTATCAATGCCTGAAGCAAGGTTGTAATAAAGTCAGTAGCTGAATAGCATAGGCAGAATCCAAGCTGAGCAGGTTATTCCTTTGCAAGCACCACTTGATAGTCTGTTGACAACCCCTTGCTTCATTGATGATTAAGAGTAAACTGATGGGGTATTAATTAACCCGGTTGGATATGTCCTGCTTTTTTGTACAGGTCATACTTGCACTTTTTTCCACATTTTATATAGTCATACAGGCCAGAAACAGTCCGTTCAGTCCAACTGTCCATACTGACCATAATGCCAACTAAACTAGTCCCACCTGCCTGCCCTCGGCCCATGTCCCTCAAATGTTTGGCAGGTTGTGAGTCTTGAAGTTGACCTGGAACAGTTTGACTAGGGGTGCAGCTAGTTCTGGAGCACAATCTTCCAGTTCTATTGTAAGAATGTTGTCAGGGCTCAAAGGCGCTTTGCACCATCTAGTGTCTTCGGCCATTTCTTAGTATTATGTGGAGTAAAATCATATTAACCTCATTAGTTATGTTAAGTTCAGTGAATTGAATTAACCTAATATCTGTTACTGCAAAAAATTTGGAATTCACAATTGAAGTTGCAGTGGTGCTTTTAGAAAATCAATGCAATCAGGCAGAGTCAACAAGTTTTATGAAAAACAAAGTTTATTGATTACTTTATCGATTGCCATAAGTTTTGAAATTGTTTGACACATTTGTTAGAGGTCTTTGAGATGTAACAGGCAGAACTGATAAATCCAGTGGATTGGGATTTCCAAAAGGCATTTGATAAGGTGCCACATAAAAAATTACCCACGACAAGAGTTCATGATGTTAGCATGGATAGAGGATTGGCAAACGAATAGGAAACAGAATTGGACTAAAGAGGCATCTTCCAGATGGCAAATGGTCAGTATTGGAGTATCACAAGGATCAGTGCTGTGACCTCAGATATTTAGTCTGTGTAATGACTTGGATGAAGGAATTGAATGTATTGTAACAAATTTGCAATTTTTGTGAAGATTTGTGGCTGAGGTTGTGGTTCAGGTAGGATCCTTACACGCAGATGATGAGGTACACCAGATCGACTGGGACAATACATCCAATTGTGGGGCAGGCTAAATAAAGACACGCACAGGAATTCCTAGAGGCTGGAACTCCATCAACAAACACATCAATTTGGACCCCATTTACCAACTTCTCAGAAAAAGAACCGGAAGTTTATCACCCACCTTAACAGACCAAGACACACAAATAGAAAGCGGGACAGAACACCAGCGCTTAAACAGATGCTTGCTGATGATGTTACCCAGCATGTGACAAAACGTCTGAGAACAAATCTTCCAGCTCAGCGAGCAAACTTACAACATGAATTACAAAGGTGGGTACACAAGCAAGTTGGAGGAAGACAGTCTACAAATAGATATAGATAGGTACACTGAGTAAACAACAGTAATAAGACAGTAACCTTGTTGCAAAGTTTAACACTGTGATTGGGTGGTGGGACTTTGGTATCAGAGGTTCCATTGTATGGCTTTTCTTATTTGTATATTTTTGGAGATTTCTGAAATAATGTATATTCTCTAGCTGACAATTTTGTAGTAAATAGTACAATGTATTCAAATTATTTTTGTTTTGTGATGTATGCCAACTGTTTGCTAATCAGCGAATGTCGTGCCATCTTTTTTGGTAATGACTAGGATGGGCGTGTTGTACTATTGCTGCTAAGGACCTTTGGTTCCCCCACTTAAGTTGATTACCTTCTTCAAACTAGAAGGTGGAAATCAATAGGTTAGTCTGCCATCACTGACAACTTAAGATTCTCCATATGATGCGCTGATGCAGTCACTTGTTTGATTGTTGAGTCAAGTGAAATGGAATGCTGCCTTTTAAGAGTAAAGGTGGGTTGGGGTCTTTTAAGCAGCTTTCTCAACATTTGCTACCAGCTGCAGAAAGAACACACCACACCAATCAGAATTAGGTATATAAGCTTCACCAGGAATTCAAGAATTCACCTATGCGCATCAAAAAGAAGCACTCAGTCTCCTGTCATTGCTGAGTATTGCCACTTTGATGACAGGCTGTGCATTATTCATCATTCTTTTCCTTGACTTTTCTGCAACCTTTGAACATTTTACCACACAGATGCCTTACAGTTTGTCTTCTGTTTTGCGCAATTTGTCTTCTGCGTTGCACTGTTCGATATTGTTTGGTTCAAGTTTTAGGTATTCAATAGACAATAGGTGCAGGAGTAGGCCATTCTGCCCTTCGAGCCTGCACCACCATTCATTATGATCATGGCTGATCATCCTCAATCAGTATCCTCTTCCTGCCTTTTCTCCATAACCCTTGATTCCACTATCCCTGAGAGCTCTATCCAACTCTTTCTTAAACGAATCTAGAGACTGGGCCTCCACTACCTTTTGGGGCAGTGCATTCCACACAGCCACCACACTCTGGGTGAAGAAGTTTCTCCTCATCTCTGTTCTAAATGGCCTACCCCTTATTTTTAAGCTGTGTCCTCTGGTTCGGGACTCATCCATCAGCAGTAACATGTTTCCTGCCTCCAGAGTGTCCAATCCTTTAATAATCTTATACGTCTCCATCAGATCCACTCTGTCTTCTAAACTCTTTTTTTTTATTAGATTACTTAGTGTGGAAACAGGCCCTTTGGCCCAATAAGTCCACACCGACCTGCTGAAGCGCAACCCACGCAGACCCATTCCACTACATTTACGTCTTCACCTAACACTACAGGCAATTTAGCATGGCCAATTCACCTAACCTGCACATTTTTGGATTGTGGGAGGAAACCAGAGCACCCGGAGGAAACCCACGCAGACACAGGGAGAATGTGCAAACTCCACACAGAGTCGCCTGAGGCGGGAATTGAACCCGGGTCTCTGGCGCTGTGAGGCAACAGTACTAACCACTATGCCGCCCAAGGGTATACAAGCCTAGTCGCTCCGATCTTTCCACATAGTCCCGCCATTCCAGGAATTGACCTTGTGAACCTATGGGAGTCATTTATCACTACTTTGTTTCCTGTCAGCCAACCAATTTTCAATCCAAGTCAGTACTTTGCCCCCAATACCATGCGCTCTACGTTTGCTCACTAACCTCCTATGTGGGACTTTTATCAAAGGCTTTCTGAAAATCCAGGTACACGACATCCACTGGATCTCCCTTGTCCATCTTAAGAGTTACATCCTCAAAAAATTCCAGAAGATTAGTCCAGCATGATTTCCCTTCATAAATCCATGCTGACTCTGACCTATCCTGTTACTGCTATCCAGATGTGTCGTAATTTCATCCTTTATAATTGACTCCAGCATCTTTCCCACCACTGAGGTCAGACTAACTGGTCTATAATTTCCTGCTTTCTCTCTCGCTCCTTTCTTAAAAAGTGGTACAACATTAGCCACCCTCCAATCCGCAGGAACTGATCCTGAATCCATCGAACTCTGGAAAATAATCACCAATGCATCCATGATTTCTAGAGCCACCTCCTTCAGTACCCTGGATACTTTTGACAGCAAGATATTTCTCTCGCAAAGGCTTCCCTTACCGCCCTAGAATTATTACTTCCAAAGTCTATCAGGATCTTTTTGCTTAATCGCTACCTCTTCCACACTTACCCTGCAACCCCTACAGATTGGGGCAGCCTCCACAGGTATGCTGATAATACCTGCATCTGCTATCTCTATTGCTACCATCAGTACTTAAGCATTGTCAAGATGCTGGCTAGCCCATGCTGTCTTGATAAGTCAGGATTTCCTTCAGCTGCATTTTGCAAAGTGAATATTCCTTGATGAAAACAGTCTTCAATCTTGACCACATAATTGTCCTTGCCATCGACTCCAATCTTCTGTCTGGCAACTGTCTCCTATTGCCGATTCTTTGCAACTTCAGCATTCTCTTTGGCCCTGAGCTCTGAGTACTTACTATATCCATTATTCCAAATTCGCTGAAACACTCATCTGTTTCTGGACGCTTTGAGTTCCAGCTGTTCCTGGTCAATCTTAATCCTCCACTTTCCATAACTGTTAATATAGAATTTAGCTTGGTATGTTGTATTCCACTCCAAATCCTGGTCAGCTGTTTTCTTGCTGACCTGCTTTAGCTCTTGGCCCTCCTACCCTTCAGATTTAAAATTCTCCTTGTTGTCATAAAATCAGTTTATCTAGCCCCACACAATCTTCCACCCACTCCCCACCCCCCAAATCCTCTGTTCATCCAATCCCTTCATCATGACAGCTGTGTCTTGTCAGCTATTCACCACGCACTCGATGTTTCTTCCCTAAATTCCTGGTGCCTTTCCACCTTTTAATATGCTCCATAAAATGCTGCTATTTTTACCAAATTGGTCCTTTCCTAATACTTGAGGCTGGCATTCATCATTTTACTTGTCCTTTCTGTGAAATGTCTTGGCATTTTCTACATTTATAAATGCAAGGTGTTGTTGCACTAGTACTGGCAGGGTGCATTTAAATTCACCAAACCTTCACAACACAGGACGTTTCCTGAAAATATAAAGTAATTATAATGGTTCTCTGAATGAGGAACAGAAAGCCTATTTAGCTTGCTTACCATCTTGGAGTAAAGTGCTCGTTTTACTTTTGAAATGCTGATGGAGCAGCTGTCTATTTCTTGCATTTCCTGATTTTTGTTTTTATTGCCAGCATGCATAATTTTAATTCTGCTTGTTGGATTAAGTCTGCTTCTGTTGGGTTATACGGGTTAATTTTTGACAACCTCTGTTGAAATCGTAGGGTGTGGCAAGCTTTGCACTTGTGGTTATGAAACAAATAATTTCACTGTCTGTTTTTCATTCATGGGTTGAAACTAGACATCTGTCAATTGTCTGCATAATGCATCTAGTGTTTAACTTCAATATGCTGTTCATTTCTGTATACTATTCAAATGATACTGTTAACTCAAATCAGGCTTCTTTTGTATTATCACTTGTCAAATTGTGGCTTTTTTTGGAATCCTGCACATTTGCCAAAAGGTGTCCAGTCCACTTATACCCACTTTTGTCCAAAGTAACTACTGTTAGTAGAAGATTCTGTATGTGATCTTTATTAAAAGATTTGCTTCCCCAGGTGGCCTGTCTTGTGTGCAGAGTGGAAATAAAACAAGTTCCTAACCAAGATACTGGTTGTACCTAAATTGTGTTAAGGTACATTATTGGACTGATGTACTATTTGGGTATTGTATTTTTCTGCTGGGGTATGATATGAATATTTTAGCATTTTATATTTGCGGCGTCTCATAGAACTGAAAATATTAGCAAGAAGAATATGTCCATCAGCAGTCAAGCTGCATCTTAGAGTTTTGCTGCTTTGTGACCTATCAAATGAGTTTGTATACATGGTAACAGAGTGCAGTGAAGTTAGTTGACTGAAGGAATGTAATCATCATCCTGTCACTGCTAAATTGCTGTTATCAGGGTAATAGTCTGCTGTTAAATTCAAGCTGTGTGTTTCTGTCATTTTTAAATCAAGACACTGGTATGAATTGAGGTAAGTGCCGCATTTTATTTCCTCATGGAATCAACATTTTTTTTGTCAAACTTAAAACACAAGAGGTCTTCAGTGGTTGAGGTGAATCTTAAATCTTTACCTTCAAAATACTTTTGGTGGAATAGCTTGGTTTTCTGTGCTGCTCCTGCATAAAAGAAAATGTCTATTCTGTTGCAAGTCAGTCTTGAAACGTAAACATTGTCTCTCTTCACAGAGGCTGGGGAGTGGGGGAACCTTACCAACGAAACTCACTCTTTACACCCTTCTTTCTGTTTAACTTTTGTACTTGAACCTGTGTATTTTTCCATCCTTAAATTCACTGTCTGATTTCCCAGGACAGGAATTCCAGTCGTGTGAGGGATCGAGAAATTTTAAACTGGATTTTTCTGACAGAGTAGGATGTTTTATGGATTTGGCAAAGGTGGGGGACTACCTTCAAACCTTGATGCATGGCTCCAGTTCTTTGGGCCAGAGAGAAATTATAGGTTGGATTTAGTGACTGTTACCAAACCAAGCAACAGGTTCTATTTAAGTGTGACCTAAAATTCAATACAGTAAAATTGCAATAGGTTTATTTGCGGAGTCCACTCTCAAATTTGTATTTAGCAGGATTTCAAGATAGCCAAGGAAATTCCTACATAACCCACTTTTGTCGAAGAACATGCTGTGGAAATGAACTAAATAAATATGCAGTAATAACTAAATATATTGAAAATGTCTTATTTTATCATTTTGTTCACATCTCACAATGACCCAACATTGTACAGTCAAAGCCATTTTAAAATGTTTGAAATTAGCTCCGAAAACGCTCTGCTTACTGCACCTGCCCAAAGACAGTATGGTATGGTTGACTATCCTGTATGTGCAGCCGAATGTGTTTGTCGTGTTTGCGTACTGCAATGTACAACCCTGGTGTACTTCTATTGCCTTTGTGGTTTTAGTTAGGGAAGTAGGTAAGTAACTGGGCAAGCTGTACATGTAGGGTTTTTGTCAAATAATGGCTTGCCTATGAATTGGCGCTGTAGTGTAACCCCGCATCATAGGATAATCTGGCTAATTTGGAGTTACCAGAGCTGTCTCATCCTGGGGATCCTTCTGTTGGATTGCCTATTCTGCTGTTGGGAATTACTATCAATTTTGATGCAACCAGTGTTTCAGATTATCTGATTTTGACAAGTCACAATTTCACTATACTATGAAAGAAAGTGGGTTAAGGAAAATGGGATGTAAGAATTCAGTAATAACTTAGGGTGGAGTGGGGGAAGCAGTTTCTTAAATTGGTTGAAATGTGTTTCACCAAATGATTTTGGATGTAGGTATTGTTGACTAAACTGCTTTACTGGAAGTTCCCCACAATATCTATCCTATCATGACTTGTATATGATAATACAGATTGTTGTTTTGTGAATTGCCTAGCAAGCAACTCTGTTCAACAGTTAGGGTTAAGCATCAAATATTCGCTTCACCAGAGATGCTACATATCATGAAATAATTTTTTAAAAAGTCATTAATAGATGGATAGCTTTCTTAGCAATCAATAGTACACAGATCTATACAGTATGTACTTAAATAGCTGTGAATCCAGATGTCTCCTCAGTGGAAAAAAATGCTTTGGATCATAGTCAGCCTTTGAACAATATCTCTATTCATTAAGCAATGTCTGTCTCCTAATTTTACCAGTTGCCCAATCACAAGGTTCTCTACTGTTAGCTGCTTCGTCTCACAAGGTAGTTCTGGTCAAGGACACAAAAAGTACATGTTGCATGTGAGTTTGAGATAAAACAAATGACTTCAAATGAATGCAAAACATGTCATCATTAAAAAAAAAGCAGTGCTATAGACTTCTTCTCCAATGACTCAGAGCTTGGTTTTTTTTCCCCAGAAACATGAGTTGCTAATCCATCTCCACCCAGCAAACTATTTCTTATACTTGCATCATGCCATTTACCCTGTCAAGCTGCCTGAAAATGTTATATATTTCCATAAGGTTGCCTTTCAGTAATACCTCCAGTGAGTACAAGGAAAACCTGCTCAACCACTCCTCAAAAGGCAATCTCTCCATACCTGGAATCAGTGTAGAGAGCCCTCTTGTCTCTTCTCACTATTTTAGCCAGTATGTGTTCTATTTCATAATTTTTATATCACTTATGCTGCATAGACCTTTTTTGTACTTAATTACTGCAATGTTTACTTTCTTCAGATGAGGTTGTTGCAAAAGAATTTAATGGGAACAGGATTTGAGATTAATGCTGACATCCAGCATTTGGCTTCCAAATCTCTCTGGACAGGAAGCCTCAAGGACTCTTAAAATCCATTACATTATATCAGTGTTGTGTTATTAATGATTCCCTGTTGAGTTCACCACGGTGACCAGTATTCATAGTCTCTTGTGATAACTGATTTGCCAATATTCCTGGTGTGGTACAGATTAAATTCACATTAGACTAAGAGTTGGAAATTCAATTAAAGTTTAAATCAAACTTACCTTCTGTCATGGAGTCATAGAGATGTACAGCATGGAACCAGACCCTTTGGTCCAACCGGTACATCCCAACCCAATCTAGTCCTACCTGCCAGCACCCAACCCATATCCCTCCAAACCCTTCCGGTTCATATACCCATCCAAATGCCCTTTAAATGTTGCAATTGTACCAGCCTCCACCACTTCCTCTGGCAGCTCATTCCATACATGTACCACCCTCTGCGTGAAAAAGTTGCCCCTTAGGTCTCTTTTATATCTTTCCCCTCTCACCCGAAACCTAAGCCCTCTAGTTCTAGACTCCCTCACCCCCAGGGAAAAGACTTTGTCTATTTATCCTATCCATGCCCCTCATAATTTTGTAAACCTCTATAAGGTCACCCCTCAGCCTCCGACGCTCCAGGGAAAACAGCCCCAGCCTGTTCAGCCTCTCCCAATAGCTCAAATCCACCCACCCTGGCAACATCCTTGTAAATCTTTCTTTCTGAACCCTTTCAAGTTTCACAACATCTTTCCAATAGGAAGAAGACCAATATTCCAACAGTGGCCTAACCAACGTCCTGTACAGCCGCAACATGTACTCCCAACTCCTGTACTCAATACACTGACCAATAAAGGAAAGTATAATGAAATCTGATTTCATTTAAAATCTGAAAATGCTCATTCTCTCAAACTTCTATCACTTCCCTTTATTTTTTCTTAACGTTAGATCGTGATGGATGATTATGTAGGATGCTTTTTGCCTCAGTCTTATTCTCTTGCAAGTAGTAGGTATAAAATGTTGACAAACTTAAAACCCATTATCACTCCAAGGAAACTGCTGTTCAGCTGTAATTGCTACTCTGAGGTTTTTTTAGGTTTATAATAATTGAGAGGGAAAACTGTTTTTCAACTGTGGTGTTTTTGAGCTTATTTCAAAAGGTTTTTTTTGTCTTTATTCACGAGATGCAGTTTTCACTAACAAGGTCAGCATTTATTATTGTCAGCTAAGAATTTTGGCAAGTTAAATGAGGTCTTTATTTACAGAATAAAATAACTGAAATCTCTGGTCCTTGAATTCATGATTCCATGTATTTTGACAGTTAGATTTTTAATGAGCCTTGTTCAGATATGGCTGATAATTTGTGTTGACTGTTGCTTTGATTAGTTTATCTGGGTAAATGTGGGCAGGATAATTACATCTGAATACAAATATGGGATGTTTCTAAAGTCTCTGTGCAGTTTTAAACTTGGATGTATATGTGATACAAATTGTAAATCGCGTATAAAAACCTAATTCATTTTTGACTAGCATTGGGCTTAAGCTATGCTAGCCTTAACACGCAGTTCACCTTTTCTTCTGTAATTGTAATTTTCAATAAGTTCCAGCATCTGCAATAAAGTGAAAACAAAATTAACTCACCACTGACATCATTAAAAATCTTAATGCATCATGCTTTTGGTTTGCTTTTGTTGTGTGTATATCAAAGTTTAAAGTTGCACTAAACTTTATAGCAGCTTGTAAAAATCTTTTGCGGATCAGTGAGAAAAATAAAGACTCATATTAAAGCAGTGAACTTGTGCAGTTACTGCCTTTGCTGTTTGAATTCATGTATCACTGGACATCGGAGTGCATCTCGGAAAACTTAACAAACAGCAAAATTCATAATTGATCTTGGATGAACCTGTTTGGGAGAGGTCACAACACAGCAATAGATTAAGTAAATAGTTTTAAGTATAGCCTTGCTGTAAATCTACAATAGTGAGTAGAGTGGGTTCTTTCTTGATTATATGTTTTATTAAGATATGTCTCTTAACTTAGCCTGGAGCAGTGTTTTGTAGAGGACTAAGACAATGTTATGTTCAGGGTCTGTAGATTGGAAGAAGCAAAAATGACCTTTAGTAGAGTGATATGCTCCTCTTGTCGGATGTGGGAGTTTAAAGAGAGTTTGTGTTACTGAGGATTATATCTGCAATAAACCCCGTTGGTTGCAAATCCTATCAGATCGACAGTTAGAAGCAATGAGGAATTTATAGGGAGATAGTGAGGAAAGAGATCAATCTGAGACTGGTACAGTTGAGAAAAGGAGAGAGTCAAACGGTCAGGGCAGGGGGGAAAAGCAGAGAACAAGGTAGGACTGATAATTTAAACTGCATTTTTTTCAATTCAACAGACCTAACTGGGAAGGCAGATGAACTCAGAGCATGGTTAGAAACATGGGACTGGGATATCAAAGCAAGTACAGAAACGTGGCTCAGGAATGGACAGGACTGGCAGCTTAATGTTCCAGGATACAAATGCTACAGGAAGGATAGAAAGGGAGGTGAGAGAGGAGGGGGGAGTGGTATTTTGGATAAGGGATAGCGTTACAGCTGTATATAAGGTGGCTATTCTAGCAAATACATCCAGGGAAGTTATTTGGGTGGAACTGGGAAATAAGAAAGGGATGGTCACCTTATTGGGATTGTATTATAGACCCCCTAATAGTCAGAGGGAAATTGAGAAACAAATTTGTAAGGAGATCTCAGTTATCTATAAGAATAATAAAGTGGTTATGGTAGGGGATTTTAACTTGCCAAACATAGACTGGGACTGCTATAGTGTTAAGGATTTAGATAGAGAGGAATATGTTCACTGTGTACAAAATTTTCCTATTCAGTATGTGGATATACCTACTAAAAGAAGATGTAAAACTTGACCTACTCTTGGGAAATAAGGCAGGACACGTGATTGAAGTGTCAGTGAGAGAGCACTTTGCAGCCAGTGACCATAATTCTATTAGATTTAAAATAGTGATGCAAAAGGATAGATAGATAGATCTAAAAGCTAAGTTCTAAATTGAAGGAAGGCTAATTTTGATGGTATTAGGCAAGAACTTTCAAAAGCTGTTTGGGGGCAGATGTCGCAGGTAAAGGGATGGCCGGAAAAAGGGAAGCCTTCAGAAATGAGGTAATAAGAGTCCAGAGAAAGTATATTCCTGTTAGGGTGAAAAGAAAGGCTGGTAGGTATAGGGAATGCTGAATGACTAAAGAAATTGATGGCTTGGTGAAGAAAAAAAAGAAAGCATATGTCCGGTATAGACAACCTGGATGGAGTGAATCCTTAGAGTCTAAAGGCAGTAGGAGTATACTTGAGAGAAATGAGCATGGCAAAAAAGGGACATGAGATAGCTTTGGCAAATAGGGTTAAGGAGAATCCAAAGGGTTTTTACAAATACATTAAGAACAAAAAGGTAACTAGGGAGTGAATAGGACCCCTCAAAAATCATCAGGGTGGCCTTTATATGGAGCTGCAGGAGATGGGGAGATACTAAACGAGTATTTTGCATCAGTGTTTATTGTGGAGGAGGACATGGAAGGTATAGAATGTAGGGAAATAGTCTACATTACAGAGGAGGAAGTACATGATGTCTTGAAATGCATAAAGGTGGATAAATCCCAGGACCTGGTCAGGTGTTTCCTGGAACTCTGTGGGAAGCTAGGGAAGTGATTGCTGGGCCTCTTGCTGAGATATTTTTATCATCAATAGTCACAGGTGAGGTGCCAGAAGTCTGGAGGTTCGCTAAGGTGGTACCACTATTTGAGAAAGTTGGTAAGGACAAGCCAGGGAACTAGAAACCGGTGAGCCTGACGTCAGTAGCAGGCAATTTGTTGGAGAGAATCCTGAAGGACAGGATTTCAGACTGGGGGCTTTAACCAATAAAGTGCCACAAGAATCAGTGCTTGTCCACTATTCGTCTTTATATAAATGATTTGGATGTGAACATAAGTGGTAGAGTTAGTAAGTTTGCAGAGGACACCAAAATTGGAGGTATAATGGACCGTGAAGAAGTTTATATTACAATGGGATCTTGATCAGATGGGCCAATGGGTCAAGGAGTGACAGATGGAGTTTAATTTGGATAAAAGCGAGGTGTTGCATTTTGGAAAGCAAATCTTAGCAGGACTTATGCACTAGTGATAAGGTTCAAGGGAGTGTTGCTGAACAGAGAGACCTTGGTGTGCAAATTCATAGCTCCTTGAAAGTGAGTCGCAGGTAGATAGGATAGTGAAGAAGGTGTTTGGTATGCTTTCCTTTATTGGTCAGAGCTTTCAGTATAGAGAGTTGGGAGGTCACGTTGCGGCTGTACAGGAAGTTGGTTAGGCCACTTTTGGAATATTGCGTACAGTTTTGGTCTCCTATCGGAAAAATGTTGTGAAACTTGAAAGGATTCAGAAAAGATTTACAAGGATGTTGCCAGGATTGGAGGATTTAAGCTATAGAGAGAGGCTGAATAGGCTGGGGCTGTTCTCTCTGGAGTGTTGCAGGCTGAGGGATGACCGTATAGAGGTTTATAAAATCATGAGGGGCATGGATGTCTTTTCTGTATGGTTGTTAGGTTCTTTTCTGGAGGTTTCACCTTCGAGATGCAATTCGCACACAACCTCTGCAAACAGTTAAAGTTTATTCAAGCTTGTGTAAGCTAGGTGACCCCTCTGACATTCTTTGCTAGTCGTGAAAAGTCAAGTCAAAATGAGACCCCGAACAAAGTAAGAAAACAATCCACTTTATACAGGTCAGTTGGTTATGCTCACAGATACTCTGGCCACTGCTCCCCCATAACTACATGTTACCCCAGGTACAATGGTAGGATGAGATCATCCTTGGAGATAATGCAAATGTAAATGCCCTAATCCTGGGGGATCATTATGCAGACGCTTTCCTGACTCCGTGTTTCCCCAAGGCAATGCAGGTGCGACAATACCTAGCTTCGGGGGATGGCTATGAAAGCATTTCTGAATGAGAATTTAATTTGATAATAGTTGAGGAGGGTAGTAACAAATGACTATCTAAATGGAGTGATAGTCTTCTGCACTTCTGCATGACTGTTCACCCATTTCCAGGATGTTCAGTCAGTGCAGTTCAACCCTGGGGTTTGTACTAGATGTCTTAGCAGGATGGTAATTTTGAGAGTTGCTATCCTGAATACTACCTTTACAGTTCACGTATGTTGCCTTGCAGTGTTGCAAAACTGAAAGTCTTTCTGCAATTCATAAATGTAACTTTGATCTAATTAATCTACTTCAGTTTACAGAGGAGAAATTGGGCCAAGCTGAGAAGACCGAGTTGGATGCCCACCTAGAGAATCTACTGAGCAAAGCTGAAAGCACAAAGCTATGGACTGAGAAAATAATGAAACAGACTGAGGTGTTGTTGCAACCTAATCCAAGTAAGAAATGGTTTATTGCACAGAATGTTTAGAAAATGCCCTGGTGCCACCAATTTAGTATTAGATTTAAATTCAGTAACCTTAGAACTGCAGTTCACAGGATGTGAGGAAGTTTCACCCCTTAACTGGGACAATCAATTCAGTCAGTTGATATTGGATGTTGAAAATTCAAGCATATGTGCTGTTACATGCATTTTTTTATGTTTTAATACCAGCTGAATGCATCAAACCCTTTTGGAAAGCCGTATTCACCCCATGAAAGAGCCCTTAGATTTAATTTTGGCCAAGTTAAACTCTTTTATTTATGGCATTTCTTTTAAGAGTGACATGCCTCTGAGCATGTAATTTGATTTTATTCTAACTTTGCTTCTTGGAAGTTTAATTCTTAATTGTATCTTGTTAGGATGAAGGAAAAAATCTAATTAGCTGAAGAGTTTGCCTTTTCAAGGTTTGAGGTTACATAGGACAGAACTTGTGATTTGAAACTGTAGAGAATTTCACAATTAAGAGTTTATGGCTTTGTGGTTTGCCCAGGTGTCAGCTTTTGTACACTTTGGTATTTTCATTGTCTAAAGTGAGAAATGTATCCTCTGTTAGTAAAGCTTGTTTTTAAAAAATTCCGCTACTAAAACTCTTCAATTTCCTATCAGTGTTTCTTGCTGAAGATTTCTCAGAAAGCATATTGAAAAATTTTAAATGGTTGCAATAAATGTTTCAAAATCGTGTTTTAACCATCTGCAACATTGCCAGCAACAACTGCATTATCCAAAGAAAAGTAATTTTTCTGAGCATTATACCAACCAACACCATGGTTGAAAGTAGGAATAAATAAATCAATAAACTTTGACTGCACACCTCACCTTCTGTAGAGACTCCTATTCAACTCTTCCACATTGTCTGTTTCCGTCACTTTTTTTATGATGTAGACTTCCATACTAGCACTTCCAATATGTCTTCCTTTTTTTCTCAGCTGAAAATTCCCTCCACACTGTGGTGACACAATGTTTGACTACATCTGCTCCATTTCATGTTTTTCTGCTATGCCCTCCTGCCCCCTCCCTTTCCTGAAGCATGTGAGAACTCTTCTTCTCTTTCCCCCCCCCCCTTGCCATTCATCCCACCAGCCTCTGCATTCAATGAACTATTCTTCATCACCTCAGTATGATGTCACCACCAAATGTATCTTTCTGTCCCTTTTCAGCATTTCAAAGTAGCCATTCCTCCCTGATAGCATTTCTCATCTTTAAACCCCTTCACTTCCGTCGTACCACGTCCTTGCTGTTTACCTTACAAACAGTCCTTTGAGATGAAACAACAATGTACAACTACTTTGAATTTAGTTTGCTGTATTCATTCCTCTAAATACAGTGAGACCAAACTAGACTGGGTAGTTGTTTTGCAGAGCTCCTCCCTTCAGTCCACAAGCATGGGTTCAGGTTTTTGGCATTTTCATTCTCAACTGTGACCTGACTCTGACCCCTCTATCCACAGCACCCAGAAGTGCTTTTTTTGAAGCTCTGAGAGTCCAACAATTCCGGATCAGAAACTCTGTTCCTGTTTAGTTTAACCTAACTGTAGGTTATTCAGTCCCTCAAACAAGCTTGGGGGACTGAATAACCTACAGTTGTTTCTATTTAACTAACAGTCCACAAATAGAATAATTAAATGTTGAAATCAGGCAATTGCTCTGTTTGGCTACCTTGAGGTATTCTGTCCGAATTCATAATAGCTGTTAAAATGCAAATACAGTAGTTTTCAAACTGCATGTGTGCAAATGCAGAAAATGAATCTCATTTGAAGTCTTGTGATCCATTAGCGTATGACCTCGAAATCAAATTTTATTTGCTTCAGATACAAGAATAGAAGAATTTGTGTATGAGAAACTGGATCGAAAAGCACCATCTCGTCTAAATAACTGTGAACAATTGGGACAGTATATGATTGAGGCTGGAAATGAATTTGGTCCTGGCACTGCATATGGTAAGAAAATTCAACCACTTAGACAAAATCTAACTTCCTTTTGTATTATTAAATGCAGTTTTAAAGCAACTTATTTCTTTAAGATGTTATGTTTGACTAAAATAATACCATGGAATGCCACAAACATGATTAGCTCCTCTGTATTGTATCATTCTATGATAAGTGGGTGTTTTTAAACAGTATAACTTTTAACCTGAATGTAATTGACTTCAGTACTTTATATAGATGGTGAACTTCATAGCTAATGGTGTTGAAGGAGGTGATCAGCCATGATCTTGTTGAATGGCAGAACAGGCTCAAACCAAATTACCTCCTCCAGCTCTTATTTCTTTCTTTATGTTCTCTCATCAGACTTGAACCTTCTTGTGCCATCTTATAATATTAGGAGAGACAGCCAGTCTGATTGTAATGTTATCTAAAAGAGTCGCAGCCAAACAATGATCCTCATGTTAACAATCAAACTGTTAATAATTCCTGGATATTGGGAGTAACTCTCATCATATACAACACTGGTTTCAATTTGCTGGCTTCTGTGCAAAACTTTAAAATTTCTAATCACTTTGAAATGGTTTGATTGCCTGGTGATAAACATCCATGGAGGAATCTCTGTTGAGATGGACCCTGTTCCATGTAAAGGTTCTTATTTTGAGATGTCCCTTTTGATCCAAAGTGAAAAAAAGAGAGATCTCTGGATGGAGTGACAATTCAAGTTCATGGCTCTGAGATAATTAGATTTCAGAGTAATTAGTCTGACTAGACACAGAGAGAGAGATTTCAGTTAAGAGGCAAAGTGGTGAAGTGGACTGTAACCAAGTTTGCGATGGAGATGGGAACTAGTTGACCAGAAAATGGAAACCGAAGTTAGTTTGGTGTCAGCTAATTTGGTGATTAGAAATTTTAAACTTTTGCATATGTACAGTTTGTGTGGGTAGGAGCAAGCAAACTAAATGAGAATGAATTGTAAAACTATAACAAAATATGACCATTTATATCAGGGGCTTCGTCTATGAACTGGACAGTGATGAAAAGGAACTCCGGAAAGTTTAAAAAGTCAGGGCAGTAGAACCTGAGAATGCATGTGTTCTTTGATAATCATGTTTGGAACCTCTAATTGAATTTGCAGCCAGTGGGAAAACTCAAGGACTGCGGGATTCTGTGCACCAGAGTTGGAATTAAAACTGCACTTGTGGTCCTTTTTAATTGAACGTCCTTTGTCTTTGTAGTATTGGAATTTTTTTGCATAAAAAAAATTTGTTAATGTATGCTTGATTTTACATTGATTTTTGGGTTTGACTGTTAAAGTAGAAGTTTTAAAAACTGAAATCTTGTCCATCATTTCCTTGTACCAGAGTTGTTTGGGGATTCCTTTCTTTTCAGGTTATTTTCCTATCTGAGGGAATCATGATACTGTCCTGTTGTGATGGTCCGGTTATATTTTCACTGCTAGACCAGTACCAAAATTGCCATAAAATTGCTGTCACAGGGTAAGTTGCTATGTTGGGTCTCTGAAATCCCAGCCGTAGGGAATTCTCCCATTATGCTACATAGCTCAAGTATAATAACAGAATTATATTGAAATAGAAGTGAGAAAAGTCCATACTTTAATTAGGTAAAGACAGAGTTTGAGTCATTGTTTTTTTTTCCCCAACAGGCAGTGCTCTTATTAAATGTGGAGAAACTGAAAACAGAATTGGTGCTGCAGAAAGGGAGTTAATACATTCCTCAGAAGTTAACTTTTTGGCCCCCCTCAGGAACTTCTTGGAAGGAGACTACCGAACAATATCTGTAAGTTGAAGCCACTTCCTGTTTAATGTAAATGCAACTTTGTTGTTTCTTGCTTTTATGGTCAGTCCTCCAACTTCTGTGTTTTCTGGGGATGTGTAATTTCTCTTCTTCCTGGCATGCGTACACCTCATGATTTTGTAGGAGAGCAGTTTCCACCAAGAGTGGGCAAGAGATAACTTTGACTTGATTTTCTTTTTCTATGTATAAATTCTGCACTCTGCCATTTTTTTGAAATGCATTAGAGACTTAAATTTAACTCCTAACGGAAGATTTAACTTTATAACATTGGATAACTGGGTGTTGTTGACAACTGCCCAGGGCAATTCTCCCTCAATTTATTTTACTGGCAGCATTAATAATGCTGGGTAATTTAGCAGGTATCACCTACTAGAAACTTGACTTAAAAATCTTAACTGAATAAATTGCAGTCAAGATTAGAGTGGTGCTGGAAAAGCAGAGCGGGTCAGGCAACACCTTAGGAGCAGGAAAATCAGGCAAAAGCCCTCCATCAGGTGCTTTTCCAGCACCACTCTAATCTTGACTCTAATCTCCAGCATCTGCAGTACCCACTTCTGCCTGAATAAATTTCAGATGCTTGGAATTAATTATAATGCATTCTGCAACCCCAGTTAGCCTCACAAAGACAGCTTTCCTTTCTCTGTAATAAAGGCAAAATACTGCAGATGCTGGAAATCTAAATCCGTGCTGGAGAAACTCAGTGGGTCTGACAGCACTTGTGGAAAGAGAAACGATTGTCAAGTTTAGTATGACTCTTCAGAACTCAATGAACTTGAAATGTTAACTCTGGATTTATCTCTCCATAAATGCTGCCTGACCTGCTGAATTTCTCCATTGTGTATTTGTTTTCTTTTTTTTCCATGACTCAGTTATACATTTCTTCTGAGACTGTTCAGCTTTTGTACCTGATTTATTTGCCATGTCAGACTCTGAGTTTGAGTGGAGAATAGCTGCGTAGACAGGCCCTTCATTGCGCTAACAGTCTGGCAAAGCACTGTCAAGGATCGTGATGCAGAACGGGAAGACTGGTTCTTTGTGTTAAACAATTTGTTCAATTGAATTGTTATTCATGTTTATAACATTGATGTTCAGGATTGATTGTTGGTTGCAGAAAGAACGTAAACTACTGCAGAATAAAAGACTAGATTTGGATGCAGCAAAAGCAAGACTGAAGAAAGCAAAAGTCTCAGAGGCCCGGTCAGCAGTAAGTAAAGTACATAACTGGTATGAGTAGCCTGTTGTAACTTTTATGTAAAGATCTACTTTGAAAATTTTCCAACTACTGAGGCCATGTATACTTGAAAAGTAATCTGGAGATTTGTATATGAATGTATAGTGAATTATTCTTAAAATGCAAACAGCCTTAAATAACAACTTTTGTTATGATATTGGATAATTTTGTTTGTAAGTTTAATTTAAGGTTTTATCTTAAGTAAATATCAAGTTAATGTTTTAAGTAACTGATTCAAAATGCAGTAAATTATTTCTCTTAAGCACACTAGAAATGGTGGTATCGTAATAACGTCACCAGAACCCCAGTGCAAATATTCTGGGAAACATAGGTTTAAATCCCACCATGGTGGACGGGGAAATTTGAATTAAATAAGAACATCAAATAAAACCATATCACCATTTTAATTTTTTTTTTAGAAAGTTCAGTTCACTAATGTAATTTAGGGAAAAAGTTCTGGCCATTCTGATCTGATCTACAGGTGACTCCAGACCTACAGCCATGGAGTTGACTCTTAACTGCCCTCTGGGCATATGGGGGTGGACAGCATGTGCTGGTCTCACCAGTAATGCCCAACTTCTTATTATTTTTAAAAATGGGGTATTATTTTTCCTTAATAAATATAGTACTTTTTGAGAAGTGCAGCATACTTCGAACAATTTTAGTATCAGTCTGGGTTCAGCAGTTTAGCTTTTGCCTCTGCATCAACAAGTTATAGGTTCACGACCTACCACAGATTCTTAAATGCAGTGCATAGTGATTGTTTTGCACATTTTGAAAATGAGTTTTGGATGAGATGTTAAACCAGAGGCATGCTATGCAGCTCAAGCCAGGTGACCTTGGGTATTAAAGATTCATAACATTATTTCTGAGAAGTGCAAGGGAGTATGTCTGGATAAATACTATTTTCATCCCTCAACTGTCATAAAGACAGATCATCTGGTCACTATCTCTTTGTAGTTTGTAGAATTGCTATGTACAAGTTGACTGGCTCATGCATTACCACAGGGGTTACACTTGAAAAGTACTTCATTAGAACATCGAGGTCACGAAAGCTGTAATATAAATGCAAGTCTGTCGTCTTCCATTGCACAATTAGTCTGTAGGTTGTACATGGAATCTGTGATTAAATATCCACTCTTTTTAGCTCCCATTTCGAGACATCCAGAGTAAAAGGAATAGGAAAAACACAGAGACTCCTGTCCGGATGGTCCCAAGCTGGACATTTCGTTTCCACATTTGGCAGAAGCATTGAATATCAGATTGATAAATGTAAATTATATGTGGTCTTTGGTAGCAATGTTCAAGTCGCAATGTACCAACAGGAGGTTGATTCCATGCATTGAACTTCCTGTAATTTTCAGTTGAAATAATTTTGTAAACCAAGCTTACATAACTGATCCTTGTAATGTAACCTACATGGATTCCTAAATTCCTTTGCTACTCCACAGTTCCTAATTTTTCATCGAGAGAGTTCCATTTGTCTGTCTCGAATACAAAATGGATGGCCTCTTGCTGAACCCTGAGACATTTAGATTTTGCAATGGCTAATTGAATCCAAGTTCAATTGTAACTCTAAAGTGAAGGTGAGTATGAAGGCAGTCTGGGTGTTACAAAAGACCCTAAAGTTCATTACTTCATAAAATTCCAAGGAACGTCCTAATTCAAGTTGCGATGGATAATTGTTGTAATTATACTACACTTCTTGAAATTGCTGGGCTTTTGACCTCCCCTGTGTCTGTATAATAAACAACAGGGCAGTGGGTGGGTGATGGTAGTGTAGGAGTAGAGTTAGCAAGTATATTGATGAGCTCTCCTGGCAGAGATCAGTGAATGGCAATGAGGGGAGAAGGATTTTCACGAGAAGCCTTATTGGTCGGTGCATTGAGTATAGGACTTGGGGCATCATGTTGCAGCTGTACAGAACATTGGTGAGCCCATTTTTAGAATACTGCATTCAATACTGGTCTCCCTGCTATAGGAAGGATGTTGTTAAACTTGTAAATCTTTTCTGAATCCTTTCAAAGATGTTGCTGGGATTGGGGGGTTAGAGCTATAGGGAAAGGTTTAATAGGCTGGGGTTACTTTTCCTGGCTCGTTGGAGGCTTATAGAAGTTTCTAAAATCATGTGGGGCATGGATAGGTTGAATTGCCAAAGTCTTTTTCCTAGGGTAGGGGAGTCTAAAACTAGAGGGTATAGGTTTAAGGTGAGAGGGGAAAGATTAATAGGGTCCTAAGGGAAAACTTTTTCATGCAGAGGGTAATGCAAGTATGAAACAAACCGCCACCGGGAGTGGTGGTGGCAGGTACAATTAAAACATTTAAAAGGCATCTGAATGAGTACACGAATAGGAAGGGTTTTGGAGGGATATGGGCCAAATGCTGGCAAATGGGACGAGATCAGTTTTGGGTATCTAGTCAGCATGGACAAGATGGACCATACTGTATAACTCTGACCTTATAAGAAGCAACATGTATTAAAGAGTTTTTCAGGGGGTGATTACCACATGTAAAGATTGCACTTTCCTTCTGCATTCTACATGGCCCTCTGTTTTGAGCTTACCACAAGGATTAGTCAAATCAATTGGTACAGAAAGATGCAATTAAATAGTTTTGCCAGAACCCCACATCCTGGGGATTGGGAAATAGGATGAGAGAGACTAGTCACCCAGGAAAAGGGAAAACATTACGTGAACGTGACTAAAGGGAAGTAGTTTTGAGAAATCTTTCAACAATGAGAGATTGACTGAAGAAAAATTGAGTAAGTGTGTTCAAGAAAGCAGGAATATTGTGGCAAAAGGCAACTGACAAATTGAGCAAAGTAGGGGAGATAGAGAATATACAGAATGTCGGCTGTAAGAATGAGGATGTAAGATTAGAGAAAGCTGCACGTGCATGCTACAAGAGGGGATTTATAAATGAAGATAAGTATTTTGAATTCCACATTCAAGATGGTACATCACTGGAGGTGGTCGAGTTGGGATGCTAGAGAAAAAGGAGCTAGGCCTAATCAC
Source organism: Chiloscyllium plagiosum (assembly GCF_004010195.1). Lineage (NCBI taxonomy): Eukaryota > Metazoa > Chordata > Chondrichthyes > Orectolobiformes > Hemiscylliidae > Chiloscyllium > Chiloscyllium plagiosum. The sequence continues at coordinate 12,986,448 of NC_057720.1, forward strand.
TTGACAAAAAGTAAATCACTTTCCTTCAATTATTAGTAACCCATCATTGAAGAAGTAAGATGATTCATTGGATGTTCCTTAAATGACCACTGACAAGAATGACAGTTAGAATGGGTAGCTCATTTATTAGCACAGTATTCCTTCATCTTGCCAGTCTGTATTAGAATTTGTCTTGAGGTGATTGATAAAAGTTTTCTGCCTGGTTCGCTATCCCAAAACACATTTATGATGTGTTAGAGACCAGCAACTGATGGCAAAAAAAAATAATTATTCTAAAGTAAAAAATGCTTGGGGAAACTACCGTCACATACAATAGAAGCAAAGTGATTAGGGTTATTATAGTATATTTAGGTGTGCAGATATTTAGATGTCCAAAGATATGCTGGTTAGATGGATTGGCCATGCTAAATTGTCCCATAGTGTCCAGGGATGTGCAGGCTAGGTGGATTAGCCGTGGTAAATGCGGGTTAGGGGGACAGGATACGGGGCTTGATCTGGATGGGATACTGTGAGGAGGGTGGGTGCAGACTTGAGGCCAAATGGCCTCTTTCTGCACTGTGTGGATTCTGATTCTAGATTCGAACAACACAATTTGTACTTGAGCAAGAATTGATTAACCAAAAGGCTTTTCCTCATTTTTGAAATATTTTTGTGTTGTGTAAGATTTTAGTAATGCTGGAGGATTATAGGTAATTGAAAAGTCACTGAAGTAATGTGGCTATGTGCTGGAAAGCATGTAGTAGGTGCATGGTAGAGATTTTTCATTCGGCACATGCTATATAGAACATAGAACAGCACAGAACAGGCCCTTTGGCCCACGATGTTGTGCCGACCATTGATCCTCATGTAAGGTAAACCTAATGTACGAACCCTCAAATTTCTGTGACCATATGCATGTCCAGCAGTCTCTTAAATAGCCCCGCTTCCACAACTGCTGCTGGCAATGCATTCCATGCTCTCAACTCTTTGCTTAAAGAACCCGCCTCTGACATTCCTCTGTACTTTCCGCCAAACAGCTTAAAACTATGACCCCTCGTGTTAACAATTTCTGCCCTGGGAAAAAGTCTATGGCTATCAACTCTATTTATGCCTCTCATTATCTTGTACACCTCAATTAGGTCCCCTCTCTTCCTTTTTTCCAATGAAACAAGTCCAAGCTCAGTCAACCTCTCTTCGTAAGATAAGCCCTCCATTCCAGGCAGCATCCTGGTATACCTCCTCTGAACCCTCTCCAAAGCATCCACATCTTTCCTATAATAGGGTGACCAGAACTGGACACAGTATTCCAAGTGCGGTCTAACCAAAGTTTTATAGAGCTGCAACAAGATCTCATGGCTCTTAAACTCAATACCCCTGTTAATGAAAACCAAAACACTATATGCTTTCTTAACATCCCTGTCCACTTGGGTGGCAATTTTAGGGATCTATGTACATGCACACCAAGATCCTGCTTTCTTCCACACTGCCAAGAATCCTACCTTTAATCCTGTACTCAACTTTCAAGTTTGACCTTCCAAAATGCATCACTTAGCATTTATCCAGGTTGAACTCCATTTGCCACCTCTCAGCCCATCTCTGCATCCTGTCAATATCACGCTGCAGCCTACAACAGTCCTCTATACTGTCAACGACACCTCCAACCTTTGTGTCGTCTACAAACATGCTAACCCATCCTTCAATATCCTCCTCCAAGTCATTAATAAAAATTACAAAGAGTAGAGGCCCAAGAACAGAGTCCTGTGGAACACCACTCATCACTGACTTCAAGGCCAAATACTTTTCTTCCACTACCACACGCTATCTTCTGTCGACCAGCCAATTCTGTATCCAGACAGCTCAATTTCCCTGTATCCCATTCCTCCTGACCTTCTAAACGAGCCTACCATGGGGAACCTTATCAAATGCCTTGCTGAAGTCCATATACACCATATCCACCGCTCGACCCTCATCAACTTGTCTCGTAACATTCTCAAAGAACTCATTAAGATTTGTGAGGCATGACCTGCCCCTCACAAAGCC
>NC_057720.1:12988810-13012305 GCF_004010195.1 Chiloscyllium plagiosum
TTCTCCCTAATCCTTCCTGCCAAGCCTTTTTCGTGCCCCCTCCTGGCTCTCCTCAGACCATTTTTGAGCTCCTTCCTTGCCTGCCTGTAATCCTCTAGAGCTGAGCAAGACCCTTGCTTCCTCCACCTTACGTAAGCTGCCTTCTTTCTTTTGACAAGAAGCTCCTCCGCTCTCATCATCCAAGGTTCCTTTATCTTACCCCTTCTTGCCTGTCTCAGAGGAACACATTTATGCATATCTCGGCGAAAGTGAGGACTGCAGATGCTGGAGATCAGAGTCCAGATTAGAGTGGTGCTTGAAAAGCACAGCAGGTCAGGCAGCAGGTCCTGCAAGGAGCAGGAAAATTGACGTTTCGGTTAGGACCACCTTCAGGAATTCCTGGTGAAGGGCTCCTGCCCGAAACGTCAATTTTCCTGCTCCTTGGATGCTGCCTGAGCTGCTGTGCTTTTCCAGCACCGCTCTAACAATGCTATATCTGACCTAGATGTGTTTAATTCAGATGCCAGTTTGAAAGCACTCCATTTCTAAATACCATCTTTGAATTAGTTAGAATTTAAGTTTGTTTAAACCTAAATTAAACCATTTTGATTCTGAATAATGGAGTAAGTTATTTTAAAAGCTTGACTGTGTTAGAGGAAGTTCATAAGTAGTTTAAAAATGCATGAGACGGTTTTTGGAACAATCGAAGGATTAGCAGATCTGCAATTTGCTTTGACACTGTGTATTGATCAATGTATTTATATTTATCTTACCCATATGCATATGAGGGTATTTAATTCAGTTGATTTGAGCTGGGTGGGATTTATACACCTCAATGGTAAGGTCTTGGGAAGTGTTGATGAACAAAGGGACTTGGACTGCAGATTCATAGTTCATTGAAAGTGAAGTCATAGGCAGATAGGATGGTGAAGAAGGCATTTGGTAAACTTACCATTATTGGTCAGAGCATTGCGTATTGGAGTTGGGAGTTCATGTTGCGGCTGTACAGGACACTTGTTAGGCCATTTTTGGAATGCGGTGTACAATTCTGGTCTCCCTACTATAGGAACGATGTTGTGAAACCTGAAAGAGTTAAGAAAAGACTTACAAGGATGTTGCTGAGGTTAGAGGGTTTGAGTTATAGGGAAGGGCTGAATAGGGGCTATTTTCTCTGGACTGTCTGAGACTGAGGGGTGACCTTTTATAGAGGTTTATAAAATCATGAGGGGCATAGATCGGCTAAATAGACAGGTCTCTTCCCTGGGTTGGGGAGTCCAAAACTAGAGAGCATAGGTTTATGATGAGGGAAGGATTTAAAAGGGACCTAAGGGGCAATGTTTTCATGCAGAGAGTGGTGCGTGTATGAAATGAGCTGCTGGAAGAAGTGGTGGAGACTCTTACTTTTAAAAGGCAGCTGGGTGGGTTTTTGATTAGGAAGGGTTTAGCGGGATATGGGACAAATGGGTCTAGATTAATATACGATATTTGGTCGGTATGGACGGGTTGGACTGAAGGTTCTGTTTACGTGTTGTACATCTCTATGATTCTGAGCTGAATCCAGATTAGTGCTTTAACATCAAGTTATTAAGCATTTAGGTTGAGGTGTTCAACTGGGAGTTAGCAGATGCCAGTTACCAAAGCAGTTGGGATTCTAATAAGTATCATGAGACTACGCAGCAGAGGAAAAAAAAATCACACATCCTACTTCAGATTGTTAGCACCATCTACTGATTGTTAATGGTGGTTAGTGAGAAGGGAATTAGTCTTGGTGCTCTCCAATTAAATAACTCTCTCAAATGGTCAGTTAGATAAGGCACTGCTTGTCGGGTAGTGCTCCCCAAACATTTATGCATCAGAGTTGGCATTTTATGATTTCTAAAGTACTGCATTATGTCATGCAACATAACAATAACATCAGTGAACCTGAATCCACTAATGATTAAAGTATACTGTATTTTATACAGTGTTCACCTGTTCAGCTTTTCAGCTTAAGCTATTGTCATCTGGCTAATATGAATGTCTCTTGTCCTTGTTTACTTTACCTGAATGTTCTAGCAACTAAATGCTTCTGAAGCTGAAGGAGACAACTTTATGGTAAATTTCTCTTACATGCTGAACTTGCTGCATGTAACATGGCTGAAGGTTTGTTGGCCTTGTGTGTTTTGACTTTATACTTGAATGCTTACTCTTGCTATCACAGCCCCAAGGTGATCCTGGGTTGACAAGTTTGTACTTGTCATCTTGGCTAAACTAATAAACAAGATAGATTTGAATCAGTAGACTTGTACTCATTTTAAAACTTGTTCTCCCTACTTAACTACAGTTTATTTCTCTGGATTTTCAATTTTCTTTTTCTTTGGGGCTTTAATATTTTATAATACAATTTTATGCGCCTTGAATGATTTTGTGAAATGGTTTACACATTTCAATTCTAAATGGCTGCAGTGAATAGAGAATGGTAAATAGAATCTTTCTACTTCTCTGTTGCACTGCATTTTGAGGTTGTCTTAAATATTAAATTGATTCCTCAATTCCCAAATGTGCATGTGTCAGCATTTACTTTGGGAAGGAAGCAAAATTAATCTATTTCAGATGGATGCATCTCTTGTCCTGCTAAAATAATTCATTTTTGTTTTAATTCTTGTTAAAGTCACATGTTGTGACTGTCATTCAGTAAATGATATTTGATAGCAAGAGGAGGTATAGCTGTCTTTATTGTGTTTACTTCATCACCATTTCTGACCCCTACCCCCATGTCCTCTGAAATTGTACAATTTTAGTATTCTGTAATTATACAATTTTGCATTGACTCTTTCAGTTCAGAACATTCACATCAAATTTTCTTAAACATTTATAAAAGTTCACAAACTGTCATGCACAGTATTATAATATTTAGTCTGAAAACAAATACTGGAGATCACAGCAGATCAGACAGCGTCCATGGAGAGACAGCAAGTTAACCTTTTGAGTCTAGATGACTCACCTAGACTCACTGTTATCTTGCTCTCTCTCGATTGATGTGGTCTGACTTGCGGTGATCTCCAGCATTTGTTGTTTTCAGTACAGATTCCAGCATCTATAGTAATTTGTTCTACCTGTAATATTTAGTCAATATCATTTGATACCTTATGATTTTAGTCATTCTCTACTGAAGAAGATTAAATAGAAACAAGACATGAAGTTTTGCACTTTAGTAGTGAATGATTGTATGGATAAAGCTTATGCTTAAAGATAAGCTGCTGTTGCAGTTCAAAATGAGAACACTTCACAATGGGCTTCTCAACTTTAGATATGCCCAGCTGCTGCCTAATATTTACAACAATTCTTGATAGCCTTTTAGATGTATCAGTGAGCATATTCAACATTAACCTTCTAATACCTTTGCATGTACTGCAGGGTTATGCAAACATATTACCAAGACATGTAGAGGTTAAGGGTTCTTTGATCTCTTTTAGAATTGTCATGCTGAATCCCTTTGCTGGGATTATGGCAAAACCACTTTGTATCCCACAGAATGTGCAACAGCAAGCAGGGTCACCTTCCCCTCTCCTTACCCCGTTAACTGTGGACGTTTAAAATTGTACTGGACTATCCTATTAGAGAATTTACTGTCTTACATTTGCAAGCATTGCATGGTTCTCAAAGTTTCATTTTCAACCATGCTCCTTGCCCATCTTCAGTAGGGTGGGTATCTTCTCTTTAGAAAATATTAATGAGAAGTAAATTAATTGTACAAGATATCTGTTCTTTCCTGCAGAAAATGTCAACCCTCTATTGGCTGCCTGTCTACATATTTTCCTGCTTTGTAGACAGCTGGTTAAAACTGAAAATTTGCTTTGTAAACCTATACATCAACATGTTGTGACATGTGTAATGTTACCAGTATTTACATTAAGTGAGTGTTTCCATACAGCACCTGAAGAATAGCTGTAGTATTATGTAGACCCTATATAGAGAGTAGCAACCCTTAGGCCCTAATGGTCTTTGCTGGTGTCTGGATTGCACTGTATTCATAATTACATCTTCCTATCCTGCCTGCTGCTATTGTCCCATAAATGCTATCTGCTTGAACCACTTTGTGCCAGCACATTCCTGATTCTTACCACTTGTTTGTAAAACTCTTAATTATATTTTTGTAACAATGGTTATCTTATGTTTATGCTGCAGCGGCAGTTTCACAAGATCCAGTCTGTTGAACCTATTCTTAATTGTACTGGATTGAATTGACATTTAAACCATTTTTGCATCACCACAGATAGACTACCTTGCAGTTGCCATTATTGGTTGTTGAGTTGGACAGTTATTGACAGATCAATATAATTTTATAGCTTTGAGATCTTGCAGTATGTTCCGAGTAACTGTTTAGGATTTTCAGAAATGAAAGTGTTTCAATGAAGCAGTTCAGGCTTTGACACATTGTACCTTTTCAGCTTATTGTAATTTTATGGTTTGGAATAAACTGGTAAAAATCCTGGCATACTCCTTATAGAACACAAAGTTTTGGACTCCAATCTTGGTGATCCTTCCGCTTGCATTATCACATTTGTTTTGGACAAACCACAAAATAGCCACTTCAGAGGATTCTCTCTGACGATAGGTATCTTCCTGCGACAATATTTGGTTGGAAGGCTGTCTGAAAAATCCATTGTCCAGGGCCACTCCTGCATTTGTAAGAATCACGATGTGGGTCTGCATTAGAAGCACAAGCTTCTAGTTCCTGATTTTTTACACTGTAGTGCTTTTCACTTTGTGCACATTGCAATATTGTATCAATCCTCAGTTCCTGAAAACTGTTATGATGTGTGTTAATATATCATTTTGATTTTGGGCAGCATTGAAGACTTGCTTTTCTTTTGACACTTCAATGATAAAATATTTAAATTTTCAAAATTTTTGAAGAAAAAGATATTAGCATTTTGTTTAAAACATTCAGAATTTAGCAAGCATGTTTCTGATAATTGATAAGCTGAATTAAAGTGTGACACAAGTGAAATGGATCACAATTGACGAGATTATGGTGTTAACTTGAAATTCAAAACTCATCAGATTAACAGCATGTCTCATTTGTGTTCCAGTTCAATTTATTTTTGTCTCCATGCATACGTTTCACTGCTATGGTACTTTTGTTGAGCAGTAATTAGCATAATACACCTGTATATCTGTCATCCATTTCATTTAAAAAGTCTGTGCATTTGACAAATGTATTGCAAATTAGTGACTGTTGTTTGTTTAAATGCTTGACAGCTTTGGGCAGAGGAGGTGACAAAAGTAAGTAAAAGTAAAGCTGTTTTCTTGTGATAAACCTGAACCCTCCAATGCTTAGGGCACTGTAACCTGATGTGAATAATATTTGAATTGCTTTTCAAAAAAACGTTTGAGCATTTGGCATCTGTGTAGCAGCAATAAGTAAATATTGACTTCAGATATTGTATTTTCTTAAGCACCTAACAATAATCAGCTCTTTTATGGAAATGTAGTCCTGTTATAAAATGGCTTCTTTGTCCGGTGTATTAGGGAAGGAGCTCAGGATGGTATTGTGCAGCAATGCCTTGTATATTCACAGCCGAGTTCCATGCCTTCTGTGTTTCTTCTGCACCCCTCTGCTATAAGGGAGCTGACCCTAACTCACTGAAACAGCTGTCAATCAAACTATTGAGTCAGGCATCAGCAGACTGATTGGTTTAACTTGATTTTGTGAAGGGATAAATTTGAGAATTTGCTGTTCAGGAATGGGTGGGAGAAAAGAGAGGGTATATTTGAGCATTAACAAATAGCATCAGCATGTGTTGTACAGTCTGATGCTAATATTGCTATTTTTAAAATGGATTACTGTTCAACCTAGTTCATTCACTACAATAATTGTGATGTTGTACAATATAAATGAGTAAATGTAAAGTCAAGCTGTGCACTTTTAATAGTCTTTGGTAATTACATTCTTGGTTATTGATAACCATGTATTAGAATGCTTATGCAGTTCTACATAATAGGTTTAAAATTAGATCTTGAAGCACTTCCTATTACATGTATTTTCAGATTATTTTATTTGATTCTTTAAAGTATATTATTATCCACTTTAGTAATTAAGCTTGCACAAAGTCTACAATAATTTAATTCTAGATTAACGCCTTTCGCTTTTTTTGAAGTGTGCAATTCCTGCAGGTGTTGACTCACATCGGGGAATTCTACAAACTTACATTTAGCCAAAGGAAACTGCTATTATAGAAAATATTTATTAGTATACATAAACTGCATGCTAGTAAGTGACATTCAAAAAACTGCATAAGCATAATAACTGATCCACGGGACCTCCTTTTGAAAGCTTATTTTTGTGATGTTATCAGTGTCAAAATAAGAAAGCTTGCACCGAGGCATGGAAGAGAAAAGGATTTTTTTTTTAAATTCCACTTGTTATTGATTGCAATCTGTGGAAAATCTGTTGAGTGAATGAACATAAACCGCCTGTTGGATGCTGTTGCCATTCTCTCTTAGTCTTTGTTAATTTCAAATGTGATTATGCATTTAAATTCATACTTGTTGTAGCAAACTATTGATTAATTGTACAGTTAGCTCGTTGTCTAGTAAATGTGTAAATAGAATTCAACTGAAATTATCATCTATCCATCACTTGGGCACTTTAAAATGTAATACTTTTTTAATGTGAGAGTTAAATAGTTAGAAAATAAATTCTACATTTGTTATTGGATTTTTGAGCTCAGAATTTTAAAAATACTTCTGGCAAGCAGAATTTTTTTAAGCTAGTATCTATTTTAAAAAGTAGAAGTGCCTTTTTTCCCCTGAAAAGATATTTTCTCGTTCAAATGCCTGAACGTTTCTTTTCACACTCTCTTTATGTAGGCTGAGCAGGAAATGCGGATTACTCAAAGTGAATTTGACCGCCAAGCAGAGATCACAAGACTTTTGCTTGAAGGAATTAGCAGCACTCATGTAAGTTCCTCTAACCCTTATCAGTGGCCCTACTGAATTGCTTATTCATGTGCTGTCATCTCATCCAGTTGCCTGCTGATGTGCATTAACAGCCATTAGAGGAAACCTGACTGGTAATTACAGATACTATTTCACTCTAAACACATTAAACTGTCTCTTAACTTTTGGATGATTTTGAAAATCAATCTAATTTTCTGATATAATGACCTTTTTGCCAGTATATCTTTTCCATTCTGCATTTTGTTTCTCTCTGCCACAGGCTCATCACCTTCGTTGTCTGCATGACTATGTTGATGCCCAATTGACATACTATGCTCAGTGTTACCAGTATATGGTTGACTTACAGAAGCAGCTTGGAAGGTAATAAAGCTTTTCAGTGGAAAAGAGCCTTTCTGCAGTAAATAATGGCTCATAACATCAAAGCAAGCTTAAGGATATTTAAATCTTTCCTGTATAGTTTAGCACAGAGCTACAGACAATTTTCCAAATTTTCAAACCAATAAAGGTAATTGAGTGACTAAAATGATTTGGGGCTTCCTGATGTGTAATAGGAATATGAGTTCAAGTTTTCTTTTTCAAAAGAGTAGTGGTAAGTGATTATCTTTCAGATTGGAGTTATAGTCAGGTTGCCAGGAGTCTGAATAGAACTACTGTTTTCCTCAGTCTATTTTAATGAGTCAAGACTTGATGTGAAAATTTGCACATTGTGAACCAAGGGGTGGATAGTTATAGACCTCAAGAAGTAATAACCTGGAGGGATTGACAGACACGTGGCAGATGAAACTTAAACAACTCAGTGTTCTGCATTTAGAATGATGACAGGTAATATAGAGTCATAGAGATGTGCAGCACAGCAAGAGACCTTGTGGCCCAACTTGTCCATACCAACCAGATATCCTATGTTAATCTAGTCCCATTTGCTAGCATATCCCTCTAAACCCTTCCTATTCATGTACCCATCCATATGCCTTTTAAATGTAATCGTACCAGCCTCCTTCACTTCCTGTGGTCGCTCATTCCATACACATACCATGCTCTATGTGAAAAAGTTTAAAATTTCCCCTCTCTCCTTAAATCTATGCCCTCTAGTTGTGGGCTTGCCCACCCTGGGGGAAAAAATACCTTGGCTATTCACCCTGTTCATGCCCCTCATGATTTCATAAACCATTAAAAGGTCACCTCTCAATCTCTGACTTTCCTAGGAAAATAGCCCCAGCCTATTCAGCCTCTCCCTGTAGCTCAAATACTCCAGTCCTGGCAACATCCTTGTAAATCTTTTCTGAACTCTTTGATGTTTCACAACGTCCTCTAGCAAGGAGACCAGAATTGCATGCAGTATTCCAAAAATGACCTAATCAGTGTCCTGTACAGCTGCAACATAACATCCCAACGCCTATACTCAATGCACTACCCTATAAAGGCAAGAGTACCAAATGCTGCCTTCACTACCCTGTCTTGCTGCGACTCCACATTTTCAAGGAAATATGACCCTGCATTCCATGGTCTCTTTGTTTGCAAGACTCCCCAGAACCTTAGCATTAAGTGTATACGTCCTGTCCTGATTTGCCTTATCAAGATGCAGCACCTCACATTTATCTAAATTAAACTCCATTTGCCACTCCTTGGCCCATGTAGAGCTTTGAGGTCATAGAGCCTAAAGGAGATCACCGAGATTGGGAGGGAGAGAGATGAGACCACAGAGGGTGTTTGAAATACAATGATGTGAGTTTTAAAGTTCAGGGGAGCTAGAGTGGGAGCCAAAATTGATTTGTGAGAAAACAGGAGCAGGCCCTTCTGCCTGTTACGTCTGTGCTGACTGTGAAGCCCTTCTGATACAATCCCACCTGCCTGCATATGGTCTGTATCCCTATATTCCCTGCCTGTTTGCATGTGTCTAAATACCTCTTAAATATTGGTGACATATCTGCTTCTACTGCCACTTCCCCTGGCGACGTGTTCCAGACGTGTACCATCCTCTGTGCTTTTTTTTTAAGAAAAGAAGATTATCTCCCTTAAGTTTTTTGCCTGTCACCTTAAGCCTATCACCCTAATATTTTAACATTTCCATCATGGGGAGGAAAGATTCCACCCTATTCATGCCACTCAGGTCACCCCTCAGCTTCTGATGCTGTAGTGAAAACAATCCAAGTTTGTCCAACCTCTTATTATAGCTAATACACTCCAATTCAGGCAACATCCTGGTAAACCTCTTCTGCAACCTCTCCAAAGCCTCCATATCCATCCAATAGTTCCTTTGGAATCATTTCTTCAGGTTCTCTCTTAAAAATAAAGGTACACATATAGAGGGAACACCGTAACAGAGGGACTTCTATGCCTGTCTGCATGCACTCAAATCACTGAGGGTGGCACAGGGCAGGTTGAGAAAGTTGTGACTAAAGTTTATGGAACTCTGCACTTAAATAGAGGCAGAATACAAAAGCAAAGACATTGTGGTGAACTTTTATAAAACACTGATTTGACCACAGCTGGAATATTACATCCAATTCTGATTACTACAGAAAGCTCATGAAGGTGTTTGAGAGAGTGCAGAAAAGATATATGTGAATGATTTCAGGCAAAGATGAAGAAGCTGGGATTTTTCCTTCTCTCAGAAAGAGGATCTGAAAAACATGCATCAACATTAATTTTTGTTTACATTATTTTTGCCTATTTAATTTGTAACATGGTATAGAATCTATTCCTTCCTTGTGGTGATAACTATTACACATTGGTGACAAGTTAGATATCATTAGATCTGCCCAGACCAGGTTTGATAGAGGTAATTATAACCGTGATGCATCTGTACAAAGTACCTAAGGAGAAAGTGTTCTCATTAGTGGAAGGGATAGAACCAGAAGATATCAAATTAAGATGAATGGTACATGAATGAAAGATAACATGAATTAAAATCTGGAATACACTTCTGGGGGCTGGTATGGAGGCAGATTTAATCATGGCTTTCTCTAAAACAAGTAGAGCAATTATCCAAAAGGAGCGAATATGTAGAACTAGAAAGAAAGGGAGGAAGGGATAGGTGGATAAAAGCAATTACTGCAGATGCTGGAATCTGAAACCAAAAGAGAAAATGCTGGAAAATCTCAACAGGCCTGACAGCATCTGTAAGGAGGGAAAAGAGCTGACGTTTCGAGTCTAACTGACCCTTTGTCAAAGCTAAAAAAAAGGGAGAAATAGGGAGGTATTTATACTAGGCTGAGAAAAGATGAGTTATGGCTCCAGAAGCAAAGGTAGCAATAAAGAGGAGAGTTGGACTGGGCAGCTCAATGACATTCACTGGAGTGAAGCTTTTTAATGCTTAACCTGTTACCTGTGTGTTATGGTTACCACCACGAAAAAGGAATGCATTCTATGCCATGTTGCAAATTACATTGTTTTTACCTATGTTAATTGATTTTAATACATGTTTTTTGGTAATGTCACCAATCTCTCCTTCACTTACATTTTACGGTAGGTGCCAGAATGAAAACCTAATATTAAAAGGAGGTGACATATGACCTAGAGATTAGATCTAGAAATTGCTGTTCTATGAATTAAAACTTAATTATTTTTATTGTTTTCAGTTTTCCAACCACATTTTCTTCCAACAACAATCAGACAGCTTCAGCTTCCCTTTCACCAAGCACTGTGCCAAGTTCTGCATCTTCCATCCCGCTGAGCATACCGAACTGTCCAGTACCCAGTAGTAATGATTATAAAGTGGCATCCAGTGGTACCAGAAAGGCACGGGTGTTGTATGATTATGATGCTGCAGACAGTAATGAGTTGTCACTTCTGGCTGATGAGGTATGCCATAAAGTGTCCAAATGTTTGTTTTAAAAGAAAAGTTTTCCTAATAATACAGTCAAATTATGTTCATTATTTATAGATTTCCCCTGAATTGGCTATGGAGACACAATAATCAGATTCACAACATGCCTCCTCTGACTGGGAGGTTATGGAAAGAGATGTTTCCTCTTTGAGAATCTAGAGCTAAATGGCACTATTTAAAAAATAGGTGCTTGTGCAATGAGAACAGATGAGAAATGCTTTCTTGCAGAAGCCGAAATGTATTTGGAGCTCTTCCTCAAAAAATGGTGGAATAAGAGTCTTTGAATGTTTTTAAGACTGAAGTAGATATTTTCTTGGTAAGTAAGGGAATGAAAGGTTATCATGAGTAGGCAGGAATGTGGAGTAATCAGGCAGGCCGTTATAGATTTGAATAGCTGAGTTGCCGACTCCTCCTATATCTGTATATATTCAACAGTTGTGTTTATGAATCCACAGTCTCATTGAATAGAGGTTTCTGGATTCCCTTATCTTAGTGTTTCTGTTTTTAATACTTAACTCATCTATCTTGTGCCATAGAGTTTGGTCTTTCATATTTCCAAGTGGCCGTTATTTATTAGAAAATGGGTATTGACCTCTTCCTTTGTTTCTCTTTCTAATACGAGGTTGCTGAGATCATTTTTGGCATGCACTCTATTTGAAGGTTTCTAAGGTCTTGTTGGTCTGTGTGGATCAGCTACTTAATGTCTTATTCAGCCGAAGCATCAAGGAACTAAGTGATTTAAATTGATCAAACATTTTTGACCATATTATGCGTCTATTGTTCAGGATTGGAGAGCAATCAAAATATGAAGAACAATTACTGAAATAGAATCAGGGGCCTAGAGGTAATAAGCAGTTCAAGCTGGTTTGGAGTTGAAGTCCTTAACTGGATATTCCTTGGACTTTTTTTTTCACTACAAATAGCTCCCCAATTTCTTTCTCTCCTATTTTAAACTCAATGTGATGAACGTTTATTGGAGCTAATTTGAGAATTCCCATGCAATGCTATAAATTTTACTTCAGCTTTGTGCATTTGAGCCATTTTATTGAATTAAACACTCAAAGCTCCACTTAAGTAGTACCTTATGTTACCTGCTTTGTATAGTTAAGTGTGGTGTAGAGTAAAACTTGAGATTAACAGCATGTTTACTTTCTCAGTGAGACCTGAGTGCTTGTAACTGAAGTAATGGGGACTATTCAGTTTGAAATGATACTTCAGCATAAGCTGATGTACACACAATTGCATTTATAGTTTGAATGCTGAAGAGCAAAGACAATTTGAACCTAATTATTGATCTAGTCTGTTATTCCATTTCCAATTTTAAAAGCATGTGGATATTAAGTACTTGAACTGAATTTTGCCTGTTTCCAGTAAACTGCAATTTTATTCCAAAACACTCAATTTCACTTCTGGTTACAGTTCGGTGGCTCAGAATCCTAATTTAGAGAGCTACGTTTTAAGTGTGTCCTCACCTGCCTGTCCCCTTTACACTTGAGCACAGCCACCATCTTCTCAAGGTACTATATGCCAAGAAGGAATATTAAAACAAAATCTCCTCTGTGTTAAACCTAAACTTTGGGAATTGAGCTTCTTGGCACTCTTGCTCCAGTAAAGCACCAAAAACTTTATAGTGCTTTTAGCATGGAAAATGGACCGGATCAAGCAGGAAATAAAAATGAGGAGAAACGCAGGAATGACCACTAAGCCATGGAAGGATCCTTAAGAAATGAGAGAGAGAGAGGCAGAGAGGTTTAGACATGATGTTAAAGAGAGTCGTACCAAAATAGGTGAAGGTCTATTACTAGTCAAGGGCCAAAGAGAAATGGGACTGTATAGAAGACCAGAGTCTGGAGATGTAAGCATGCCAAAGTGATAAATTTCTTTGAGGGCCAGAGTGATTGGATGAGCAAGACAGAAAAGCAACATGTGAGCTTTGTAGCTTTGTGAAGCTGAAAATGGCATTAGAATGTGAAGATGGCATTAAAGAATTTGAGCTGGTGACAAGTGAATGAGCAATGTGTTGTGGAATTGTGGAAAAGACTGTAAGGTGGATCTGGGCATGAGTTACATTGATTTAGGATGTGTGGTCTGAAGGTCAGCAGTAAGTCATCATGATCTAGTTCAGCTTGGCCAAGAGACTGAGTTATGGTGGAATTGATGGTTATTTGTATGATCTATTACTGTTGAGAGGATGGAGTGGGAGATTCTGGTGCATTATCAGAATAGCTTGAAACGGAACCTGTTTTTTCAAATACTTTTTAATGGAAATATTATGCTGCCATCAGTGCTTTATACAAATATTTGTTTTGTAATATATTCACCTTCACACCATGGCATGTCCTGACATTTACAGTAGAATATAGTTTTAATTCCTGTCCTGTAGTTTAGTTGGTTCTCTCCACTTGTACCCTCCTTTCCTCTTCAGTCATCTATTTTCCTCTCACTTTCCATTATTTTCATTTTCACTCCTGTCAGCTTCTCCTCCCACCCCTCCTTTGCCACAGCTAGTAATAGATCTGGTTTCTGTTTCAGGTCATAACAGTTTATAGTCTGCCGGGAATGGATTCTGACTGGTTAATGGGTGAAAGAGGAAATCAGAAGGGAAAAGTCCCAATTACGTATTTGGAGCTGCTAAATTGAATATGTGACAACCTGAGCCTTTCATATTGGTTGTAATTGCAATGTATTTAATTACAGCTACCATTGTATAAAGCAGTTTATGAAATGTCTTCCATGCAACGTGTCTCTGAAATGTTAGGGATCAGTTGAATTCCGTGAATGGCAAAAGTTGCATGTTGCACTCATTAAAGCAAGTATATAAGCCCTTGCTTTTGAAAACTTTGAATATTTTTGTGCCATGAATATTATTTGCTCAACAATAACAGCTTCATTTTCTATTTAATATTTCATTAAAATAACTTTCATACTTTAGTGGTTGAAAATGCATTTCTTAATTAAACCAACTTGAATACAAAGTCCCAGTATTTCTAAAACTTTATTACCAGAAAAATGGAATTCAGCTTATAAATTACATGTGCTTGATTAAATGTTAAAACTGATGTACAGCATTGCCAAAATAAAACAAATTGTGAAAAATTGTGTTTTTATTATTTAAGTGTATATTTTGAAGCTGTGTGTATATTCACTGCTGTACTATATAGTTGGTGAACTTATGAGACTATGTGAATTAGATGGAAATATTCAGTAGACCACATAAGATTTCTCCTGCATTGACGTCTTCCGCCCTTCGTTTTGTATTGTAGAAAGTCTCTTTCGGTACATGGCTGGCTGGCTCATTTTAAGAGGACACACTTTATGGTGTTTTCCTCCAGCTGGCTTCACCAACCTGTTGTTGACTCTAGCTCCAGAGATATGCTGCTATGAGCCTGAATATTTGACCTTGCAATAGCCACTTCAAGCATCACCAGACATTGAGAGCCTTTCCACATTAATGCTACAGATTTCACTTGCTGGCAGTTCTGCAATGCACCTGTCAAAAAGATAAGTTTTCTTTCAAACTTAAGCTCCAGGATCAAAACATTGCATTCAACGCACTTTTTTAAAAAAAATGTCAGGAGCATGCGGTCCTCCAGAGTTACCAGTGCTATCTCTGATGGTCTCAGAACCTTGTGATGGACAGGAGGTAACATAGGATTGCTGGGCGCTCTGGTCAGTGATACTCAAAATAGTGTGTCAAGCCTGAAGACTGTGTAAGACCCAGCAACAGAAGATAATTGGATGTGACTGTGGGGCATAAATTTAATGTTTATTAAGTTTAGTTTTGTTTGTTAAGTTTATCTTTGTGAAGTTTATTTTTATTAATGTTTATTAAGTTTATTTTGATTCATCAAGTATATTTTTGATGTTGCTTCAGTTTCTGTTTTGCAATTGTAATAGATTTTAAACATAAATTGTCACCTTTTCCCTTTTGGCAGCACCTTCCAACCCCGTGACCTTATCTTTTAGAAAGACGAGGGCAGCAAATGACCAAGGGTGGAATGGACCTCTGTCTGTCATTCCTTCATTGTGGATGTTAAAATTCTGGAACTGTCTAACAGCACTCTATGTCTGCCTACACTGTGTGGACTGCAGTGATTCAATGAGAGAGCTTGCCAACATTACCTCAATGAGCACTTAAGGATGGGCTGAAAATGTTGGCCTTGCCAGTGACACACATCCCATATATATATATATATACACACACAAGTATATTAGACACAAATCCACTCCCATCTTAACTGCAAATTCTTGTGTGAAGTGTTGTTTTGGTTCTCCAAAGGAGGTCTGATTGGAAGGACACAAAGTCACTAATTGCATTCTATGTGATTGAGACAAAGGTGATATTTCACTCCTCACCCTTTTTGACTTGTCTACAATCTTTGATGAAGTCATTAGCTTTGCTCCTTCAATAACTCTTCATTGTTCATTTGGGTGGGGTTGTTCTCACTTGGTTCTACTCTAAATGTAACCAGTGAATCATTTGCAATCCCACGCTCTGACTTACTGCCCCCCTCAATGACCGGCCCTCTACTACTTCTCTCAACATTGTCCTCCCTTACTGACATCATCTGAAAGTATAGTATTGGCTTTCCCGTGTGCACTGACAACACCCAGCATCATCTCCCTCAAACACTCCATTTGCTAAGTTATCTATATCTAATATCCAGTACTGACGAGCAGATATTACCCTCCAGTTAAATATTAGGAAGGCCTCAACCTTTTTCTGATCCAAGCTCCATTTCCCAACAGCAGCCTGGGTTTGAGACTGTCTGTTTGCAGACTGTGTCACGTTAACCAGTGGGCGGCACGGTGGTATAGTGGTTAGCACTGCTGCCTCACAGCGCCAGAGACCCGGGTTCAATTCCCGCCTCAGGCGACTGTCTGTGTGGAGTTTGCACATTCTCCCCGCGTCTGCGTAGGTTTCCTCCGGGTGCTCTGGTTTCCTCCCACAGTCCAAAAATGTGCAGGTTGAGTGAATTGGCCATGCTAAATTGCCCGTAGCGTTAGGTATAGGGGAATGGGTTTGGGTGGGTTGCGCTTCGGCGGGTTGGTGTGGACTTGTTGGGCCAAAGGGCCTGTTTCCACACTGTAAGTAATCTAATCTAATCTAACCCTGCGGTAAACTTCAGACCTCGTCTTTGTGCCATTATTAGATGCAGCCTACTTCTACCTCCTTAATTGCCCTGTTGGCTTCCACATTCTATCCTCACATAAACTCAGGTGATTGCACCAAATGACACTCCAAATGTTCACTGAGCTACATTGGTTCCTGGTCAGGAATGGGTGGATCTTGAAATTATCATCTTTATTTTCATATCCTTTCACAACCTCATCCCTCATTATAGCCATAAATTCATCCAGCCTCAGAACCCTCCTATATCTCCAGTTTCTATCTCCTGAGCATTGTGGATTTCAATTGGTTTTCCCTCCAGTTGCCTCAGTCCCAATTTCTGGAATACTCTACACTCCTCCACATTTTTACATTGCTTTCATCTTTGAGGCACTCTCCAAAGTCTACCCCTTCAACCAAGTTTATAATTCATCTCGACTAATATTTCCTTATGTTGCTCAGTGTCATGTTTTGTCTAATGCACCTGCGAAGGGCAATCACATCACCTTTAATGTTAAAAATCACACAATACCAGGTTATAGTCCAACAGGTTTATTTGGAAGCACTAGCTTTCGAAGTGCTGCTGCTTCATCAGGAACCACCTTATGAAGGAGCAGTGCTCTGAAAGCTAGCACTTCCGAATAAACCTGTTAGACTATAACCTGTTGTTGTGTGATTTTTAACTTTGTCCACCCCAGTCCAACACCAGCTCCTCCAAATCATGATCACCCTTAATGTAAGAGTTGGGGACGTTGTCACTCTAATTGTGAAGAAGAATCACATTCGAGTTAACATTAACTGTTTTCCTTCCCACAGATACTGTTGGGCCTGCTGAGTTTCTCCAGTATTTTGTTTTTCATATTTCCAGTGTCTGCAATATTTTGCTTTTAGTTTTTACTTTGTTACTCTTCAGATCTCATTGCAGCCTCCTCCAGTCAAATAGTGAAGGGCAATGTTGGGTGCACCGATGTCAACAGTGCAAATTATCTGACAGGGCCTGACCTAATTCTGGAAAAAAATGAAATTTGCTCAAAGGGTTTCATCTTCTCAACTGCTCAAACGTTGCACTGACAGATATCAAACTGCCACCCCTTTCTTCCCCCCCCACCCCATCCCTGCCATTATACACACTTCATTAATTGTGTTCTTTCAGCACCTTTTGCAATCTACCTGAGAATTGAATCATTTCAAGTGGTTGTTAGATTGTGCTTTCTTAAGCACTTGAATTTTATTAAAAGCAGAAAGGGGGAATGTTTGCATTCTAGCGGTATCTGTGGGAGACTGAATAGAGTTTGCATTTTGGCTCTGATTTGATTTGATTATTGTCACGTACTGATGTACAGTGACCAGTTTTGTTTTGCATGCAGCGCAGGCCATGAATACCATACAAGGTGCATAAGGATTTTAGAGCGAGGAATACAATGTTAGGGCCGCAGAGAAGTATGCAAAGGGTGAGATCAAATTAAATTTTAAAATTTTGTGTAATGTAACCCTGTTTAAAACCCACAGTTCAGTCTTTTATTTAGTCAAGTGGGAGATGTCATCAGATCACTTTGGCAGCACATTGGTAAGTTTTTGGGGGGTATGTCTGAGATAATATTGTTCCTCTAATCCTGATGCAGCTAAATGTTAATATTGATTGATACTAAATCAATTGTCAGTTATAAAATCTCACTATGTTCTTTAGGAATAGAAATCTGACATCCTTACTTGGGCTTTTAAATTTCCTTTGAGGCACTTGGAGAATGGCTCACAAATGCTGGCCTTGCTGTCTCTCTGCTCCATCCATGAAAGAGTTTATTTTGATTAAAGGTGGGGTTAAGTTACAGGTCAGCCATGATGTGAACAGGTTCAAGGTACTGAATGGTCTTGGTCATGCAAGTGCTGTGGGGAAGGTCAGAGATCAGATTAGAAAAATACATTGAAAAATACAGCGCAGTACAGGCCCTTTGGCCCTCGATGTTGCGCCGATCCAAGCCCATCTAACCTACACTAGCCCACTATCCTCCATATGCCTATCCAATGCCCGTTTAAATGCCCATAAAGAGGGCATTGCTACAGGCAGGGCATTCCGTCAACTCACGACTCTGAGTAAAGAATCTACCCCTAACATCTGTCCTATACCTACCACCCTTTAATTTAAAACTATGCCCCCTCGTAATAGCCGACAACATGACCTCAGGGCTCCGGAACTCAATTCCTCTACCAATAAAAGCCAGGACGCCATATGCCTTCATTACCGCACTATTTACCATAGGAAAGTTACTGCACAGAAAGAGGCCATTCAGTATGTTATGTCTCTGATTACCAGCACTTGGTCTGGTACCAGCACCTTGCAGGTTACAACAGTTCAGGTGCAGAGTAAGATTCCTTTTGAGAGACGAGAAATTCAGACTTTATTCCAAAACTGAGCACCCACCACCCTCTGGGTGAAATGGTTTCTGTGGAATGTCTCAGGAATACCAGAAACTACAGCTTTCTGACTCTGAGGTACGAATTCTGTTAACTGAACCAAAGCTGAGACTAAGAAGTCAATCAAAGAACAGTAAGGTGGCTTTCAAAAATAAACATCCATTTTACAAATGCACAGTTAAAAGATGCATTGCAAAAATTTACCAAGGCTCTTTAGCCAACACCTTACAATCACACAGGAGATGCCATCCAGAAGGTTGAGGGTGGCTGAGGTAGGCAAATTTTGTTATGCAAAGGTATTAAGGGATTATGGGCCTAAATCAGATATGTGGAGTTAGGCCACAGATCATCTGTGATCCCGTGGAATGGGCTCAAAGGGCTGAATAGCCTACTCCTGTTTCTGGATATATGGGAACACCACTCCCTGAAAGTTATTATCCAAGCCACTTACCTTTCTGACTTAGAAATGTCTTGCTGTGCTTTCAGGGCTGCTGGGTTAAAAAAAAATCCTGGTACTCTATCCTTGACACCATTGTTTGTCTAATGACCGCACGCAACCTACAGAGATTCACGAAGGCAGCTCATCATCATGTGCGGCACGGTGGCACAGTGGTTAGCACTGCTGCCTCACAGCGCCAGAGACCCGGGTTCAATTCCCGACTGTGTGGAGTTTGCACATTCTCCCCGTGTCTGCGTGGGCTTTCTCCGGGTGCTCCGGTTTCCTCCCACAGTCACAAAGATGTGCAGGTCAGGTGAATTGGCCACGCTAAATTGCCCCTAGTGTTAGGTAAAGGGGTAAATGTAGGGGAATGGGTGGGTTGCGCTTTAGCCGAAGGGCCTGTTTCCACACTGTAAGTAATCTAATCTAATCATATCATCTTCCCAAGGGCGAATAGGGATCACAACAAAAGCCTTAGGAGATCAAACAATTGGATCATTGGAATGTAATCTCCACAATTAAATCAGGACTGTTGTGTATATGTCCTTCTATGTTCTGTATTAACACAAAACTGGTAATGGAGAACTTCATGCCTAACTTTCTCTGTTGAACTCACTTCCAATCCTTGAAATAAAGAGTTAATCTACCAAATCAGGATTACTGTAGCACACAACCAACTGCAGAAGCTTTCAGCTTGAACTTTATTAGAAACTACCACAGTATTTATGCAGCAGAGTCAAAATGATGAACATTTCCTTCCCGTGTCTGTGTCGCAGTATGATCTAAGGTGTGTAGTGCATAAATATTAAAGTTTATTTTATTAAATCAACCATTTTGGACATGGGGACTTGAATCCCAGACCTTTCAGTCCAGGGCCATTACCACCACCATTGGACCCCCAAGATTGACAGAACAGACTGGAATCTTATTGATTGGTGTGCGATTACTTCATTGCTGTTGTTGACCCTAGTGCAGGGAAATGGTAACATGAGGCATTTTTTGCAGAGAAGTAGAGTTCTGTAAATGTTAAGGCCTCCTGCCATAAAGCTAGGGACATACCACTGTGCCACAGGTCCTTCGCTTTCCCTGTTTTCGTTGGTTTGCGAAATTGAGATAGAATAAGTGGTCCCTGCTTGAGTCCATTTCAAAAACATCAGGCACCAGGCTATTGCAGGCTTTTTATTAAATAGTGACAGATCCTGTTGCACCAGTTATAGTCACCAGATGGTAGCACTAATAATGAAATAGATCAAGGCCCCAATGTGCATTAGAGATGGAAGATTTTTTAGGTCAAATCGCAACATCGAGGGAACACTGAAGAGAAGGCTCTTTTCTGGTCAGTGGTTTGGGTGCAGAGTATACCAGAGACAAACTCAAAGAATGACTCAGTTGAAAACAGAGTGCAGAACCAGGTTGAGGAGTATGAGGCTGATGCAGCGCAAGATAACAAGGATGATCAGTTGGGTAAACAGGCCCTTTAATCTAGGTTCTGGAGTTTGTATGAGCTGACCACTAGCATTAAATTGTGACACTGGAGGTGCATACTCTGCCATGTCACAGGTCCAATCAGTATCTATTTAATCATTTCCAATGCCAGTAAGTTGTATTGCAAACCCAAACCTGTATTAAAAGAGATTACTGCAGAATGTAAGTGTGAAGAAGAGGAATCTCTCTCAAATGAGCAATTGTGCCATTCTGGAGAGCAGTAAACATGACCTATTTAAGATACAGTGAAACTGTTCACTGAAATCAGTGAAGATACAGATCTTTTGGTGAAATAGATTACAGCAGAATTCGGAAGAGTTCTTGCAGATAAGGCAGTTGAGAATGATGCTTGAATGTTGCAATACCTATTGTGAGCAGATGATGGTGCCAAACATTGAGAGCTTACAAGAGCAGCATTGTATTTTCCTGGAGAAATATTAAATGAGTCGCCTTGTAGGTTCCTTTGTTTTTATATATAAAATGGTTTTATATTTGTAAAGCAAAATATTTAATACTTCCACTCGAGTAGACTTAGGTGGGTAAGGGAGAGAAATGTTAAACGGGCGACCACACAAATGAGGGTTGGAGTTTCCAATCCTCCTGGAATTTTATTTGGATGTTCAAACTGCAAACTGATCAAATTTGCTTTTGTTACAGGATTAGCAGGGCCAGTTGAAACAGCTCTGAGATTACACATCATGAAGACAAAATGTGCAACTGGGTTGATCAATGACAAGTTAATTTTAATATGGTCAATTAATTGCAGCATACATAAAGAAAAAGTGTTGGCAGCAGATTGCCCTTATGTATTTCAACACGATGCATGCAGTCAATGTTGAAAGACTCCCAGAGGCTTTAGATGATTCAATTTTAAGTACATCCAATCACTGCAGAAACAACGCTGGGTACAGATTATTGTACCATATGAGAAACGACAGTGGGATTTAAAATGCAGAGGATACCTCTATGATTCTGCATTTCTATGGATTACTTTGAATACTTCATCATGGATAGAGAGATATTCAGAATCAAGCAGATATTCAGACAATAACCTTGACATTGAGCAAATGGTTCAAGGATTAAATTATAGGGACACTCTGGGGAAACCTTTTTTTAATTCATTCACAGGGTATCACTGGCTAGGCTAGCATTTATTGCCCAAGGGATAGTTGATGGCTAATAAGAATCAACCGTGGGCGGCATGGTGGCACAGTGGTTAGCACTGCTGCCTCACAGTGCCGGAGACCCGGGTTCAATTCCTGCCTCAGGCGACTGACTGTGTGGAGTTTGCACGTTCTCCCCGTGTCTGCGTGGGTTTCCTCTGGGTGCTCCGGTTTCCTCCCACAGTCCAAAGATGTGCAGTTAAGGTGAATTGGCGATGCTAAATTGCCCATAGTGTTAGGTAAGGGGTAAATGTAGAGGTATGGGTGGGTTACGCTTCGGCAGGTTGGTGTGGACTTGTTGGCCGAAGGGCCTGTTTCCACACTGTAATGTAATCTAAAAAAATCTAATCAAATTGCTATTGGTCTGGAGTCATATGCAGACCAGACCAGGTAAGGATGGCAGATTTCCTTCCCTACAGCGTATTGGTTAAGCAAGTGGGTTCTCACAAGAATAAATAAGGTTTACATGATCGCCATTGGGCTAGCATTTATTCCAGATTTTTCAAAGCATTCCACATCTATCACAGTGGGTTTTAAATCCATCATGTTCTCCAGAAACCTTGATCTCAGGAATGTTGGATTTGCAATCCAGTGTTAATACCACTACGCCAGAATAGCAACCAAATGGTTAACCTTTGCAGAGTGTAGAAATGTCAGTACTTCTAACAAAATTATGGTATTTTCAAGCTAGTGAAAGGACTGATATCAGGGAAAGGCTTCACACAGACCAATTGATGCAATGGAATAGACTTCTGAGTGCAGTGATGAGTATGAAAAGTTGAACACATTTGAAAGAAAAATTGACAGGGATTGAATGAACAAACCATGACATTTCAAACAGGTGTCCTTTTCTGTAAAAGATGTTATGGCTATGTACATGAGGAAAGCAAACAACAATTAGTCAAATTATTTTTTAAAGTGAATCTATATGAAGGAAGGTCATGGATTTCCATAAGTTAGTGGAAATCCAGGTATAACTGACAAGGAACATAAGTCACACCATGAGATGCTGACAGTAGGGAAAGCTAGAGGTGTAGAATTGGACTTAATTCAGACACCCAGATTAATGCTATAGGGACAAATAGATTGCTGGAGAAACTCAGCAGGTCTGGCAGCATCTGTGAAGAGAGAAAAACAGTTGATGTTTCTCGTCTAGTGACCCTTCTTCAGTGTGGGTTTGGAGTCACATATAGGCTAAACCCGGTAAGGATGGCAGAGTGCCTTCCCTAAAGGACATTAATGAACAGGCAGGCTTTTACAACGACTGATGATTGTCTCTTGGCTACCATCACTGAGACGAGCTTTTAATTCCAGGTGTAAGCATCAACTGCAGTGATGGAATTTGTATCCATCCTCAGAACTTTCACCTGGGCCTCAGGATTACTAATCCATTGATATCACCATCACCCTGGCATCTCTACTAAAATGAACTGTTAAGTCTTCAGAAAGATGCCTTTATTCCCACAGCCTAATTGGAAATGCACCCATGTGATGCCATTTACAGAGTACCTTTCAATATGCGTGACCCACATTAAACAAAATTCATTTCATCCTGAAACTTCACATGTTGAATGGGAGAGAGTTGCACAATACATAATACGGGCGGTTTTATATTCTATACCAATCACCATGCAGTACATGCCTTTGGGTAGCTGCTAATAAAATTAACTAGTGGATAGAAGCTGTGTGCTAATCCTTGATAACAACATGAACATAATTAATTTATTGTGCAGTGCGACTATCACACAGCAAAGCAGTATTTGCATAATAGTCTTTCAAGAAATAGCCCAGCACATCCAGCCGTGAAATAGGACACCTTTTAGCAAGTGCAAGGTGAGAAGAGGTTTCAATTGTGCCTATCTGCTCACTCAGCACCCCCAAACCCAACATCATCAACATACATACCAACCTTTCCCTAGCTACTAATCATTCTGAAGAAGATTCAGTGGACTTACAGTCATAGAGATGTACAACATGGAAACAGACCCTTCGGTCCAACCCGTCCATGCCGACCAGATATCCCAACCCAATCTGGTCCCACCTGCCAGCACCCGGCCCATATCCCTCCAAATCCTTCCTATTCATATACCCATCCAAATGCCTCTTAAATGTTGCAATTGTACCAGCCTCCACCAC
>NC_057720.1:13013153-13030458 GCF_004010195.1 Chiloscyllium plagiosum
CTATCCCTAATCAGTCCTTGCCTTTCCAAATACATGTACATCCTGTCCCTCAGGATTCCCTCCAACAACTTGCCCACCACCAAGGTCAGACTCAGTCTATAGTTCCCTGGCTTGTCTCTACCGCCCTTCTTAAACAGTGGCACCACGTTTGCCAACCTCCAGTCTTCCAGTGCCTCACCTGCGACTATCGATGATACAAATATCTCAGCAAGAGGCCCAGAAATCACTTCTCTAGCTTCCCACAGAGTTCTCGGGTACACCTGATCATGTCCTGGGGATTTATCCACTTTTACCCGTTTAAAGCACTTCCTCCTCTGTAATCTGGACATTTTGCAAGATATCACCATCTATTCCCTACAGTCTATATCTTCCATATCCTTTTCCAAAGTAAATACTGATGCAAAATACTCATTTAATATCTCCCCCATTTTCTGCGGCTCCACACAAAGGCCGCTTTGCTGATCTTTGAGGGGCCCTATTCTCTCACTACTTACCCTTTTGTCCTTAATGTATTTGTAAAACCCCTTTGGATTCTCCTTAATTCTATTTGCCAAAGTGATATCATGTCCCCTTTTTGCACTCCTGATTTCTCTCTTAAGTATACTCCTACTTCCTTTATACTCTTCTAAGGATTCACTCGCAGTCATTGTTTTTACCTAAGGATTCACTCGATCTATCCTGTCTATACCTTATACATATTTCCTTCTTTTCTTAACCAAACCCTCAATTTCTTTAGTAATCCAGCATTCCCTATACCTACCAGCCATTGCTTTCACCCTAACAGGAATATACTTTCTCTGGATTCTCGTTATCTCATTTCTGAAGGCTTCCCATTTTCCAGCCATCCCTTTACCTGCGAACATCTGCCTCCAATCAGCTTTCGAAAGTTCTTGCCTAATACCGTCAAAATTGGCCTTTCTCCAATTTAGAACTTCAACTTTTAGATCTGGTCTATCCTTTTCCGTCACTATTTTAAGACTAATTGAAATGTTAGCTCTGCTTTCTCTCTGCAGATACAGCCGGACCTGCTGAGTTTCTCCAGTAATTGTTTTTAATTCAATTGTGGCTTGTGTGTTAGGGATTTCATTGCATTTGCTTAAGTTCTATGTTCATTACAAGGAGACAATCTTAATCAATGTCAACTGTTTGTATGACTACAGTCATCTCAATCAGTTTCCTCCTGAGATCCCACCATTAAACATAACAGCCTTGAGTCAATTTGGTTTATTCCACATGATAACAATAAATGGCTAAGTGCATGATTACACCAAAGGCTGTGGACTACATCTGGCTATAGTACTTTGTCTAGAATTGTAGAGGCTGTAGACTTTTGCTGAGGAAGCAGTCATATCTTCATGTCTAGCTGCTATTATACAACTGCAACACCAGATCCTACCTGATATACCCAGGTATGCTCTATTCACAGATGAAGATAAAGTTGCCATAGTCCTCCACCGTAGGGTTGCTCTCTCATCAGAGAGAGATGACTGATTAGATTAGATTACATTACAGTGTGGAAACAGGCCCTTCGGCCCAACAAGTCCACACTGACCCGCCGAAGCCCAACCCACCCATACCCCTACATTTACCCCTTACCTAACTCTACGGGCAATTTAGCATGGCCAATTCACCTAACCTGCACATCTTTGGACTGTGGGAGGAAACCGGAGCACCCGGAGGAAACCCACGCTGACTGGTAGTGGTTTAACCTGAAGATCACCACTGCTGAAGTGAGGTTAAGAAGGAGAGTCCTTAATGGCAATCTCAGCTAGTGCTGAAATTGAACCCACACTGTTGGCACCACGCTGGATTGCAACCGAGCAGTCCGGCCAACTGAGCTAACCAATAAACTAGAAGTGGTCAACTGCAGACTCATTAACCTTCCTAACCTTACTTCCATCCTAAGTAAAATACTGGAATGAAATGTTGGGTGTTAGCTTCCAGATTGCTGTACAATAACATATTAAGTAAGAGCTGTCAACACAGATTTCAAAGTGGAAGGTCCTTCCTGACCAATCTTGACTTTGCGGGAAAAGATAAAGTCTCAAGTGTTTTGTTGTAAGCCTGTGACAAATTGTAGCTGACGAAGTTACTCACAGAGAGCTTTAGTCAAACTCAAAGATCTGTGGATTGAAAGGTAATCCTGGCAATGGATTATAAAAATACTGGCTTTAGAATACAAAATGACAAGCTGCGTTTTGGAGGAGTTATATGAGAGAGGTGAAAGAACTGAATGAAATATGTAAGGCTCGTGTCAGGATGGTGATTGTTTCTGATTAAATTCAATTATTTAGCATGAAAAATCCATTAATGACTGCTCAAATATTCAGATTATACAAAATTAGGAGGGCCAGTGGAAATGAAAGGAACAGTTAAGTGATGTTGGGCGTAGTGTAAAAACACCTCAATGAACAAAATGCTGCTCTGAGGCTGTGGAAGACCCTCTCTGGGACTGTTTGGAATCGGAGGGCTGGATCATGTTCAACTACTTGACCGAGACGGGTATGCCACCACCATCACGGACTTCACTAGCAAGTACTTGGAGGACTGTGTACCAAAGAGGTCAATCCGAGTGTTCCCCAACCAGAAACCTTGGATGGACCAGAAAATCCACTCCCGACTAAAGAACAGACACATATAGCATTCAAGTCAGATGGCCCTGACCCATTTAGGAAATCCAGATATGATCTCTACAAAGACATCAGAGATGCCAACAGGCAGTACTGGACCAAGTTAGAGGCCCAAACCAGCCATACAGATTCATGTCGCCTGCATCAAGTCCTAAATAACATACTGGGATTCAAAATGAAGCAGAGCAAAATAGTGAACAAAGACACACCCCTCCCTGATGCACTCAATGCTTTCTATGCTCTGTTTGAGCAGAATGCCAGTGGTGGGGTGTCACCTGTCCTGACAGACCCGGACACACCTGTTTTTTCTGTCACTGCTGCAGATGTCAGATCAGTTTTCCTAGGAGTCAACTTAAGGAAAGCGACGGGCCCAGAAGGTGACCCCGGCTGACCACTCAGACTCTGTGCAGACCAACTGGTGGAGGTGTTCACCAACATCTTCAACGTCTCTCTGCTACAAGCTGAAGTCCCCACCTGCTTCAAGAAGACCACCATCATCCCAGTATCTAAGGAAGTACATGCACCATGTCTTAAAGCGTACTGCCCAGTGGCTCTGACCTTAATAATCATGAAGTACTTAGACAGGCTGGTCATGGCCCACATCAGCTCCAGTCTTCCAGCCTGCCTCAATCCCCTACAATTTGCCTATTAATGAAACAGGCCCACAGTGGACACCAGATCCCTAGCCCTGCACTTATTCCTGGAATGTCTGGATAACAAGGACACGTACATCAGACTCCTACTCATTGACTATAGCTCCCACCTTCAACACCATTATCCCCTCCAGACTGATCTCAAAACTCTGTGACCTTGGTCTCAGCTCCACCCTCTGCAAGTGGATTTTTAGCTTTCTGACCCACAGACCACAATCAGTGAAGATAAGCAACAGCATCTCCTCCTCAACACTGGAGGCACCCTCCCCCCCCCCCCCCCTCCCCCCCCCCCCCCGACAAGGATGCTGTACACCCATGACTGTGTTGCCAAATTCCAAACAAGTGCCATCCACACGTTCACTGTCAACACCACCATAGTGGGAAGGATACCTAACAATGACGAGTCAAAATACAGAGGGGAGATAGAGGGCCTGGTGATGTGGTGCAGTGAGAACAACCTCTCTCTCAACATCAGCAAAACTGCAGAACTGATCATTTACTTCAGAATGAAAGGAAGGAGAACACATTCGCATCTGAGGGTGAGAGGGTGGAGACCATCAAGTTCCTCGGAGTTACGATAACCGACAACCTGACCTGGACTTCCCACGTAGATGCGATGGTCAAAAAGGCACAACAACACCTCTTCTTCCTTAGGCAGCTCAAGAAATTTGGCATGTCCATAAGGACCCTCACCAACTTTTACAAATGCACCATTGAGAGCACACTATCTGGATGAACAACGGCCTGCTAAAGCAATTGCTCTGCCCTGTGCATAATAAAGTACTGAAGGTGGTGTGCACAGCCCAGACCATCATGGTTCTTGATGCTTCTGCAAGTGAGAATAATTTCTCCCCATATTGTCTATCCAGCAATCATGATTTTGAAAACTTCTAACAATCCTCCACTTAGCTTTCTTCTCTCTGTGGAGAACTGTCCCAATCTCTCCAATCTATCTTCAGAACTGAAGTTTGTCTTCCCTGGAACCATTCTTGTAATTTGTTTCTGCACCTTGCCGACTGTATTCACATCCTTCCTACAATGTAGCACATACAACTGTACACAATACTCCAGCTGAGGTTTAATAAGTATCTTCTATAAATTCAACATCACCTCCTTGCTCTTTGCCCCTTTTAATTAATTTGTGGATTCTGTGTGCTTGATTAATCAATCCCTCATCTGGTCCTGTCACCTTCAGTGATCCATGCACAAATATACCCAGATCCCTCTGTTCCTGCACCCTCCCCTCAGAACTGTAAATCCTGATTTTATATTGTCTTCCAGTGTTCTTCTGATCAAAATGCATCAGCTCACAGCTGAATTTCATCTGTCATCTATCTGCCAATTCCACCAATTTGTCTATGTCCTTTTAGAGTTCCACACTACCCTCACAATTCACAATTCTTCCAAGTTTTGCGTCATCCGCCAAGTTTGAAATTGCCCTCTGCATACCAAGATCCAGATCATTAATATATTTTGGGAAAAGCAAGGGTCCCAGCACTGGACCCTGGCCAACTTTCCTCCAGCCTGAAAAGTATCCATTGACTATTGCTTTCTATTTCCTGTCACTCAAACAATTTTGTATCCATTTTTTACTGACCCTATAACTTTCCTCACAAGTTGTGTGGCACTGTATCAAATGCCTTCTGAGAATCCACATACAACACACCAACAGAGTTACCCTCATTAATACTTTATGTTACTTCTTCAAATAACTCCAGCAAGTTTATTACATATGTTTTTCCCCTTAAACATCCATGCTAACTCTTTATCGTCAACCCGTAATCATGTGACTATTAATTCGACCCAGAATAATTGTTTCTAGAAACGTCCCCGCCACCAAAGTTAAACTGATTGGTCTGCAATATTTGGACTGATCCTTGCAATTTTTCTCAAACAACGTAGAGCTAACAATCAACAAAATCAATTGAAAGTTTGAACTTTAGAGATACTGAAAAGCAAAAATAAGCTAGAAGGAATCAAGATTGACCTCTGCAGTGCTTTGATTAGACCAAACTTTGTATACTGTCCCAGGTCCAGGTCATTGAGAAGACATTTCAGACTCTTTGCACAGAGTACAGCCAATAGGAATGATTTCTGGTCTTGGAGCTGCCTGAGTTGTGAGGAGAGACTGGAGATATAGTTTCTTCAACCCTGAAATGATGTTGTGATGACGAGATCTAATGCTGACTTACAAGATTGTGAGCAATGTGGAAAGGTTAAGTCTAGAAAAAAATAGTTTACAATGGGCTGTGAGGGCACAACTTTGAACCTGCGTAAGACAAATTTGAGTCTGTGATTTCGGGGAGTTGACCTTAACATAGACTGATCAGCATTTGGCACAGTCTGACAGATGGATCCATTTAAAATCCAATTGGATGCTGCAGGGAGGGTCTATTTTTGTATGGCCAAGCTGTCTCTCTCCTTATTAATTTCTGATCAGTCAAATTAATCGGCCTTTTTTTAATTCATCCTCATGTGGGTGTCACTGAATGGGCCAGCATTTATTGCCCAGAGGCAGATGAGCATCAACCACATCACTGGGGGTCTGGAGTCACAAGTGGGCCAGACCAGGTAAGGTTGGCAGATTTTCTTTCCTGAAGGACATCAGTGAACCAGATGGGTTTTCCCAACAATTGACAATGGATTCATGGTCATTGTTAGGCACTTAATTCCAGACTGTTTTTATTGAATTCAAATTCCACCATCTACTGCGGTGGGATTCGAACCTGGGTCCACAGAGCAGTAGCTGAGTTTCTGGATTAATAGTCTAATGATAATATCACTAGGCCATCACCTCCTGTTAGATTCTGCTAAGCAACAAGTCAAGATGAAAGTACCACCAGCCTTTAAGGCCCAGCAGCCAAACAGCTCAAAAGCAAGATGAGGCAGAATATCCATATAGGTGCAAATGGAATGTCCACTTGGAGAGCAAGTGCACAGCTCTGAGGGGATCCCTGGGCTGGGAGTCTGTTCCTGTACCCAGCAACATTTCAATCAGAGATGCTGGTGAGCACCAAAGTGCAGTCTGGAAATGCAGACGTGAACTGTAAGTGATTTGGAGATGTGTCATGATGAGGTGGTGAGGCTGGTACATATCAGATGCCAATGTCCATGGACATGGGGCCCATGTGGTCACTGCCCATGAAGCATGCCCCGAGATTCTGGTGTTTGATCCAAAATGGAGGTTTGAAGAGCTAGCAATGAGCTGGTGTCACCAGATACTCACTCAGACTTCCAGGTCAAGAATTCTCGGCATTTAGTTTCTATCAAATTATTGAAGGATCAGGAGCCTGCAAATTAATGAGGTGAGGTTAGTTAGTAAAGAGGCTATTAATGAGTGCTAATCCTAAATAACAGGTCTCTTGCCATTACTCACAAGAATCTCAACTCACCGTCTTGGACTTAGTTGGAAAATGCAATTTACCAGTCTTGACTTTGAAAAAGGATTTGCTCCATATTTCACACAATTTCCCAACATTTCCCAAAGTCAGTCAGGGCCTAGAAAGATTACACCCTCATTTCTCATCAATATAAATTAAATTGTCAACCAGTGACAATGATTAGCAAGAATTGTGATGGCTCCAGTCATTTTTTTTATACTTACATGGGATATGGACATCATTGTGTCAACCCAGCATTTTTTTGCCGATCTCTAGTTGAGAAGTGAATCATTTTCTTCAACCACTGCAGTCCTTGGAATGTAGATACATCCACTGTGCTGTTAGGGAGGGAATTCCTGTCTTTTGACCCAGCAACATTATCACAAAGTTGGTCCCTTTTTTTTCTAAAAGATGTTCCTTGGCTCAAGAATACACTGTCCTTGATATTTTTCAGAGGGGTAATAAACCTGGCTGGGCTCCAATCAGTCTGGTTTGGTACAGCGGTGAAAAGGATTTTGAGATGCCTTTTTTTATATGTAAACAGATGAGACTTCAGGCCAAAGTGGTCATGTTTTAGAGGTGACCTGTAGAATGAAATAGGAGTGGTCAGCTCTCTAGCTGAGCAGTTTAGTTCAGTCCAGAACTGGTTGGGAGTGCAACGTGAGCTATATGGAAACTCTCTCTCTCTCTTCCAACTTCAACCTGTAAGCATGTCTTCCATTTGTACTGGTTTTTAAAGGGGTTTGCTTATTGGGACTGTTGTGTATATTCGGAACAGCATACTTAAGTCTAGTTTGGATAGACTGAGTTCTGTAGGGGTTCTTTATTCTGTTCTTTGTGTTTCATTGTATAATTTTGTGAATAAATTTTTTGTCTATTTTAAACGTGGTAGTCAACCTTGCTAATTTAATCCGGGTAATTTTCACTGTAGACTTACCAAAACAAATTGCAAAGTTATGGTCTGGGCTGCCTGCTTAAGAATGTTTTGAGTGGTCTGGCCTAGTCCATAACAACATTGATGGAAAGACGATATACTTCCAAGACCTGGAGGGGAACTTGCAGGCAGCAATCCCTGTAAGACCCATGCATGGCAGATACTTCCAGAACCAGATGTCTATGCCATGATTGACATGGACAGAACATCAGAGTGAACACAGCTGTGTAGCTTCAAGAAAATATTGCTTGTGGGTGGTGGTGTCCCATGTATTTCCCTTGTCCTTCTAGATAGAAGTGGTTGTGAGTTTGGTTGTTCTGAGGAAGGATCACCAGACTCAAAACATTAACCCTGATTTCTCTTCACAGATGCATTAAATAGTTAGTGCTTGAAATTGTAGTTTTTGTCACTCTTCACAACCACCTGAGTCGATATATTTTGTGATGAAGGTGTAGAGGTCCTGTACCTTTAAGAGAATTGAAAAGCTAGTAAGGCCTACCTGACACAACACAAAGTGTTCTGAACAAGGTAACAATGTAACATTTGGTTGAAATAGCTAGCAGCAGGTGGGTTACCATGAGACAAAAACAAATCCAAATTTGGTCAATCAGTTAAGATACCAAAATCCAATCAAGTTTGAATTTAGTATTTCAATAATATTAAAACCAAAGAAATGATCCAATGTTTTGGGGTATAAAACCGGACGTTTTTGAACATTTGAGAGAGAACTGCCAAAAGACCAAGACAGGCTGCTAGCTCAAGAGCTCTCTGTTTGATTAGATTACCTACACTATGGAAACAGGTCCTTCAGCCCAACAAGTCCACACCAGCCTTCCAAAGAGTAACCCACCCAAACCCATTCCATTACCTCTGACTAATGCACCTACCACTATGGGCAATTGAGCATGGCCATTTCACCTGGCCTGCACAGTTTGGACTGTGGCAGGAAACCCATGCAGACACAGGGAGAGTGTGCAAACTCCACACAGAGAGTCACCTGAGACAGGAATTGAACCCAGATCCCTGGCGCTGTGAGACTGCAGTGCTAACCACTGAGCCACCATGCCACCCCACCTGCACCACTGAACATCAAAACCAACCTGGAGAGAATCTACAAAGGTGATTCAGCAAAGCTGACTGGTTTTGAAATGTGATTTTTCTTTCGTAAATCGTAATTGGGTTTTTTTTTATCGGACTAGCATTGCAGAGTGGGAGGTGAAAGGTAGGTTTATGAGAAAGGAGTTGTAAAAAGTTGTTAGTTTTAATATTGTCTGTTGGACTTAAAGAATAATGTTGTTCATTTTTTCTTTAAATATTTACCTCTTTGCCTCTCAAATTTTAACAGATTACAGCACCGGGCTGAATCTTTTCTGCGTTGCTGGTTTAAATTAGCAGAGGGGTTTACACCCTGTGTCATAACAATTTCATGTTGAGAAATACTGTGCATATTAATGGGATTGTAAACTTCCATCCCTCTCAGGCATTTAAAGCATTGAATCCTTTCTTGTTTTATCAAACTGCCATAACTTTTAGTTTCTTCTTGTGGATTCTCCATTGAGCTCTGTCATGGGAGCATCAGCACTAGATTGAATCATGACAGGAGAAGAAGGGGTTTCACCATCAGCACGTCACATTGAGCGATCCTTCAGAATGAGCTACCCCTGAAACTCATGATAATCTATGAGCTTGTGAACAGTCACAAGCTTCTCTATACAAGCATGATTTCAGCCTCAACATTGCTTATCATTTCGTCAACAGCCACCACTGTTATGAGAATCTAAAGAATCACCTAAAAATTCCAGACATGGTTGCTGAAATAATTCTATGGAGGCCAGTATCCCATTACCAAGTCCCCCTTCGTTGAGATTCTTTGACATTGATCCAGCTCCCTCAAAGAAAGCTCTCAGAGTGAACAGGACCTCTGACACTCCTGTCTATCTGTCAGCCAGGGCTCCCTGATTGGACCAGGTGAACAGCCTCAATCAGGGAACTCATATTCTATGGCGTCCACCTGGCTGACCTTGTTACAATCACTAGAGTAGCGAGATGCTTTATTTTAGGGTTCGCTGACTTCTTAAAGATGAAGACTACACTCAATCACAAACGGGATTGACATTTCACATCAGAGGTGTTGGATGCTGCCTGAATTGCTGTGCTCTTCCAGCACCACTGATCCAGAATTTCACATCAGAGACCAATTTATTTAGTTCTATTCAAAGGAGGCAGCTGGAATAGGAGCTGAGAGTTCCTAGGCACTTATCTCCAAGAGCCCTTTATATTTCTCACTCTCTCAACAATAGTAGCAATGAACTGTTGATTGTTGCCATGCCTTTAGCGGTCAGGCTGAGCAGATTACATTGTCATCCATTGCATATTGTTATTCTAAGTAGAGACTGCACCTTTGATTCCAGAGCCGCATATGGCTCTGTATTGTCACGTTTATACTTCAAGTCTTTTCTATTTCGATCACATTAACATGAAAAATGTCAAGAAATGCGAGCCATGATAAGTAGGGCTTGTGGCAATAAAATATTAATCATTATGCTGCACTTTACAGTTTCAAACGATCACTTGAAAAAATATCATCTTGTTGAAGATAAACTTGTTTGAGCAGCATAGTGACACTATATTTAAAAATGATTCTTTCTTTCTCAAGGGGAATCCATTGTGATTGCAACCATTTTTTTTTCTTCTATTCTTACAGGATGACAAATTATTCTGATTGTGCTGTTTAAAAAAATGTTCTTTCATGAAAGCAAAAATGGAAGTCTGAAAGTTAAAAAAAGAGAGAGCAACTGCAGGAGAAATTTCTCAGGTCTAGCAGCACCTGTGGAGAGAGAGAAACAGAGTTAATGTTTCCAGTTTGATATGACCTGTTCGGGACCTAAAGGGGCTGGAAATGTTTTATGCTGAAAAGAAAAGGTGGATGGGGAAGGAGTGAATAGAACAGATGATGAAGGTGCCCAGTATGGAAGGCAAAAGGAGTGCTAATGGTGGGAAAGTAGTGATAGAGATTTAAAATAGGCGTTAATCTTTGTTTTGAATAAGATAAAAAAGATCAGCTAAAAACAAAGTCATGGCTCTCTAATCATTTGAACTTAATGC
Source organism: Chiloscyllium plagiosum (assembly GCF_004010195.1). Classification (NCBI taxonomy): domain Eukaryota; kingdom Metazoa; phylum Chordata; class Chondrichthyes; order Orectolobiformes; family Hemiscylliidae; genus Chiloscyllium; species Chiloscyllium plagiosum. The sequence continues at coordinate 13,023,856 of NC_057720.1, forward strand.
TGATCTCCTGCCTTTTCCTCATAACCCTGCACTTGCTTCTATTTAAATAATCATTCTTTCAGAAGCCTCAATTAAATGTGCCTCCCCCACCCTTCCAGGTCGTAAATTTCACGTATTCCATATCAAATATGGTAAATTAAAATGCAACCACTTGCTCAAAGCATGCCTGTTTAATATGTGTAAAGAAAATGTAAGAGATTTCTTAGGAAGGGAGACAAGTAGTCAAAAGGACGGAGGAGCAGAAGGTACATGGAAAGATAGTTGTGAGGTGAGTGTCATCAGAGGAGAAAGTTGTGGAGTATAGATGCACACACAGACTAACTGGTGCTAGCAGCCTGTTTTACTGCTTTTATTCTGGGTTGGTTAGTTTAGTTGGCTGGATGGCTGATTTGTAATGTAAGATAATGCTATCAGCATGGCCTTGATTCTGTTGTAGCTGAGGTTACCATGAAGAACTCTCTTTCTCAACCTCTCCCCTCAGCTGAGGTGTCGTGACCCTTAGGTTAAAGCACTAATAGTTGAATTGGGCCAATGAGGGAAGAGCTCTATGGTCAGGTATGGTTGCTTTGATGTTAACTTTCCGTATTGATATGGTTGCGACAGAGGCAAAGCCACACCATCGTCTTTGCAGAGCAAATAGAAATAGGGATAAAGGCAGTCATGCTCATGATCCAATGGAGATGTGAGAACATTTGAACAGACCCTGAATTATTCACAAATAACCTCTTATGGCTGGGAAGCCAGGCTGATTTCCAACCTGTCCAGCCTCTGTGTAAGGGGAGGGAGGAAAAAACCCTTGCTCCCATAAACTGGAAAATACTGCAAAGGCCAACAGAGGTCCACATCCCACTGATGGCAAGGACTGAATCTGGTAAGTCTTTTTCCCCAGTATGTAATCATTGATAAAATCTTTAAAAGTCCATTGGATGACCCTTCAAAATTGACAATACATAAGTGCAAAATTAACCAATTTCTTTTAATAAGGGGCATGTTATTCACTATATGTACAATTACAGTTATTCTTTACAAAACATGATATGTCAGATATATAGTCCCTGGGTTTGTATGCAGTTTCTAGTCTCTCAGTGTACTGTGGTGGGAGAGCTTTTCCCCCTCAATGCAGTTTTGCAGCAGCTGCCCCAAAGCTTCAGTGGTTTATCCATGTGAAGTTTGAAATACACCAGTCTGAGCACTCAGAGGGGGACCTATCTCTCTTCAAAGCCTTGGCTATAAATTCTGAGTCTTGCAATCTTATACTCCATAACCAACTGACGAAGGAGCAGCGCTTCGAAGGCTAGTGCTTCCAAATAAACCTGTTGGATTATAACCTGGTGTTGTGTGATTTTTAACTATGTACACCCCAGTCCAACACTGGCATCTCCAAATCATCTCTCCAGACCCTTGGCTTTTATGTTTGGTGCCTACTGTTTCTGCTCCTTCTCACACTTTGATTGTGTCAGCATCACCGAGTATATTGATATGAATCAATCCAGAAGGTGATCATTGATGATGTTGATTGAGGGATTGATGTTAGCCTAATATTGGGGCCAGCTCTTTCTCTTCTTCAAAACTCTGGAATGTTTTATATTTTTAAAAATGTCATGAATGGATTGTTGGAGTTGCTGGTGGGCCAGCACTTACTGCCCATCTCTAATTGCCCTTGAAAAGGTGGTAGTAAGTTGATTCCTAAGCTACTGCAGTGCACGTAGTAAAATGCAAACAAAGGTGCTGTTACGAAGGGAGTTCCATGATTCTGACCCAGCAATGCTAAAGTTATAGCAATATAGTTCCATGCCAGAGGGTGAATGTATTGGAGGGCAACTTGCAAGTCATAGTGTTCCCATCTGCTGCCCTAGTCATTCTGAGCATTAGTGGCTTTAGATCTGAAAGATCTTGATAAAGGAGCCTCGGTGAGTTGCTGCCATGTATCTTGTAGATGGTACACAATGCTGCTTTTGGGCATTGAAGGGAGTGAATACTGAACATTGTGGATTGGGTGCCAAACAAGCAGGCTACTTTGGATGGCCCATATGGATGTATACTGCTCATCCAGTTCAGTTTCTGGTTAGTGATAACCCTGAGGAAGTTAATAGTAAGCAATCCAGTGATGGTAATGCTATTGAATGTCAAGAGGTAAGGGTTCTCTCTTGGTGGAGATGGTCATTGTTGATACTTACGTGGCACAAATGTTACTTACCATTTTTCAGCCTCAACCTAGGTGTTATCCCAGTCTTGGTCCATTTGAACATGGACTACTTCAGTAACTGAGGAGTTGTGAATGGTTTTAGATTACTTACAGTGTGGAAACAGGCCCTTCGGCCCAACAAGTCCACATCGACCCGCCGAAGCGCAACCCACCCATACCCCTACATTTACCCCTTACCTAACACTACGGGCAATTTAGCATGGCCAATTCACCTGACCTGCACATCTTTGGACTGTGGGAGGAAACCGGAGCACCCGGAGGAAACCCACGCAGACACGGGGAGAACGTGCAAACTCCACACAGTCAGTCGCCTGAGGCGGGAATTGAACCCGGGTCTCTGGCGCTGTGAGGCAGCAGTGCTAACCACTGTGCCACCGTGGCGCCCACTAATGGTCCTGAACATTGTGCAATTATTGGTGAACATTCCCATTTCTGGCCTTATACTGGAGGACAGGTCATTGATGAACTAACTGAAGATGTTTGGGCTGAGGAAACTACCCTGAGGAACTCCTGCAGAGATGTCCTGGAGCTGAGATCTAACAATCACAACCATCTTCCTATGTGCCAAGTATGACTCCAATCAGCAGTGAGCTTTCCCACTGATGCATCAAACATAGAACATAGAAAAGTACAGCACAGAACAGGCCCTTCGGTCCATGATATCCATTGACTCCAGTTTTGCTAGGGCTCCTTGATGTCACATTCGGTCGAGCAGTTATTCTCACATCATCTCTGCAGTTCAGCTCCTTTGTCCATATTTGGACCAAAGCTATAATGAGATTAGGAGCCAAGTCAACCTCAGCAGAACCTTGGTTTAAGGTCTCATTTTCTAAACTGCAGCCCAGCAATATCACACTCCCTTGTACTGCCCTGAAGTGTCAGGCTTGTTATTTACACATTCAAAGCTTGATTTGGGACTTCAAACCCAGGACCTTGTGGCTCAAAGGTAAGTGTAGTGCCCATTAGCCTACAGCTGACATAACTTCCTCTGTATAAGACTTTTATTCATAATTCTACACAATATTTCTGTAATTCAAGTTTTCTATATGTGTGCAGATATAAATACACACAAATATCAAATATCCTTTTGCCATCTACATGCTCAATTCTAGAAAAAGGCTCAGTTACAGGATCTGCCCTTTGTACTGTCCATTATGATTGTCTATTACCATCCAGTAACTTTCTAATTCTACATTCATGATAAGACTTGCTCTCCAGTTACCCTGGCCAATACTAGATATTAATTGATCATTTATCTAATTATTTAATATCGATGAGGTCATGTTAAGTGAAAAATGGCTGCTTCATTTCTCTAGAATTCAATAATTTATTGTATCTTAAATGTTATGGCTCATAGTCATTATATATTTAAGAGACATGCTGATGATATCATCTCTGCATCGTGGCATGTGATCTAAGGATATAAAAATCTCAGACCCGATCTTAACTTGGCCTACCTGAAACATGAAAGTATACACCTCAGTGTAACCAAATAGCCTAATTCTAGCCCAGATGCTTCTGTATCTCCACATTTAGATTCATAGAAGGACAATATAAGCATTGCTGCATCAGGGTAAAGATACTCTGCTAGAGGTGTCATGGCTTGCAGCAGTGACCATCTATACATAAAAAAAGATTTTAAGGACTTGGTGGTAGATATTTGGCAACCTTATTGAAGATCAATAAGACTCAGGGTGAGTCATCAAATAATTTTGATAATCAGCAGAATCAGCTTCTGTGATTTCAGATCTATGGGCAAACACAGTTACTTTCTGTTTTAGTAGATTTTGGTAATTTAATATCATATGACGGAACTTCATTTACACACTTAATGGTAAGGTCCCAGGGAGTGTTGCTGAACAAAGAGACCTTGGAGTGCAGGTTCTGGAGTTGCAGGTGGATAGGATAGTGAAGAAGGTGTTTGGTATGCTTTCCTTTATTGGTCAGAGCATTGATGGTTAGACCACTGTTGGAATATTGCGTACATTTCTGGTCTCCTTCCTATCAGAAAGATGTTGTAAAACGTGAAAGAGTTCAGGAAAGATTTACAAGGATGTTGCCAGGGTTGGAGGATTTGAGCTATAGGGAGAGGCTGAACAGGCTGGAGCTGTTTTCCCTGGAGCGTCGGAGGCTGAGGGGTGACCTTATAGAGGTTTATAAAATCATGAGGGGCATGGATAGGGTAAATAGACAAAGTCTTTTCCCTGGGGTGGTGGAGTCCAGAACTAGAGGGCATAGGTTTAGTGTGAGAGGGGAAAGATATAAAAGAGACCTAAGGGGCAACTTTTTCACACAGAGGGTGGTACGTGTATGGAATGGAGGAAGTGGCGGAGGCTAATACAATTGCAACATTTAAAAGGCAATTGGATGGGTATATGAATAGGAAAGGTTTGGAGGATAATGGGCTGGTTGCTGGCAGGTGGGACTAGATTGGGTTGGGATATCTGGTCGGCATGGATGGGTTGGACTGAAGGGTCTGTTTCCGTGCTGTACATCTCTATGGCTCTATGACTCTATGACAAACAGATGCACCATGGGATTGTAAATGGATTGAAGACAATTTATTTTGTAGATACAGACAAAGCCAAGGGCTCCCTGTTTAACTCATTCCCATTTTATAATTGTGAGAACATGTAAACCCCGATACCGAGTTAGAAAGCATATACAATTTCAGCTCCTTCATTTCAATGACTGAGCCAAAATGGAAGTCACTGAAAACAAATTGTGAGTGCGAGCAGCAGCAGAGTGTAAAGGAACCCGGAAGGCTACAGCTAAGGTGAGACAGTTTGTTTTAAAATTACTTACCGGTAGCGGGCAGCGGTGTTTTTTTCTCTTCACAGAAAGAGCGGGAGCAGCAGGGGGAAGTGACGAAGACCAGAGAGGCAGCCGAGTAGGTTTTTTCCCTATAAAAGCGCACAGGAGAAGAACCCGAGGCACTACAGAGGTAGTGTCTCCCACCCTCCCTCCTCCTCTAACCTAATAATAAGACCCTTAGTGGTAAGTAGGTAAGTGCTGCATTTTGCTTGTTCTATTTTTTAGACCTAGTTTTTTTTAAAATAAAGGTTACTTTTAGAGGAATGGCAGTGAAGGCAGTGCAATGTTCCTCTTGCAACGTGAGGGATGCCATGGCCGTCCCTGCTGATTACACTTGCAGGAAGTGCACCCATCTCCAGCTCCTCCAAGACCGTGTTAGGGAACTGGAGCTGGAGTTGGATGAACTTAGGATCATTCAGGAGGCAGAGGGGGTCATAGATCGGAGCTTTAGGGAAGTAGTAACTCCAAAGATTGCAGACAGATGGGTGACAGTGAGGGGGACTGGGAGGAAGCAGCCAGTGCAGGGACGCCCAGCGGCCGTTCCCCTCAAGAACAAGTATACCGTTTTGGATACTTGTGGGGGGGACGACTTACCAGGGGTAAGCAATGGGGTTCAGACCTCTTGCACGGAGCCTGTCCCCATTGCTCAGAAGGGAAGGGTGGAGAAGAGCAGAGCAATAGTTATTGGGGACTCGATAGTTCAGGGCACAGATAGGCGGTTTTGTGGGGGCGAGAGAGACTCACGTGTGTATGTTGCCTCCCAGGTGCAAGGGTACGTGATGCCTCTGATCGTGTTTTCCGGGTCCTTAAGGGGGAGGGGGAGCAGCCCGAAGTCGTGGTCCACATTGGCACCAATGACATAAGTAGGAGGAGGGCTGAGGATGTTAGGAAGGCTTTCAGGGAGCTAGGTTGGAAGCTCAGAGTTAGAACGAACAGAGTTGTTGTCTCTGGTTTGTTACCGGTGCCACGTGATACAAAGTCGAGGAAAGGGAGAGAGAACAGTTAAATGCGTGGCTACAGGGATGGTGCAGGAGGGAGGGATTACGGTATTTGGATAACTGGTGTTCTTTCTGGGGAAGGTGGGACCTCTATAAACAGGTTGGTCTACACCTGAACCTGAGGGACACCAGTATCCTTGGCGGGAGGTTTGCTAGTGCTCTTGGGGGGGGGTTTAAACTAACTCTGCAGGGGCATGGAACCTAGACTGTAGCATCAATCTCAAAGGAGGGTACCTGTAAACAGGAAAGTTGCTTGAAGTGTGTATACTTCAATGCAAGAAGTATACTAAATAAGGTAGGTGAACTTGCAGCGTGGGTTGGTACCTGGGATTTCGATGTTGTGGCTATTACGGAGACATGGCTAGAACAGGGACAGGATTGGCTGGTGCAGGTTCCAGGATTTAAATGTTTTAGTAGGGACAGAGGTGGGGGTAAAAGAGGGGGAGGTGTGGCATTGCTTGTCAAAGATAGTATTACAGCGGTGGAAAGGACGATGGATGAGGACTTGCCATCCGAGGTAGTTTGGGCTGAGGTTAGGAACAGGAAAGGTGAGGTCACCCTGTTAGGAGTATTTTACAGGCCTCC
>NC_057720.1:13032925-13047871 GCF_004010195.1 Chiloscyllium plagiosum
GGGCCTGTACTGTGCTGTATTTTTCTATGTTCTATGTTCTATGTTCATATACCCAACCAAATGCCTTTTAAAAGTTGCAATTGTACCAGCTTTACTCAGCGAGTCGTGAGTTCATGGAATGCCCTGCCAGTAGCGGTGGTGGACTCTCCCTCTTTATGGGCATTTCAACGGGCATTGGATAGGCATATGGAGGATAGTGGGCTAGTGTAGGTTAGGTGGGCTTGGATCGGCGCAACATCGAGGGCCAAAGGGCCTGTACTGCGCTGTATTTTTCTATGTTCTATGTTCTATGTTCACAGCTGTGCTCTTTCTCTTTTATAAATTATTTTATGGGTTTATGGAGTCATACAACACGGAAACAGACCCTTCAGTCCGACCAGTCCATGCTGACCATAATCCCAAATAAACTAGTCCCACCTGCTTGCTCTTGGCCCATATCCCTCCAAACATTTCTTATTCATGTATATATCCAAATGTCTTTTAAGCATTGTAACTGTACCCATATCCACCACTTCCTCTGGAAGTAACTAATTATACATGACCAAATGTAATCTTTTGCCTAAATGTAACATTGGTGTTAGCTAACTTTGTAAATATATGTGTTTAATTTAGTAATTGCATAATCCGTGAAGCTTTCATCACTCAAGACTATATAATGAAGAATAATTCACTCTTTTTACTTTTTATAACCATTTGTTTATATTAGTACTTTGTGAACTTCTGTATTATTTTGAGGTTACAAGCAACTTCTTTGCACTGTATCCTTGGTCTTAAGAAAAAACTTAATCAAAATTCTTTCCAGACAGTCAAGCACCACATAGAGGAGGAAAACTCACTAAATATATAGCATCTAAGAAACAAAGTACATGGTCAGTCACAAGCGACTGATTTATCTGGAGCTGTGCCAATTAAACATAGATTGAGATAATTATCCTAAAAGTATCAATCATTGAGTGTTGGCTGAAAACACTTCCCTTCTGAAACAAAGGAGTAAAGAATATTTGAAACAATCTTTCTTTTAACAAAAAAATGTCATAAAAGTATAATAAATAGATCATAATGAACAGGATGAGCCCATGGATTATTGATAATGTGAGGAACCAGACAGGAATTAGTGGGAGGTGACATTAGTCAAGTAAAATGACATTAAATTTAAGTGAGTTACCATATTGCACTGTCTCTTGTCATTTTATTGGTTAACGTCCCAAATGAACAAATTGATACTGAAGTTTGAGTTCTGAGTCAGCCAAGAAAATATCAGAAGGTGACCAATCTTTCCATTTTGTTGATCTCACACCCCATGGTCAAAAACATAAACTGCTTAGTTACTCAAGATCCAGCAGTGACAGAATACTAATATGCATGGACCTTAGTGTAGTCCCACTTCATATGACTCAGTTTGAAGCTACTGTGGTGAAACAGACAACAGAAGATGTACTCAAATCAGGTGCAATTGAAGACATACTTGAGGTAGATCTGTTACATATTGGCCAAAGTTGCTGAAGGTGAGGCATCTACAAAAGTTGGAAAATGGCAATTCTCTGGTCATGACTGACAGTCTTAAAGAAGTGCTTGAGAAGATTTGTCCATTTTGGCTATACAGAGGGATGAACTTGGTGGATCACGGCAAGTCATTTTCAAAAGCAAACAAACCCCAATACCAAAAGAATCATGCCAGGATCTCATGACTAACTTCTGCCAAGGCCGTGTTGATATTGATCACACAAGAAGATTAACAATTGAATCTGTAAACTGGCTAAGGATGAATGAGGGCATTCAATAACATGTGAATGACACATGAGGATTGCAAAATGTATCAACCCCAGCAACTAAGGGAGCCTGTACAACCATACAATGTTCAACCATTCCCTGGGTGAAAATAACAACAGACCTATTCACAATCTAATGCATGGGCAAGTTTACCTTTCACCTTTTGTGAAAGACTATTTCTCTAAATTTCTAGTTGGTTGATGACTCATTAATGCAGTGAGTGGAACCTTTGCTCACATGAGGACAGCTAGCTTCAGTTCATTTGATACTCCAGAATAGACAGACTTTGACCACCTTTCTAGATTAGATTAGATTAGATTCCCTACAGTGTGGAAACAGGCTTTCAGTGGCAAACAATTTTAAGACTTTTTTAAAGTGGGGAGTGATTCATGTCACATTGTTAACACACTCAGATGGCCCAGTAGAAGAGATGGTATATATTTTCAAATGAATAATCATCAAACATGGACAAAAATGCTGAATTCCTGAGATGATGTGAGAGTGACAGCTCTTGACATCAGGACTACCATTGACCAAGTCTAGCAACAAGAAGTCCAAGCAAAACTGGAATCAAAGGAAATTATGGGGCAAACACTCCATTGGTTGGAGTCATTCCTGGCACAAAGGAAGATGGTCGTGGTTGTTGGAGGTTAGTCATTTCAGCTCCAGGACATCTCTGCAGGAGATCCTCAGGGTAATCTCCTCGACCCAATCATCTTTAGCTGCTTCATCAATGACCTTCCCTCTATTATAAGGTCAGAAGTGGGGATATTTGCTGATGATTGCACAATGTACAGGACCATTCACAACTCCTCAGAAACTGAAGCAGACATTGTTCAAATACAACTAGATCTGGATAATATCCAGGCTTGGACTGACAAGTGGCAAGTAATATTCACATTACACAAATACCAGGCAATACCATCCACAACAAGAAAGCATCTAATTATCTCCCCTTGGTCTTCAATAGTATTACAATCACTGAATCCCTTACTATCAATATCCTGGGGGTTACCATTGGCCAGAAAATAAACTGTACCAGCCATATAAATACCATAGCTACAAGAACAGGTCAGAGGGTAGGTGTGCTGTGGTGGGCATTCACCTCCTAACTCCCCAAGTTCTAACAACCACGAACATGACATAGGGGTGATAGAATATATCCCAAGCAACACTCATGAAGTTCAACACCTTTCAGGATAAAGCAACCAGCTTGATGTACTCATGTCCTCAAACACTCACTCCCTCCACCACCGATGCTCAGTAGCAGCAATGAGTGCCATCTCACAAGATGTACTGCAGAAACTCACCTTTGACAGCACATTCCAAACCCACTTCCTTCCAGGAAATACATGTGAACACCATCACCTTCACGCTCCCCTCCCAGTTACATACTGTTCTGACTTGGAAATATGTTCCTTCACTGTCACTGAGTCAAAATCCTGGAACTCCCTGCCTAACAACACTTCTGGTATCCCGATAACACATGGACTGCAACTTCTCAAGGGCAGCTAAGGATGGGCTATAAACATTGGCCCAATCCAGTGATGTCCATATCCCACAAGTGAATGAAGAAATGTTGAGTAATAAGTAAGATTTTTGCATTGCATCTTTGTATAATACCAGTGGAGAAGGGATTATCATTCCCAGCATGACCTATGCTTGGAGGGCATCTGCAAACAAGCTGCCTAGCAACCAATTGTCTACCCATTCCAAAACATGGGACTTTCTTCCTCAAAGACAGAGGCAAATGAAAAAGATACATGACCAGTAGATGGAGAACTACCACAACTATGCACTGGCCAGACAGTGTCAGTCAGAAATCTAAGTTAATCCTGAGCATGGTGCAACATTGCGAAAGAACGGAAAACAGCTTAGACCAATGTACAATAGATCAATTATACATTCCGAGAGTGAGGACGAACTCTCTGACAATGATGATTGATGATAGTGAGTGGCAGTTATCAATCCACAAGCAAACCAAAGTTGCCAACCAAGAGCAAGTGAGAACAATGCACACCATTCCAGACAGGTATGCAATCAGCAGATCAGGGAGGGTTCTTCGACCTCCAAAATGTTGCTTGGAAGTCTGAGTTATTAAAGGTATAAACACCGTTTTTACCTGTTTGTAAAATTATTGAATTGACAACTGTGTCTATATGTTTGAGATACCTTTTTATCTTTGGAAAATGTGGAATGTTGTATCATGTTTCATGCTACATAAACCTTTAAGACAATGCTCATGCTATCAACACTGTGTTATAGCATGTAGCCTGAGAGTATAAAGATCTTAGACTTCATCTTAATTCAGATCACTTGAAGCTAAACATACTGATGAAAACATTCTGTGTTACCAAACAGCCTAATACTTGTTCATACACTTCAATGACTGGAATCTGACGTTCACATATAACAGTGAGCTGTGATAAATGTTCTGTTGGATTCTTCAATATCACATTACCCACATCTAGATTCTTAAGTTACGAGGGCTAACGTAAGCTTTGCTGCATTAGGTAAATCTACCCTGTTGGAAGCAAAACCCACGTTGTTAAACGTCTTCAAACTCTGTCAAAATGCATGACACAGTTGAAGCATTTCTCTATCACAATTGCTAACAATTGTGTCTTTTTATCTTTAGAAAAAAGGGGGATGTTGTGATGTGCAAATGGCGGGAAGGGGTTATCAGGATGTATTTCACAAAGAACAAAGTGTCAAAAACAAATATTTTTGACATTAATTTTGTTCCATTCGTGAAACAGGCGAAGGAAAGCTTAGCCTCAATATGTGTCTTACAAATCCTGGAGAAGACTTAGGGGTGTAGTGGTGTTACCCCTACCTTGGTCGATAAGAGTTGGGAAGTTGTACTGTAACGGTACAGGGTGCTAGTGAGACCATATCTGGAGCACTGTGAGCAGTTTTGGCCCCCTTTTTTAAGGAAGGATACCATTTCATTGGAGGCAGTTCTGAAAAGGTTCACGAGGATGATCTCTGTTATGAGGGGATTGTCTTATGAGCAAAGACTAAACAGGTTGAAAATCTACTCACTGGAGTTTGGAACAATGAGAGGTGATCTCACTGAATTCTAAAGGGGTTTAAGGTGTAGGTTTGCTTGCTGAGCTGTAGGTTTAATATCCAGACGTTTCCTGACCTGGCTAGGTAACATCATCAGTGGCGACCTCCAAGTGAAGCGAAGCTGTTGTCTCCTGCTTTCTATTTATATCTTTCTCCTGGATGGGGTTCCTGGGGTTTGTGGTGATGTCATTTCCTGTTTGTTTTCTGAGGGGTTGATAGATGGCATCTAGATCTATGTGTTTGTTTATGGCGTTGTGGTTGGAGTGCCAGGCCTCTAGGAATTCTCTGGCATGTCTTTGCTTAGCCTGTCCCAGGATAGATGTGTTGTCCCAGTCGAAATGGTGTTTTTTTTCATCCGTGTGTAGGGCTATGAGGGAGAGGGGGGTCATGTCTTTTTTTTTTTGTGCAGCTAGCCACAAAAGACATGACCCCCTCTCCCTCGTAGCCCTACACACGGATGAAAAAAAACACCATTTCGACTGGGACAACACATCTATCCTGGGACAGGCTAAGCAAAGACATGCCAGAGAATTCCTAGAGGCCTGGCACTCCAACCACAATGCCATAAACAAGCACATAGATCTAGATGCCATCTATCAACCCCTCAGAAAACAAACAGGAAATGACATCACCACAAACCCCAGGAACCCCATCCAGGAGAAAGATATAAATAGAAAGCAGGAGACAACAGCTTCACTTCACTTGGAGGTCGCCACTGATGATGTTACCTAGCCAGGTAATGAAACGTCTGGATATCAAACCTACAGCTCAGCGAGCAAACCTACACCCTAAACTTCAACCTGAGCTACAAACTTTCACAAACCTTGCGAAAATGCTAAAGGGGCTTGACAGGGTAAATGCTGAGAGGATGTTTCCCCCTCATAGGCAAGATTCAGACCAGAGAGGACAGTCTCAGTGTAAAGGGGCGAGGTTTTAAGACTGAGATGAGGAGGAATTTCTTCTCTCAGAAGGTTGGCAATGTTTGGAATTCTGCCAGAGAGCTGTGGGGCCAGAGTGCTTGTGTCTATTTAAGATCTGAGAGAGATTCTTGATCAGTCGGGGAAATCAAGAGTTACTGGGAAAGGGCAGGAAGACGACACGAGGGCTGTTGGACCAACCATGTTCCTATTGAATTATGGAGGAAGCTCAAGGAGTTGAACAGTGTACTCCTGTAAAGCTGAATGTGAAGCTGGAAGAGCACAGCAGTTTAGACAGCATCCAAGGAGCATGAAAGTCAACATTTCGCACCAAAACACTTTGTCAGGAGGAAGGGTTTTGGCCTGAAATGTTGATTTTCCTGTTTCTCGGATGCTGTCTGACCTGCTATGCTTTTCCAGCTCCACACCTATTGACTCTGGCTTCCAGCATCTGCAGTCCTTACTGTCTCCTAGCATACTCCTGTTCCTATTTCTGATGGTCTTGTACCTGGGCTCTGGGTTCAAGTAACATTTTAACACTCATTGCTCGCGGAAAGCAGAATAGAATTCATGGAACTATTACAGTGCAGCAAAAGGCCTTCGGCCCATCAAGTCTGCACCAACCCTCCCACCCTGACACAGGCCCGTAATGCCACAATTACCATGGGTGATCCACCTAGCCTACACGTCTTTGGACTGTCAAAGGAAACCCATGCAGGCACAGCAAGAACATGCAAACACCACACATATAGTCATCCATAGGTGGCATTGAACCCAGGTCCTTGGCACTGTGAGGCAGCACCACTGAGCCACTGTGCTGTCCTGTGTATCAAAAGGAAGCCAAACAGTTACTTATCCTTCAGATATGCCAATGGCAAGTGGTAAGAGCTGAAGAGTCTCCTGGTCAGTCAGAACAGTGCAAGGCAACAGCCTTCCCACGTCAAATCTTCCTTAATGCAGGTTCCTATAAAGAGCAAGTTCTGAGGGGATAAACTACACACCAAATCCCATCCTGAATAAGTACTTTTGATCATCCCTACATTGGAATACACATTGTTTTAAATATGGAAAGGTGTTCTTTTTAAATACCATAAATACAGACTAAATGAATGCATATCAAATTGCACATGGCTAGTCCTGTGGTGATAGTAAAAGATTATTGTTTTATGCTAATTTCTTTGTTTATTAAGAGCAGTGAAGAGCAGAATACTTTCCCAACAAGCCTTGTGAGCTGTGAAGTATAACATGAATGAAATATTCCGTCTGTGTAGCTCTGGACTTTTATTACCACTTTCGTTCAGTAATCGTCAAACATTGTGAGTTGCAATTGGGATGTTGAGAAAGCAAGCAACAAAGAATCATCGAAAAGCTATCAACGATTGCGATCTGACCGAATCAGATTTACAGGCCCACTGCAGGTCATTACCAGTTTACTGCACTGTTTTAAAAAAAATACCCAACCTAACCATTACTGATCAATAAAGATTAGGTCAGCTTTCAGCTTCACAAAATGGACTTTTGAAAAGAGGCAGCAAGGTTCAAAGAAAACTGCACAGAGTCAACAAAATGAATGCTCATTCAATTGGAACTGAATTCTATGAGGCATAATGATTGGGCATGTCATATCAGAAGAACTAATCAGTTGACCATTTAAGGTCAAACATATTTTCACTTTACCGTGAATGAGCTTCAAAGATGAAAATCCTTTATGTTTTGTTGCAATTCTATACACACTACGCATTACTTTTGAATTGGAGTATTGGATGTAAATAGAAATAAAATCTGCAGTGATTGAAACAAGGTCAGGCAGGTCGACTTCATAGAATATGAGTTCCCTGATTGGGGTTATTAATCTGATCCAGTCAGAGAGCCCTGGCTGACAGATAAGAACAGGAGTGTCAGAGGTTCTGTTCTCTCTGAACACTGGCTCTGAGGGAGCTGGATCAGTGTCAAGGACTCTCCACATGGAAATAAAGGGTGACTTGATGATGAGGTACTGGCCTCTGTGGAGTTATTTCATAGCCATTATGTAGAAGAAGGATTTTGGTCCTGTTGTACCAACCTCTGCGTCTACAGCAGTGATAATGTAACATATAAAATTACTGTTCATGAACTTTAGGTTCTCCTTATTCTCATTGATTAAAATAGTGTATTAAGGACCACAACCTTTGCCGGTTAAAGGTACAAAGCAAGTCATTTGACGAACATGAAAAATAAGAGCAGAGGTGGCCATTCAGCCCCTCGAGCCTTCTCCATCATTCGATAGGATCATGGCTGATCTAAATTTAACTTCAACTCCACTTGCCTGCCTGCAGCCAATAAATCTTCACTCTCCATTTGGTGCAAAACTATAAAATTCTTAATTAATGATTTCATTCCAGCATGATGAGATGCTGGTATAATTAGGATAGTAAATCTGCATTGTTAAAATGTTAAATGCGAGCCATTCCACAGTTCCTGTGAATTACAGGAAGTGTGTTTGCCCAGTTCCTTCTCCCCATTTCGCAGGTTCTCAATGCCCTCAAGTACTTCCCAAGTGACTACTTCCCACACATCTGCCTTTTGACTGCAGTGGTTGAAGGGCTGACTGATAAGCACATGGACACAAAGACTCTCCTCAGCAAGTATTGTTGCATCCAAACCAAGGGCAAGAGACTTGGCTGAGCTTCTCCTCCCTAACCCTAGGGGGTGCCATCAATAACGTTATCTGTGCTCTTCTGAGATCAGCCAACTCCCCACAGAGTAGAATGTACTCTTTGATCTTTCTGGTTATGTGACTCAACTCACATGTTACTTAACAAAGGAATCATAGGGAAGTGAAAGCCTGAAGCATAGTTAAACTACTCTGATTAATATAATTCGGTCCTTTATATCCCTGTTCAGAATAAGTTCAAGACAGACGGATTACTTGTTCAGTTTTCTCCCAATCACTTCACTACAACAGTATATAACATATGTATATAAATGTGTACCAGTTCTACTGCACAAATTATCAGTTGCAGATCCCAATTTTGTTCAAACAGTGCAGCTGAGCTAGAATAAATACAAACATATGTGTTTTGAAATGCAGCTGTGTTATGGTTTGAAAAAGATAATGTATTGTGTTGCATAACGGTTATTTTCTTAATCAACCCATCCAGATGGAGTAGATGGGACTTGAATCTGGATCTCCTGACTCAGCAGTAGGGACACTACCACTGTGTCACAAGAGCCCCTTGTTTTGAATAAAGGAAGAGTCAGGGTAGAATAAGCTTCCAGTGTCCCATTCCCAGATGAAACCTGTCCAACACTCATCGGACATCATCACCAGGCCGTGCTTCCTGCTGTGGATAATCACTGGCTTATTTTTTCCAATCTTTGGATTTGTCCTTTTATTTGAAGATTTTTCTGAGGAATTAGGAGGTGCTGACCTGATGCTATCATGAGTGGAATTCTCCTTTTCCTTGAGCGGAATGGGCAGTGGTGGGAAAGGATGGCATTCGAAACCCAGGAAGTACCAAAGATCGGAGGGAGGTTGGTGTGCAAGTCCACCAATCCTTAAAGGTAGCAGGGCAAGTGGATAAAGTGGTTAAGAAGGTATACTGGATACTTTTTTTGATTCAATCATGACACATAGGCATCACTAGCTGGCCAGCATTTATTTCCCAAACCCCAGTTGTCCATGAGAAGGTGATGTGAGCTTTTGAACAGTTGTCCACCTGCTGTGAGTTGACCCACAATGCCCTTAGGAAGGGAATTCAAGGATTTTGATCCAGTGACAGTGAAGGAACAGTGATATATTTCCAAGTCAGGATGGTGAGTGGCTTGGATGGGAGCTTGTAGGTCGTGGTGTTTCCATGTATCCACTGCCCTTGTCCTTCTAGATGGAAGTGGTCATGGGTTGGGAAAGTACTTTCTGAGGAGTATTGGCGAATTGGAAGTGGGATACTGTTGTTACTGAGTGTCAGCGGTGGAGGGAATGGATGTTTGTGGATTTGGTGCAAATCAAGCAGATTGGTTTTTCCTGGAGTCTGAAGTCACATGTAGGCCCTGCTAAAATTCCTTCCCTAAAGGACAATAGTGAATCAGATGGGCTTTTATAACAAACCCAAACAGAGTCAGTGAGCAGATTATTGCTGATAAATGCTGCATGACCCATTTCATCACTTTACTGGTGATTGAGAGGAGACTGTTGGATCAGCATTTGGCCAAGTTGGATTTGTGTACAGAACATACCTGGGCAATTTACCATATTCCTGAAGAATATTTCTTCATTCCTGAAGAAGGGCTCATGCCCAAAAAGTCGATTCTCCTGCTCCTTGGATGCTGCCTGACCTGCTGCGCTTTTCCAGCAACACATTTTCAGCTCTGATCTCCAGCATCTGCAGTTCTCACTTTCTCCCAATTTACCATATTGTCGGGTTGTAACTTTACTGGAACAGCTTGGCTAGGGGTGTGGCAAATTCTGGAGCACATGCCTTCAGTATTATTGCTGGAATGTTCTCAGGGCCTGTAGCTTTTACAGCATCCAGTGCATCCAGCGATTTCTTGATATCACCTGTAGTGAGTTGAGTTGGCTGAAGATGGGTATCTGCGATGCTTGGGACCACTGGAGAAGGCTGAGATGGATCATCCACTCTGCATTTCTGGCTGAAGATAGCTGTGAATGCTTCAGCCTTACCTTTTGCACTGATGTATGGGGCTCTGTGACCTCCGGGATGTTGGCGAAGCCTGTTTCTTCAGTCCTTTGCTAATTGTGCATCACCAATCATTGCTTGATATGGCAGGACTGCAGAGCTTAGATCTGATCCGTTGGTTGTGTGATTGCTAAACTCCATCAATCACTTGTTGCTATCGCATTTTGGCCTTTCCTAATGAAGGGCTTACGCCCGAAACGTCGATTCTCCTGCTCCTCAGATGCTGCCGGACTTGTGCTTTTCCAGCACCATACTCTCGACTCTGACCTCCAGCATCTGCAATCCCCACTTTCTCCTATGTAAGTAATCCTGTTTGGTAGCTTCACCAGGTTGACGCCTCATTTTTACGTATATTTAGTGCTGTACCAAGCACACTATCCTGCACTCTTCATAGAACCAGGTTAATTCGTGGCTTGTTGGCAATGGTAGAGTAAAGTTATGTTGGGTCCTGAGATTACAGATTGTGCTGGAGTACTATTCTGCTGCTGTTCATGGTCCACAGTGCCTCATGGATATTCAGTCTTGAGTTTCCAGAACTATTTGTAGCCAGTCCCAATAGGTATGGTGATAGTGCCACACAACATGGTGAAGGGTATTCTCAATGGGAAGACAGGACTTTTGTCCCTATAAGGACTGTGCGGTTATAACGTCTACTGATATAGACATGAACATATGCATCTGTAGCAGAGAGATTCGTGAGGATTAGATCAAGCTTTGCCCTCTTGTTGGTTCACTCACCACCTGCCGCAGACCTAGTCAAGCAGCAATGTCCTTTAGGACTCAACTAGCTCAGTCAGTAGTGTTGCTCACAAGTCATGCTTGGTGATAGTCACCTATCAGAGTCATCCAGCACCTTTGCTACTATCACAGCTTCCTCCAAGTAGTATTCAGTGTGGAAGAGCAATGATTCCTCAGCTGATGGTGATAATTAGTAAGAGGCTTCCTTGCCTACATTTGACCCGACTTTATGGCATTTGGAGTAAATTTTGTTTGGCTGGTGTTGTTTAGTTTGTGATCCATGGTGATGGAATGTTGATAATGTGTGATTCAGTGTTGGTAATGTTATTGAATATTAATGCCCAATGATTAGTTGCCTTCTGATTGGAGACAATCATTGCCTGTGATAACATTGCCAGTATAAAGGAGCATATTGTAAAGGAGAAGAATGAGATACAAGATATTAGACTAGAAAGGATTAAGGTTAGTAAGGAAGAGGTGTATCAATTCTAGAAGGAGTGAAAGTAGACAAGTCCCCTGGGCCAGATGGGATTTAAACAAGGATTCTCTGGGAAACTAGAGAGGAGATGTTGCAGCCTTTGGCTTTAGTCTTATAGTCATCATTATTTACAGGTTTAGTACCAGAGGACTGGAGGATTGCAAATGTTGTGTGTCCTTGTTCAAGGAGGCCAGTAGAGATGACCCAGGTAATTATAGACCAGTGAGCCTTATGTCTGTTGTAGGAAATGTTTTGGAAAGGATTATAAGAGATAGGATTTATAATCATCTAGCAAGTAACAACTTGATTGCACATAGTCAACATAGCTTTGTTAAGGGCAGGCCGTGTCTCACAAACTTCATTGATTTTTTTGAGAAGGTGATCAAGCACATGGATGAGGGTAGGCAGTTGACGTGGTGTACATGGACTACAGTAAAGCCTTTAATAAGGTTCTACATGGTAGGCTGTTGGAGAAAGTGAACAGGAGTGAGGGTGATTTAGCAGTTTGGATTAGAAACTGGCTTTCTGTAACAAGGCAGCAAGTTGTGGTTGATGGAAAATATTCAGCTTGGAGTCCGGTTACTCGTGGTGTGCCACAAGGATCTGTTTGTCATTTTTATAAACGACTTGGACACAGGCATAGGTGGATGGGTCAGTAAGTTTGCAGATGACACTAAAGTCGGTGGAGGAGCGGACAGTGTGGAAGAATGTTGCAGGTTGCAGAGGGACTTGGATCAAGTGCAGAATTGGGCTGAGAGGTGGCAAATTGAGTTCAATGCAGATAAATGTGAGGTGATTCACTTTGGGAAGAATAACAGGAAGGCATAATACTGGGTCAATGGAAAGATTCTTGGTATTGTGGATGCACAGAGGGATCTTGGAATCCATTTACATAGATCCACGGTGTGTTAGGTTTTATTGGTAGAGAGATTGAGTTCTGGAGCCGTAATGTCCTGCTGCAACTATACAAAACACTAGTGCAGCCGTACTTGGAATATTATGTACAGTTTTGGTCGGTCCATTACAGGAAGGATGTGAAAGCATTGGAAAAGGTGCAGAGGAGATTTACCAGGATGTTGCCTGGTCTGGAGGGAAGGTTTTATGATGAAAGGCTGAGAGAGTTGGGTCTGTTCTCATTGGAAAGAAGAAAGCCAAGAGGGGATTTGATAGAGACATACATGATGATCAGAGGATTAGACAGGGTAGACAGTGAAAGTATTTTTCCTAGGATGATGATGTCAGCTTGTACGAGGAGGTATAGCTACAAATTGAGGGATGATAGATTTAAGACAGATGTCAGAGGCAGTTTCTTAGCTCAGAGAGTGGTAAGGGTGTGGAATGCCCTACCTGCCAATGTAGTTAACTCTGTCACATTAGGGAGATTTAAACAGTCCTTGGATAAGCATGTGGATGATGATGGGATAGTGTAGGGGGGATAGGCTTAGATTAGTTCACACATCAGCGCAACATCTAGGGCTGAAGGGCCTGTTTTGCACTGTGTTGTTCTATGTTCTATGTTCTAAGGCTTGAGCACAGAATCTAGGCTGACCACTCCCAAGCACTACTCGATAAGCATTGTACTGTTAGAGACTTTATCCCGGTATCCTGGCTAATATTTATTACTCAGTTAGCATTAGAGGAAACAGATGGTTTTATCATGATCATGTTGCTACTTGTGGGAGCTTGTGGTGCATAGGTGAGCTGCAATGATACATAAGGTACACTTCAAATAGCATTTCATTGACTGGAAATTATTTCTGTGGTCACCTGAAGTCATGGACTGTTTTATTTAAATGCAAGTTTATTTGTTATCACAATAATTTAGCTGAATCTTCAGCAAAGTGTTCAGTTTTGGGGGCTCTGGGATCACAGTCAACCAATCATTAGGATTTTCAGGTAGTTATTACATTTAAGAAGCAGTAACGACAATACATTGATTAACTGAACAAACAAGTGTACAACACAAGACATGTGAGGATGGCTCCTGGATGACTGAGGACAAGCACGCAGTTGATAGAGAATCTCAATCTTGTTAATACTGTGAAAGCAGTAACCTCTTCTGTGGAGGAAATGTTAGCGACCCTTCCCTAGGTCTTTCCTCAATATCCTGTGGTCCACCTGAAGGAGACAGCTTCTTGATGAGGACTCCACTGCCCTCTGACTCTAAGCACTTGATGATGTACCCTATCTTTCTTATTTCTTGCAATACCTCTACAAGATACAAGTCAGAACACAGCTAGAATATTGTCAACGGTTTTGGTCTGTTAAGGATAGGTAAACTGGCATTAGAGATAGTCCAGATTTGGCTCATTAGGTTGATCCCAGATAAGCAGGGATTGTGTCATGATGAGAATTTTGATTATGTTGAGTCTGTTGAGAATTATCAGATCTCATTGAATGGCCAAGCAGACTCGATGGGCTGAATGGCCCACTTCTGTTCCTACATCTTACCAAGGGCTGCTAGTTTATACTAAGTTAATGACCCATTTGAAAGCTTCTGGTCAACAGACATGGAACAAATACTGACAATATCAGGAGATTTGTTCTGCACTTGCCCAACATCCTCTGAAAGTTAGTTTTCATCCTTTTTGGAAACAAACCTTTTAGTTTCCTGAACAGTGCTTTTATGATAGGGTCTCTATGGTACCAAATATCTCTCTGATGTCAGTTTATAAAACATAGCAGACTTGGTTGTACTTATTGTCTGTCACCTTCCTTTTGTCCTTGTTTATGACAAATTATATGTGTTTGGGGAAAGTAAGTAACTGCTTTAACAACAGTTACATAAACTCTGGGGGCACACAGTAAAATTCAGTTTTAAAGGGACTCCGATTTCTAACAGCATCAGAGGAGGCGATAGGTACCTCCCGAACTAAAGGCCAGAAAAGAAAGGATGCCGTCAGAAAATAAATGCCAAAAAGTAGACAATGTTTCCTGTACATGACTAAAGATAAAGCATTTTTGTCTATGATGGATTCATCATGGAATTAAATTTTGCTGTTCTTGCTGTATACATGATTAAAGCTAATTCTGGATTAGTGGTGCTGGAAGAGCACAGCAGTTCAAGCAGCATCCAAGGAGCTTGGAATTAAATTTTGCTGCTCTTGCTGTATACATGATTAAAGCTAATTCTGGATTAGTGGTGCTGGAAGAGCACAGCAGTTCAAGCAGCATCCAAGGAGCTTCGAAATTGAGGTTTCGGGCAAAAGCCCTTCATCAGGAATAAAGGCAGAGAACCTGAAGCGTGGAGAGATAAGCTAGAGGAGGGTGGGGGTGGGGAGAAAGTAGCATGGAG
>NC_057720.1:13049721-13060706 GCF_004010195.1 Chiloscyllium plagiosum
AATCTTGGAGGAGGTGGAGGGCGTGGGTGGTGTCTCGAACGTATGTGGGGAATTCCTGGACTAGGGGGTATAGGACAGTGTCGAGGTAGGTAGAGATGAGTTCAGTGGGGCAGGAGCATGCTGAGACAATGGTTAAAGCTAATACTAGTAACTGATACCCCAAACATTTTTCTTCCAAGGTGGTGGTGGAGTAGGATGCTCCAGTCAGAGGTTGTATGCTCCATCCGTTTTTTTCTTTTCTCTTTTGTCTTTTTCCTCTTCTGCCAGAGGACCAGAGCGAAGTGAGAATGACCAGCAGAGCCCAGCGTGAAGATGGATACTGGCTGGGAGGAGCTTGGTGAGAAAGACTGTAGTCGTTTTAATTTATTTTTTATTTTCCCAACTTATTCTATGTATATCTGTAATGTAGTGTAATTTATTTTCTTGTTTTACTACTTTCTGTACCTAAGATACGTACCTCGGTACTTTATATCTACTTTATATCTGGCACCACGTGTTAGTAACATTGAACGCTTTTCACTGTACTCCTGTTCTTTTGGAACTTGAGTATATATGACAAGAAAGCTAATTGTAGTTCTAATTCTAAACCGTAGAGAATATACATTAATGTCTGTTATGCCAAAATCAAATGTTGCAAGTTGTTGCTGTCAAAATAAAACTGGTGTTTTAATGTCAGTTGAACATAGATTTATGTTATTGACCCAATAGCTGGCTGGGCAGCATGGTAATTCCCAGTCTGCAATTTGTTCCAAGATTTTTGGATAAACATCAGTACATGATCAACATTCAGTGGATCTTTTTAAAGGTTGGATCAACAGCTGTGTCCAAATGGAAGACTTGAGTCAGCTTTGAGGGGAGTCAGGGTCACAATTCTTTGTAATCTATTTACTGGACAGTCCAGACTTGCTATTTATGGGTTATATTTAGCAGTTGCCATTCAATCTGCCAGTCTATCCAAAGTTCAATCAGAGGTTCAGTATCAGTATTTTGTCAGACAAAGAATGAGCAACTTAGTTTCAAGAATGATTTTACACTGAAGCAATACTTTGATTTTAAAAATTCTTATCCTTTTTTCAATAAATCCCTCCATATTCTTACTCTGTCAGTTCTCCAGCCCTACAACATTTAGATTTCTGCATTCCACTAATTCTGGTCTTTAGTGGATCATCAATTTTAATTATGTCATCACCAGCAGCCTCACCCTCAGCTGCCAAGCCCCTGGAATTCCCTCGCTAAACCTCTCCAACTGTCTCCCTCCCTTCCCTCCTTTAACACATTTCTTAAAACTTATGCCCTTGACCAAGCATTTGCTCACCTGCTCTAAGATCTCCTTAATGTCTCAGTGTCAAAATTGCTTTGCAAAGCTCCACAAAGTGGAGGGCTGCAATGGGGTATTGACAGGATGTAGAGCTGGGCTGAGAAGTGGCAGATGGAATTCAACCTGGAAAAGTGTGAAGTGATTCACTTTGGAAGGTCAAATTTGAATGCAGAACACAGGGTTAAAGGCAGGCTTCTTGGCAGTGTGGAGGAACAGCGGGATCTTGGGGTCCATGTTTATAGATCCCTTAAAGTTGCCATCCAAGTTGATAAGAGTTGTTAAGAAGGCATAAGGTATGTTGGTTTCCATTAGCAGGAGATTTGAGTTTAAGAGCCACGAGGTTATGCTGCAGCACTATAAAGCCCTGGTCAGACCACACTTGAAATATTGTGTTTAGTTCTGTTTGCCTCATTATAGGAAGGATGTGGAAGCTTTAGAGATTTACCAGGATGCTGCCTGGACTGGAGGGCATGTCTTATGAAGAAAAGTTGAGGGAGCCAGGGCTTTTCTCACTGGAGCGAAGAAGGATGAGAGGTAACTTGACAGAGGTGTACAAGATGATGAGAGGCATAGAGTGGATAGCCAGAGACTTTTTCCCCAGAGTGGAAATGACTATCACGAGGGGGCATACTTTTAAAGTGATTGGAGGAAGGTTTAGGGGAGATGTCAGAGATAGGTTCTTTACTCAGAGAATGGTGGGTGTGTGGAATGCACTGAGCAGCAGTGGTAGTAGAGTCAGACATATTAGGGACATTTAAGCGACTCTTGGGTAGGCACATGGATGATGATAAAATGAAGGGTATGTAGGTTATTTTGATCTTAGAGTAGGATAAAAGGTTGGCACAACACTGAGGACCGAAGGGCCTGCACTGTGCTGTACTGTCCTATCCTGACCTATCCAGAATCTGGTTTCCAGTCATTGTTTTTACCTGTACTGTCCTATGTTCAATTAAAGTGTCTTATTAGATTAAAAGAGATAAATAAATACACATTGTCATTGGTATACGTGTACTTCTTGTTTAACAAGTATAACCTGTGCAGTGAAAGCTGCTTCATAAAGAGAAGAGTAGACCTTACGTGAGAAAGACATTGGTGAGGAGACACAAAGCTGACACCAGAGAGCTCCCTTCAACTGGTTTCAACCTTCCAGAGCGCAATATTACAGGATCACAGGGAGATAACTGGTGGGTATTATTTTGATTAGGCAAGTAGTTTAAATCAAGATGTTATTGCATAAGAACAGTACAGTTAAGAAATTCACATTTAAAATATTTATCAACCAAATTAATTATTTAAATAGAATAGTGATGGCTGGGCAGATGATGTGCTGCAGCTGAAGAATGTGGGTGCTGGTGGATACCATTGTGATCCACAGGGACAACATCTGCAGCATGTGTTGGCTACTCATGAAGTTCGACTCAGGGATGATGAGCTTGAGACTGAGCAGCAGACACCGCACTACACTGGGGAGGAATGGGGATGCCAGACACTGTGTTTCAGAGGTAGTTACACTCTTTACATTAGCTCTATCAAATCTGGTCCATGGTTAGGGTCAGGAGCAAATGACTGCATGTCAGGCAGGTATGGGAATCCAGAGTTTAGCTATGAGGGAGTCTCAGCCAGTTCCCCTGTCCAATAAGTACAAACTTCTTGCTCTTGATGTGGATAGGGGCATAAACCTTAGGGAGGATGAACGAAAGGACCACTGACGTGGTCCAGAATGATATTCAAGTTGGGGTGGTGTGTGAAAATAAACCTGGTTGTAATAGGAGATAGCCCAGCTGAGGGAGCAGACACTGTGCTCTGCAAAAATAGAGTCCCAAAGGATATGGTTCCTTACGGTAAGGTTCGAAACATCACTTTTTGGCTGGAGAAGAACCTGAAATGGGAAGGGAAGGATCTAGTTGCCGTGGTTCAGGTAGATACAACAACAGAGCTAGGATGAGGATAAAGGTTTAGTTGAGATGTTATGAGCAAGTCAGAGCTAAATGACAAATCAGAACCACAGAGGTTATAATGTTCAGGTTCCTGCCTGACAGCCAGGTGCAAATTAGTGTAGGATAAATGAAATGGTTCAAAGATTGGTGTGGGGAAAATGGGTTCTGATGTATGGGCACTGCCACCAGTACTGGGGAAAGAGTGCTATTCCATTTGAATAGGTTTCATTTGAACCAGCATTGTATATTTAGGCTTGTAGATAAGGCTTTAAACTAACTGGGGAGAGTGGACTGAGTGCAGAATGGTTCAACTGAGGGACGTTCAAAAAGGAAATAAGAGAGCAGTGTGAAGAGGTGAACAATAATCAAAATTCTGACTTGATTTATTATTGTCATGTTTTGTTTTGTCTGCAGTACAGGCTGATCATAACATACAAAGATCATAAGGTGATTGAACAGACAAGGAATGCAAAGTTACGGCTGCTGAGAAAGTCTAGAAAAAGCAAGATCAATATTAGATTTGAAATTTGAGAAGTCCATTCAGAAAGGTAATAACAGCAGGGAAGAAGCTGTTCTTGAACTTGTTGGTACGTGTGTTTAAGGTTTTGTATTTTCTATCTGATAGAAGAGGTTGGAAGAGATTATATCCAGGATGGGAGAGGTAGAAAATGTATATGGAAGAATGTAGCAAAAACTTTGAAGCAAAACAAGTATTAATGGTTAAAAAATCAAGTTTAAGGCTCTTTATTTGAATACACAGCATTTGTAACAAGGGAGATGACTTCGATGGCACAAATAGATATAAGTGAATATAACTTGAAAGCTATTATAGATAGGAGAAAGTGAGGATTGCAGATGCTGGAGATCAGAGTTGAGAGGGTGGTGCTGGAAAAGCACAGTAGGTCAGGCAGCATCCAAGGAGCAGGAGAATTGACATTTCGGGCAAGGGCCCTTCATCAGGAACCTGCTCCTCGGTTGCTGCCTGACCTGCTGTGCTTTTCCAGCACCACATTCTCGACAGCAATTATAGATATGTGAAGAAGGGTAACCAAAACTGGGAACTCAATATTCAAGAGTACTTGACATTCTGGAGGAATAATCAAAAAGGTAAGGGAAGTCTGGTAGCTTTATTAATAAAGGAGTGTTCAGTGTGCTGGTGACTAGTGATGTAGGTACAATAGATTATGATGTGGAATCAGTTTGGGTGGAAGTAAGGAAAAACAAGGGAAAGAAATTACATGTGGGAGTTGTCTATTCATCCTGAAGAGTGAAACAATTTCCTAGCATCCACCTTTTCCAAGCCATGTATTATTTTGTACGTCTCTATTAAGTCTCCCCTTAATCTTCTAAACTCAGAAAGAAATTACATGTGGGAGTTGTCTATTCATCCTGAAGAGTTGTCTCACTGTGAGACAAAGTATAAATTGGGAAATAATGGAGGCATGTGAAAAGGACACCACAATTGTCATGGATGATTTTAATCTGCATTTTGGTTGGATACATTGGATGGACAAGGGTAACATGGATAAGGAGTTTGTAGAGTACATCAGGGATTGTTTCTTAGAGTGGTACATTGCAGAACCTTCCCAGGAATAGGTCATTTTAGATCCAGTACTGTGTAACGAGATAGGATTATTAAGAGCTCTCATAAA
This sequence comes from Chiloscyllium plagiosum, assembly GCF_004010195.1. Classification (NCBI taxonomy): domain Eukaryota; kingdom Metazoa; phylum Chordata; class Chondrichthyes; order Orectolobiformes; family Hemiscylliidae; genus Chiloscyllium; species Chiloscyllium plagiosum. The sequence continues at coordinate 13,054,629 of NC_057720.1, forward strand.
TAATGATTCTTGGGGGTGTAGCAATCACAACATGATAGAATTTCAAATTCAGTTTGAAGAAAAGCAACTCAGGTCTCAAACCTTTGTCCTTAACTTAAAAAAGGGTGATTACAGAGGTGTGAAAAAAAAAGAGTTGTCAATAGCAGGCTGGGGAAATAGATTGAAGAGAAAGGTGGTGGATGATCAGGGAGCATTTAGGCAGATATTTCGTAATGTTTAGCAAACATTTATTCCAGTCAGAAAAAAGGACTGAATGAGAAGGATGGTCAAGGAGAGAATCCAATCAAAAATGACAGTATGCACATTAGTGAAAACTTATGGTAGGCTAGAGGATTGGGAACATTTTAGGCAATAGTAGTGGATGATTAAAAAGGTAAGAAAGAAGGAGAAAATGGATTAGCAAGAAATATTTGAACTTCTATGGGTAAATAATAATGGAGTAGCTAAAGTGTTTGTGGGATCATGGTGGGAATTAATAATGGGGATCAGGAAAATGGCACAAAATTCGAGTAATTTGTCTCCACAATGGAGGACATGCTAAAACCCCCAAAGATAACAGATAAGTAAGGTGCTGAGGGAGGGAAGAAAAATATTGTAACAGTCCCTACCACATGGGACAAAGTATTTGACAAACTGACAGGACTAAAGCAGAGAAGTCACCAGGACCTCATAGCCCACGTCCATTGTTTTTAAAGGAAGAGGCTGTAGAGATAGTGGTGGCATTGGTCAAAATATTCCAAAAACTCATCCCAGGAGAGTTCCAGTGTGTTAGAAATCCATTAACATGATACTCCTGTTCATGAAGAGAGAGAAACAGAAAGCAGGAAACTAGAGACCAATTAGCCAAACATTGATCATTGGGCAGCACAGTGGCTCAGTGGTTCGCATTGCTGCCTCACAGCGGCAGGGACCCAGGTTCAATTCCAACCTCAAGCGACTGTCTGTATGGAGTTTGCACATTCTCCCCGTGTCTGCGTGGGTTTGCTCCGGTTTCCTCTCACAGTCCAAAGATGGGCAGATTGGGTGAACTGGCCATGCTAAATTGCCCATAGTATTCAGGGATGTATAGGTTAGGGGCATTAGTAAGGGGTAAATGTAGAGGAATGGGTCTAAGTGGGTTCCTCTTCGGAGGGTCAGTGTGGACTTGTTGGGCCAAAGGGCCTGTTTCCACACTGTAGGGAATCCAATCTAATCAAAATGCTGGAGTCCCTTATTAAGGATGAAACAGCAGGATATTTAAATAAAAACATTTAAACAGAATCAACACAGTTTTTTTTGTTTGTCAAATTTGCTAGAGTTCTTTGAGGTTATGGCAAACAGAGTTTATAAAAGAAAACTGGTGGATTAGTGTATTTGGGTTTTTAGGTGGCACTTGATAAGATGCCACATAAAAGTCATGGCAGAGGGAATTGAGGGTCACATATTAACATGAATTGAGGATCGATTGATTAACACTCAGAAGACAGAGTTGGGATTAATGAGTTTTTTCAGGTTGGAAAAATATAACTAGTGGAGTGCCACAAGGATCAAGCTTAGGGTCTCAATTATTTACTATCTATATTAATGACTTGGAGGAGGGGGAAGAGTATAATGTATTCTAATTTGATGACAGTACAACAATAGGTGGGAGGCCATATTGTGATGAGGATATAAGGAATCTCTAAGGGGATATAGCTGGGTTTGAGTGAAGAGGCAAAAGCCTGGCAGATGGAGTTTAGAGTAGGAAAATATACAGACTCATAAACAAACAGAGAGAGACTCCAAAGCATGCAGCATGGAAGAAACTAGTGCATGAAGTGTATAATTAATAAAGCAAATGGAATCTTTATTGCTGAGAGAAAGTGAGGACTGCAGATGCTGGGGATCAGAGCTTAAAAATGTGTTGCTGGAAACGTCAATTCTCCTTCTCCTTTGATGCTGCCTGACCTGCTGCGCTTTTCCAGCAACACATTTTTAAGCTTTATTGCTGAGAGTTGGAAGTTTAAAAATCAGGAAGTCTTGTTACAACTCTGTGGAGTGTTGGTGAGGTCAAACCTGGAGTACTGTGTATCATTTTGGTCCCTGTATTTTGCATAAGGAGATGTAGGAATTGGAGATTCTCAAAAAAAAGATTCACTCAGTTGATTCTTGAGATCTCGGTGTTGGCTGACCAAATAGAACTGAAGGTTAGGCGTTTATTCATGAGAATTTTGAAGAATTCTCTATCCCAGAGGGTTGTGGAGGTTAGATTACTGTAAGTATTGGAGACCATTGAGGGTCATGAGGAGCTGGCTTGAAAGAGGAGTTAAGACCAAGAGCAGATCAGACATTGTCTTATTAAATGGCCTAAATTTGCACCAATTTCTTTTTAATTCATTTTTGCGATTTGGGTGTCACTGGCTGGATGAGCATTTATTGCCTTTTCCGAGTTGCCCTTGAGAAGGTGATGGTGAACTGTAGTCCACCTGCTGTGGGTTGTTGTGGCCATCAGGGAGGGAATTCCAGAATTTTGACCCAGTGACAGCGAATATATTTCAAAGTCAGGATGCTGATTGGCTTGGAGGGGAACTTGTCCTTTTAGATGGAAATGGTTGTGGGTTTGGAAGGTGCTGTCTGAGGATCTTTGGTGAACTTCTGCAGTGCATCTTGTAGATGGTGCACACTGTTGCTGAATGTCAATGGTGAAGGGAGTAGATGTTCCCTCAACCATCGATGCTCAGTAGCAGGAGTGTGTACAATCTACAAGATGCACTGAAGAAATTGTGTTCTTAAAAAAAGTGCAACATGGCCAAAGTTGTCAATGAGAGGATGAGGAAAGGAGGTAGATACTTCTTTCATTTTCTTACTTTGTCAGTCTTCAGGAGAGCATGACTTGAAAACCTGCATGAAAAGAAGTGGGGAAACAGCAGGAGTTCAACTTATGAAACCTCACTCCCAAACTGTAAACAAATAAAAATCGAGGCAACATCACAGGGACACGGAACTGATCAATTGGTTATTACCCTGCTCGCCTTAATTTTTTTAAAGCTCAGGAAATGTATTGATAGTAGAGGCATTAGAACATATTGGGAATACTAAGGCTGATTAAATCTAATTTATTAATAAAAATATATTAATTAATACACAATAAAGAGGACAGAGCAGGTAATATGTTGCTATTGTGGGAGATGGGAGCTCCTGCATGCCAGTATGGTCCATGATAAATATGCCTGTGTCATGAGAAACTTTGGCTCAGAGTTTATGAGCTGGGTGCTCAGCTGTGCACAGTGAGATGGCTTAAGGGGAGTTCAAGCTACATGAATGCTATGTTCCAGGAGGTGGTCACATCTCTTGGGATAGGACACAGTCTTCTGATTTTGCCTATGGTAAGGGTCAGGAGGGTGTACTTGTGAGTGAGGCAGGTGTAGGTGACCCAGGAGAAAGAGAAACAACAGCATTCAGGATTGTCCAATAGACACTTCCAGCTTGACTGGCTGAGAGTGGATTAGCAAACTGATCAAGGCACCCAGGTACCCTGTCAATCAAGTGAGGAGAGCAAAAGGGAATGTGGTGGTGAGAGGGACAAGATAATGAAGGGAATTGACACTGCTCCCTGCAGCAAAGAGGAAGAGAAGGCTGTGTTGCCTGCTTGATGCCAAGAATGTACTTTGCTGTACTCTCACAACTGTCACTTCTCACTGTGATATCGTGCTAAAAATCAAGCCATAAAAATCATCACGTATGTTAAAAATGTTACAGACATATGTAAAACTCCCCAATTTATCTGTGAATTTTTTTAAGACTCAGTTGACAAGATACATAGTCAAGGTTTCTGTACTTAAATAGATTCAAGCTATAGATAAACAGTTATAAATAGTTGACAAATAACTTTTACTAGTTTAAATACCAACTCCCTTTTAAAACTTCCCCTTACACACACAGACAGACAGAAGAAAAAAGAAACATCGGTGTTATGGGTGAAGGGATAAACTGGAAAGCTGTTCAATGGTCCCTGTGCACAGGGTTCACTGAGTTGATTCTTTTGGATTGCCAGGATTTGCTGTTCAACACTCTCGCTTCTCCAGATATTTTAATTTGCCTGCAGGAGGCACAGAGCAACTAGCTCACAATTGAAAGTTTCTGTTTTTACCAATAAGTCAATAGCTTACAGCAACTCGTGATGGGAAATAAACAGGCATTTTTCAGGCTTTACTACACATTCAAAGACAGCACCTTTCTTTCCAAAGGTGGAAAACGTCTGGGTAGTATTTATTTACACCCACGAGCTGTTCAGCTATATAGAAGCCAATTACATTGCTGTTGTCAGGCAGAAAGCCTGGTCATTGATAACTAGTCACAACTTCACAGACTAATCAGCTACTTGTTGCCTGCTAAATCACATTTTGTGAACACTCCTTGGCTCCAGCTCATCTGCAACTGAACTTTTCCCACTAGTGAACAAACAACAGGGTCAACAGCACTTATAGTAAGTGTTGGGAGCTTGCCTTTAAAAGGTGCAGTAATCCTGGATTTTTAAAACAGTCCTTCCCCACATTCAAATATACTGAACAAATAAAAAGATAAAGTCATTACACAATATAGCTGGAAAAGTAATTTTGTTTTACTTTGATGACCAATTAAGTTATCCAGATCATGTTTTGTAAACAGAAACATGTACTAATTAGTTTTCTTCTAAACAGAATTATTGATTTGTCAATACTTGTTCAAAATGGAAACAATTTCAGATAACAAATACGGTCAGTTAATATACAAGTACTAACACTTATCCAACTAATACCATTTTGTGTGGCTGTTCTGGAAGATAAGCGAAAAAAATTCTCTATACAAAATAACTTTCTTAAAAACACTGTCCAATGAGGTTATTCCTGAAGGCAAAAGGTCAAAGTGAAGGATTTTCTGGAGTGTGTCTACAGCAAAGCAAGCAGTCATCAACAGTCATGTGATTTCTAATAAATCTTGTTTAAAAAGAATCACCAAACAATTGCAAGGACGGACTCATCACTGGTGGTTAACTAAAAAAGTTGAAGACCATGTATAACTTAAGGAAAAAGTATATAATTGAACAAAGATGAGTGGCAAGTTAGAAGATTAAGCAGAATTTAGACAAAAGTAGAGTGACTAAAATAGTAATAGGGCGGGGAAAAGTATAATCTGAAAGAAAACTACCTAGAAATACAAATGATTTGGAGAAGCCGGTGTTGGACTGGGATGTAGAAGTTAAAAATCCTGGTGTTGTGTGATTTTTGACTTAGAAATACAAAGATAGCTTTTCTATACATATTTCAAAAACAACAAAGTGAATGTTGATTCCATAGAAACTGACAGTGGGGAATAAATAATAGAAAATAAGGAGCTGGCTGATGTACAGTATTTTGTATCAGACTTCACTGTAGAGTGTAATAGTAATAAATCAGGAATTAGAAAGGAGGAACTCAGGAAAGTTAGTCACCAGGATATATCACCAAGCAATTTGTTACAGCCCCAAGCGGACAAGTCTATGGGAACTTCATCTGAGGGTCTTAAATGCAGTGGCTAGTGAGATAGTCAATACATTGCTTGTACTCTTTCCAAATGCCCTAGTTTCAGTAAAGGATGCATTAGACTGGAAAATAGTGACATACTTCCTTTATTCACCAAGGGGTGGAGAAAGAACTTACAGACCAGTTTGCTGTCATGGGAAAGATGTAAAAAGCAATAAATAGTTGTTATAGTAGGGCATCTAAAATTCAAGGTAATTAGGCATTGTCAACAAGATTTTGTGAAAAGAAGTAATGTTTGACTATTTGTTAGGATTCTTTGAGGACATAACATAGAACATAGAAAAATACAGCGCAGTACAGGCTCTTTGGCCCTCGATGTTGCGCCGATCCAAGCCCACCTAAACTACACTAGCGCACTATCCTCCATATGCCTATCCAATGCCCGTTTAAATGCCCATAAAGAAGGAGAGTCCACCACTGCTACTGGCAGGGCATTCCATGAACTCACGACTCGCTGAGTAAAGAATCTACCCCTAACATCTGTCCTATACCTACCACCCCTTAATTTAAAGCTATGCCCCCTCGTAATAGCTGACTCCATACATGGAAAAAGGTTCTC
>NC_057720.1:13061670-13072018 GCF_004010195.1 Chiloscyllium plagiosum
ATCAGGCCCAGGGGACTTGTCTATTTTCACCCTTTCCAGATTTCCAACACCTTTTCCCTACATACCTCAAAGCCGTCCATTCTAATTAATTGTGACTCAATATTCACATCGGCAACAATGTCCTGTTCCTGAGTGAATACTGACGAAAAGTATTCATTCAGTGTCTCCCCATGTGCTATGAATAAAGGGGGATTCATCAATGTACTATATTTGGAGTTCCAGAAGGCATTTGTTAAAATGCCACATCAAAGGTTATTGTGGAAATTAAAAGCTCATGGCTTAGGGGGTAACATGTCAACATGGTTGAAAGATTGTCTATCCAAAAGGAAATATTATATAGCTCATTTTCTGGTTAGCAAAATGTAATGAAAGGTGTATCACAGGGATCAGTGCTGGGTCCTCAAGTTCTTTTTTATAGTTTATCTAAATGATTTGGATGAAAAACCAAAAATATGATTGTTGATGACATGAGAAATGAAGCGGGATCTGGGTGCCATACCGCATGATTCACAAAAAGTTCATTTGTAGATATAATAAGTAATTAGAAAAGCTAATAAAATGTAATTGTTTATTGTTAAAGGAATTGAATGCAAAAGTTGGAGATTACGCTTCAGTTACAAAGGACATTGATCAGATTACATCTGGACTACTATACACAGTATTGATCTCCTTATTTAAGGAAGGATATAAACACACTGGAAGTAGTTCAAAGGAGGTTTACTAGACAAATTCCATGTAAGGTTGTTAAGTTCGATATGTAGCCACTGGAACTTTGGTGTGACTTGATTGAATCATCAAGATCTGAAACAGGAGTCACTGTTTCACCCATTTAAGATGAAGAAAATGTGTTTCCCATAGAGGGTCATAAATATTTGTTACTTTCATCCTGAGAAGGTGGTGAAAACAAAGTCTTTGAATATATTTTGAAGTGTCATGATTAAATAACTGACTGCAATCTCTCACACTCAAACTGTAGTTGTCATGTGAGGTGGTTTGCAGTAATTGACATTAACTTATAAATTAGGAGCAGGAGTAGGTCATTCATGCCCATGAGCATGCTCTGCCATTCAATGCAGTCATGGCTGATCTAATTGTGACCACAACTCTACTTGTCTCCCCATGCCTAACAATCTTTGATTGCATTGTTAGTCCAGACCTCTGCCTTAAATGACCTTTTCCTCCACCTGTTTTTCAAATGAGAGTTTTTGTCCTTCTGAACGTTCTAATCAATAATTTGTGATTTCAGCAAGTAGATATCCTTTAAAAAGAAACACTTAAAAGATTGCCCTGTAGCAAATGATATTAATATTTCATTGCAAGAACTGCAACTGGAGATCAAAACTGTGCACAGCATTCCAGATGCAGTTTCCTATCCTCCCTGAAAGACAATAGCCTGAATTGGAAGCGGACTGATTAGTATTCTAAAGTTTTGTGTTTTCATGAATTTCTCCCTTGAAATAAAACTGTTGTTGGCAAAATTATACTGTGAGCCCATTTCACAAGTAGTCACAGCCTGGTTGAAACTACAGTTTTGCAATCATGAGCATCATTAATCAGGATTTCAAGTTGTAATATTATTGCTGTAACTCTCTTACCATTGAGATAATCTTGGAAACAATTTCACCTCAATTTCCACAAACATGGGAACTGGTGAGAAAGAGTGACGGTCTATATCACAGTTCAGTGCTGGTTGATAAAGTCCATTAAGGCCCACAACTAATCGCACTTGAACTGAAATTTTTGTTGGACCATTTCAGAAGACAGTTCAGAGTCAACGACATTGCTGTGGGTCTGGAGTGACGTATCGGACAGATCAGGTGAGAATACCAAATTTCCTTCCTAAAAGGACATGAGTGAACTAGATGAAATTTTGCAACTGAGTGGAGTTAGGATCACCACCACAGAGAATAATTGAATTGCTACTAATTGACATTTTAAAAAAATAATCACAGGATAACTGGCTAGGCTAGCATTCATTGTCCATCTCTAATTGCCAGTTAAGAGTTGAGTATATGGTGGTTCAGTGGTTAGCACTACTACCTTACAATGCCAGGGACCTGGGTTCAATTCCAGTCTTGGCAAGCTGCCTGTGTGGAGTTTGTATGTTCTCATCACATCTGTATGGGTTCCTCCCACAGTCCAAGAATTTGCAGGTTAGATGGATTGGCCATGCTAAATTGCCTCAGTGTCTAGAGTTGTGCAGACTAGGTGGATTAGCTATGGGGAAAATACAGGGTAAGGATAGGAGGGTCAGTGCAGGCAAAGTAGGGATTCCATGATTGGACATAGACCAGGTAAGGATGGCAGATTTCCATCTCTGAAAGATAATACAGAATGAATTTCTTTTTAACAACAATCAATAGTGGTTTATGGTCACCATTAGACTAACTGTTTTTAAATTCCACATTTTTACTGAATTCAAATTTTACCAATGGCCATGGTGGGATTCAAACACAAAAACATTAATGTGGGATGTGGGATTCTTAGTCTCAGTGATATCACCATTATGCCACTGCCTCCTCTATGGTGGAATTTGAATCCATCTATACAGCGCATTAACCTGGATCTCTGGATTACTAGTCCAATGACATTATCAGTTCACCACCATGGCATTTGAGTAAGATATGGATCAGTGCCAAAATATGGCTCACTGCATGAGTCAATTTCTTCAGGAGGACAGGCAGGAATTGTGAAAAGTGTAAAAACACTAGAATTGTGGTCCAACAACAGTCATTCTCTCCTGTTTCTAACAATTCCATTAGCAAACATCCATCCATGGGGCAAGGAATACTTCGTCCATCTGAACTAAAGAACAGGAATAATCCATTCCAGGCTGACCACGACCATGTGATTCATTAGCTCAAGTCACTATTTGCAAGCTATCACTGAGAAACCATGTGACTGAATTAGAAGTTATTCGAAGGACAAATTGCATCATCCTAAATGCAAAAGAAATCTAGGGAGCTATGTGTATCAGTTTAAATCCCAGACTGTTGAAGGAAAAAGCAAAATTCTTTGTGACACGCAAATAAGCAGTGGTACAGCAAGAAATTACTCCCTGACAAATTAGAAATCAGGATACTTCCACTGTGGGTTCATCACTTGATGTTGCACGTTTAAGAAGCCCATTCAAACTCTAGATCCTCAATAATCAAACAATGGCCAAAGGACAGTGGGGTGAGGTGGCAGGGAAGAGAACAGCAAGGGGAGCAGAATGCAAGTAGGAGGAGAGGTGACAAAATGATTGAGACAGCCATGATTAAAAGTATTTCGCCCAATAAAGTATAACAGATTAAAATGATGGTAGAAGAGAGAATTTGCAATGAGCAAGAATAAATGCAGAAATCAAAGAATAGCTAAACCAGTTACAATTAAGGGAAGTCCACAAATGAGATTAGATTCCCTACACACCGGCCCTCCGGAGAGTAACCCAGCCAGACCCATTTTCCTCTGACTAATGCATCTAACACTATGGGCAATTTAGCAATTCACCTGACCTGCACATCTTTGGACTGTGGGAGGAAACCCACGCAGACATGGGGAGAACGTGCAAACTCTACACAGTCACCTGAGGCTGGAATTGAATCTGGGACCCTGGTGCTGTGAGGCTGCAGTGCTAACCACAGAGCCACCATGCTACCCAGTGTAGACTGTAGTTATATTTTCCAAACTACACATTACAAACAAGCAATTAGAGAATTCTGCTACGTCTATGCACTATAACAGATTGGACTATATAGAATCAATGTCAATAAGATTCTTTTTCAGCGATTTTATTACTGCTGAGTTTCAGTCTTACCACCCCAAACACTGATCAGATATTACCGATAGCTTGGTCAGCAAATTGTTTTATAAAAAAAAATCAATATGCATGCGTAATGTTTGACACTAACATTTCAGAATTCCAGGTCGTTTTTAATTCACCTGTGGGAGTCACTGGCTGGCCAGCATTTATTGGCTGTTGGCCTTGGGAAAGTGTTGGCAAGTTGCCTTCTATATACTGTAGGTTGACCAACAATGCACAAAGGGAGAAAATTCCAGGATTTTGACGCAGTGACACTGAAGGAATGGCGATATATTTCCAAATCAGGATGGCGAGTGGCTAGGAGAGGAATTTGCAGAGGGTGGTGTTCCCTTACATCCACTGCCCTTGTCCTTCTAGTCAGAAGTGGTCGTGAGTTTGGGAGATGCTGTCTTAGTACCTTTGGTGAATTTCTGCAGTGCATCTTGTAGATAGTACACACTGTTGCTACTGAGCATTGGTGCTGGAGGGAGTGGATACTTGTGGATATAGTACCAAGCAAGCAGGAAGCTTTATATCCAAGATGGTATCAAGCTTGAATGTTGTTGAACCTCTACTCATCCAGGCAAGTGGGGAGTATTCCATTACTGTCCTGACTTGTACCTTGTAGATGATAGACAGGCTTTGGAAGTCAAGTGGTGAATTACTCACCACAGTATTCCTAGCCTCTGACCTGCTCTTGTAGCCAGTATTCATACAGTGAGTCCAATTGAGTTTCTGCTGAATGGTAACACCCAAGGATATTGATACTGGGGGGAGTCAATGATGGTAACATCATTTAATGTCATGGGGCAGTGGTTAGATTGTCTCTTATTGGTCATTGGCTGGTGCAAATGTATGTTCCACTTGTCAGCCAAACTTGGATCTCGTTGCATTTGAACATGGATGACTTTAATATCGGAGCTGCCACAAAATGGTACAATCTGAAAACATGCCCACGTGTAGCTTTATAATGGATGAAATGTCATTGTTGAAGCAGCTGAAGAAAGTTGTGCATAGGCCAATATCCTCAGGAACTCCTGCACAAATGTTCTGGTTTTGAGATTACTGACCTCTAACAAACAACCATTTGACTCCTGATATCAATGGATTCCAGTTTTGCTCGGGCTCCTTGATGCCACATTCAGTTGAATTTGGTCTTACTGTCGAGGGCTATCACTTTAATCTTAACTCTAGAATGTCCATGATTACAGTATCTGTTCAATGAGATCAGGAGCTGAATAGCCCGAGTGGAAGCCAAACTGGGTGTCAGTGAGCAGGTTGAGCAAGTGCTGTTTGATAGCACTTTCAATGACACCTTCCATCACTTTACAGATGATTGAGTAGACTGAGGGGGCAGTAATTGGCAACGTTGGATTTGTCTTGCTGCATTTTGTGTATAGGTCATACCTGAGCAATTTTCCACATTGTCATGTCGAGTCTAATGTTCTAACTGTACAGAAACAGCTTGGCTGGGGAGCAGCAATTTGTGGAGCAGAAATCTTCAATACTGATGTTGAAATATTCTCAGGTCCCATAGCTTAGCAATACCCAATGTTTCCAACAATTTCTTAATATCACATTGAGTGAATTAAATCAGCTGAAGACTGGTACCTGAGATTTACGGGACCACTAGAAAAGTCTGAGTTCAATCATCAACTTGGCAATTCTGACTGATGACTGTTGCAAATGCTTCTGCTTTAACTTTTGCACTTGCGCTATGTGCTGGGCTCTTCCATCATTGAGGATGGGGATATTTGTGGAGCCTCCTCCTCGAGTGAATTGTTTAATTGGCCACCACCATTCATGATTGCAGACAGTAGATTGGATTCATTGGTTGGAGAAATCACTTAGCGCTGTCTCACTTGCTGCTTATGCATTTTGGTATGCAAATATTCCTGTTCGGTAGTTTCACCAGGTTGATGCATTTTTAGATATGCCTGACTGGAGCTGCTCCTGGCATTCCCTCCGACACTTTCCATTGAACCAGGGTTGATCCCCTGGCTAGATGGTAATGGTTGAGTTTGGGATATGCCAGGCTAATAGATTACAAATTGTGCTGGACTTGAAGACCACAATGCCTCATAGATGCCTAGGTTTGAGTTGTTAGATCTATTCAAAGTCTGTCCCATTTAGCACAGTGATAGTGCCACATAAAACAATGGAGGGTATTCTCAATGTGAAGGCAAGACTTAAGTCTCCACAAGGACTGTCTGGTGGTCACTCTTACCAATCTAATCACAGACCAATGTATCTACAGCCAGTGGATTGCTAAGAATGAGGTCAAGTAGGTTTCCTACCCTCTTGTTGGTTCCCTCACCACATAGCTGCTAATATGGGTTTGCAGTATCTTCTTGAAGACTTGACCAGCTCAGTTGGTAGTGCTGCTGAACTACTCTTGGTGGTGGATATTGAAATCCCCACCCAGAGTATATCTTGTCCCCTTGACTCCCTCAGTGCTTCCTCCAAGTGTTGTTCAACATGGAGGGGTACTGATTCAATAGGAGGTCCCCCACCTATATTCAACCTGAAGTTTTGGGGTCCAGAGTCAATGTGGAGGACAACTCCTCCCAGAGTGCTGTGCTAGGTCTATCCTACTGTTGGAACAGGACATATACAGGATGATGATAGTCATGCCTGGGACTTACATTCACAACAGGACAGATAGTGTCAGGTTATTGTTTGACTAGTCTGAGAAAACTCTCCTAATTTTGGCACTAGTCTCCAGCTGTTAGTAAGGAAGACTTTGTAGGATCATCAGAGGCATTCTAGTGCCTTGGTCAATGCCAAATGGTCTGTTGAGACGTCATAGTGGCTTGCTGGACCTTTGAGCCAACCACCTGAAGGACATTAATGAACCAGATGGGTTTTATTCCCCTGACAGTTAAGAATCTACTGATAAACCATGAATCATTCTTAATTTCATATTTTGTTTTTAAACTGGCATGGTAGGATTTGAACTCTTGTTCAGTCATTAGCTGAGTTTCTGAATTAATAGTCTAGTGAAAATACCACTAAGATACTCCCTCCCCTATTAGCAGGTTTTCAAACAATGCTGCAAAATCATATGAATTTTGGTCTATAAATAAAGCACATGTAGGAATCTTGAGTTCAGTACACAATAGTTTTGTAGGTATTTCACTTAAGTCTATACAGCACTGTAATGGGCAGAAAAAAAAAAACTGGCATTGGTAGTTTAACACCGATAGTCACTGATTCCATTAATAAAATTAAAGCAATGCTTCAGAAATAACTTTTTATTATTCCAAATGTAACAAGGTCATCTTTCCAACCCACTTGTATTACAGCAGAGCAGAAACATCAGTAAATGCACAAGACATCAGGCTATACATACCTTTAAAAAGGTTTCCTGTGCAGCCTTCACAAAAGAGCAAATACTTATTGCATCAGATCCACTGCAGTAAATAGCAGGCACCATCTAATTACAGCCAACAATAACCATCCACATTCAATAGAAAATTTTAGAATAGACTTGAAGTGAAATTATACAGAACATCTGTTTCAAAGAAAAACAATACTTTCAAATATAAAATTTGTGATAGTGTGACTAAATGGACCAAATTCCAGATAATTTCAAATAACAGCTTGATTCATTCCAAAGTGTAACATGATCTATACTTCTCAATTTGTGTTATCAATTTCACTGGCATGACACAGGTGGTTTCCAGATATTAGCACAGTCCTGTATATGAATGATAACTTAGCAAACTGCAAGAACAATCAAATTATGTAACTTATAAGCGTTCTAACTTTTCACCGAGAAATTCTTCCACACTATCGGTGTTCCATTTGAGAATGCTCAGCTCTTCTGCAACGTTCCCTTTGTCGTCCAAAAGCTTTAGCACAGGATCAGAGCCACGCACGTACTAGAAAAGGCAAAAATAAAATTAGGTATTTTAAATCAGTTATAAACTTGCCTTCGCAAGATGCCCCTTTTCTATTAGTCAATTATTTAAAGTTGAATAAAAGGAGTCTGTACAAAGACATAATTGTATTGATTTTTCTACTGATATTTTTGATGTGGACATAAATAAATGGTTTATAAACATTTTTTTCCCCCAGACTTTCTAGCATAACAAAATTGGTATTGGTTTCAAAATATGCTGGATGCTGAAATAGGATGTGAACATTTTAAATGAAGTAATTTTACATCTGCACTGCCATTCTACATCAATTTCTCCACGACAGTTCTGGCCAAGTGCTTTTTACTGCAATAATTAGCATTACCTGGTTGCACCAGTTCCCTGAATTCACTCCCAAGGCAATTTATGTACATTCCATTCCCCCTTCCTTTCCCTGACAAACTGTAGCAGCTACACCTATTGTTAGAATTCATTCAATTGAATGACTGATATTAGACTCTGGGTCTAGGTGCCAGGATTTTAACTTCCCACCAGCACCATCTCAAACTCACTGAACTGGTTCATCAAGTTCACATGATCTGAACTTTGTGGACATAAAAGAGGCCTTGTATCACTTCGAATTTGCTCAATAGATTGGATTTATTTTTAAAATTTCATCTATTTACACTTCTTGTTGCTGTGAAAAGGCTGCCAAGATCATTAAAGACCCTTTCCATCGCGACAATGCTCTCCGACAGCCTCCGTCAGCAGAAGGTACAGAAGCTTGAACACATGCACCAACAAGTTCAAGAGCAGCTTCTTCCTGGTCATTATTAGACTTCTGAATGGACCTCTAACTTCAAATAATGCTAATCTTGGTTTGTGCTCCTTCTGTGCAGCTGTAACCTTGCATGCCTTTGATCTGTATGGCCTTGCTGGCTATGATCTGCCTGTACTGCTTGCAAAACAAAGCTTTTCACTGTACTGAAGTACATTTGACTACACTAAATAAAATTTTAAAAATTAGCTCACTCCTCAGGACCTCTGTTCTCCTGTAGGCCAATAGAACAATGGATACATTTGCCTACTGGAATAGTTGCTTTATGGCATGACAGTCCAATAATTTTACTGAAATGTAGCTTTTTTGTCTGTAATTTTACAAATGCCTTTGGTTTAAAAAAAATGCAAACATTACTGTGCATTATAAAAATTAAAACACATTGATGCAATTTAAGTATTTTCAGACAAAGTTTTGCAAATTATGTCACAAGAGAGGGAAAACATACATATACATTCCATTGAGATGACGATTACCATCTATCTACTTGGAGTAGAAATTGTACAAACAAATAAGACAGGTTTGTATTTCGGCTGCACTCCACAACACAGTAGTACTTCAAGGTCCAATCGGAGTCCAGAACAGTAAATCTCTGATCGGAGGATTCCAGAAGTGAACCCAAGATGAACAAACACTCTACTACACTGGCATCCCACCTCCCAGCCAACTCCTCCTGCCATCTATACCCAGTAAAAGGCTAAGCTTGCCTGTTCCAATTAGAAGGTGCAAAGAAGGTTTACCAGGATGCTGCCTGGACTGAAGGGCTTGTCTTATGACCAGAGGTTGACTAAGCTCTGACTTTTCTCACTGGAGAGAAGGAGGAAGAGAGGTGACCTGATCGAGGTATACAAGGTAATGAGAGGCATGGATAGAGTCAATCGCCAGAGACTTTTCCCCAGGGCAGGATTGACTGGCACGAGGGGTCATAGTTTTAAAATATTAGCAGGAAGGTATAGAGGAGGCGTCAGAGGTAGGCTCTTTACGCAGAGAGTTGTGAATGCATGGAATGCGCTGCCAGCGGTGGTGGTGGAAGTAGAGTCATTAGGGACATTTAAGGGACTGCTGGACATGCATGTTAGGTTATTTTATTGTAGATTAGGAATAATCCTCAGCACAACATCATTGTGTGCTATGTTTTTCTATGTTCTATGTACAGAATTTATCATCTTGTGATTGAAATTCATATGCAGGGAAAATCCTCAGTTGATGTTACTACCATACAAGCAAAATATTCTGGACAAGTACTGAAAATGGGATTTGATGGCCAAAGGGCCTCTTTCTATGCTATAGACCTTTAAGACTAAGTCAGATTCCGAAGAGGAACCTGCTTGGACAGATCATTTATAAAAACAATTGTTTTACTGAAGAGATCTTTTCCTAAAGCATAAGCACCCAATCCTGCAGACATTGCTTTAAGTTTAAGGTAAACAAAAGGAAAAAAAATTAGAACACAGATTCAAACATTTTTTAAACACATCGTACAGATACAGCTTCCAACCATTGCTACAATTCCAAGAACATCTAATCATGCATTGCTTGCAAGACCTAGCCAAGCTTACTTCTGACAGAGTGTGTGCAAGTGAGTTTTGTTTAATACTTTGATGGAGTCTAAGTGATTAAAATTCCAACTCATCTGCTGGAACTGTGGACAGTGCTCAGAGATGGGTGAGCCAATGGGTGTGCCGTTGATTTGTTCATATATTTGGTTGTTGAATATGAAGTGTGTTGTGAGGCACAGGTCCAGTAGTTTGAGTATGCAGTCTTTGTTGATAGGTTCCCCGTCTTGTTGTCTGTTCTGTTCGTCCAGCAGGTTGGCTATTGTTTCTCTGGCTAGAGTTTTGTCGATAGAGGTGAACAGTGCCGTTA
>NC_057720.1:13072065-13186301 GCF_004010195.1 Chiloscyllium plagiosum
ACCTGGTTATCTGTCCGTTTTTTTGTAGGTTCCTCAGTGTGTTGTTTATCCTATTGGTGAGCTGTGGGGTGGGGTCAAATTCCCTCTTTTGGTAGGTGTTGGTATCTGCAAGTAGTTGCTGTGCTTTTTAGATGTAGTCTGTTTTGTCCAGGATGACCGTCATTCTGCCTTTGTCTGCTGGTAGTATAGAACATAGAACATAGAACAATACAGCACTATAATTATGTCCTTATCGTTTCTTAGTGATTTTAGTGCTTCCCTCTCCTTGGTGTTGAGGTTATGCGTTTGTCTTTTCCTTGTTATCAGGGGTACAATACTTTGTCTCACTGTTTGTTGTGTCTCTTCTGTCAGTCCATTGTTCCCGAGTGTGCATTCTAGTGCTGCTAGGAAGTCTGCTGTCTTGGCGTCCCTATGGTTGTAGTTGAGTCCCTTGGCCAGTATTGTTCTTTCAGTGTCTGTGAGCTGTCTGTGGGAGAGGTTTCTAACCCAGGTGTGTTGTGGTGTCCTCTCTGTTGTGTTAGTTTGGCCATTTTTTCTTTTAGTGCCATATTTTTGCGGTGTGTGGTCCTGTTCTGTCCTATGGTGACAGCCTGTTCTATGGTCCGGGTCCATTCCCGATTGGTGGTTTTTGAAATTAACGATTTTTGGAGCGCAATTTCTTGTCTATATTTGTGAAGTCTGTTGTGAGCGTCTGTAATCATTACCTGGATCATCCTGAATCCTTTCTGTCTGGCTGTGTCCCTGGCTTGTGGGTTGTTGACTGGTGGTTTGTATCTGACACATGGTGGAAGGATTCGATTCTTTCGGCATTCATGCAGAAACCGGAGTTGTTCGTATGTGGCGCTTAGGCAGTTGGCACAGGATTCCCATTTCCTGGCATGTCTTAGCGTCTCTCGCTCGTAGGCGTTCAAAGTTTGTGAGAAGATTTGTAGCTCGGGTGCTCGTTGTTGTGGTTCTGTTCACCGAGCTGGGAATTTGTGTTGCAGACGTTTCGCCCCCTGTCTAGGTGACATCCTCAGTGCTTACCATACATCAAGAGCATTTCCGAACTGACAGCCAGACTACTGCGGCCACTAGGACTCATAACAGCACACAAACCAACAGCCACTCTCAGACAACAACTCACCAGGACGAAAGACCCGATACCCAGGATGAGCAAAACCAATGTAGTGTACAAAATCCCATTCAAGGACTGCACAAAACACTACATAAGACAAACAGGAAGACAGCTAATGATCCCTATCCATGAACACCAACTAGCCACGAAACGATGTGACCAGCTATCCTTAGTAGCCACACACTCAGATGACAAGCAACATGAGTTCGACTGGGACAACATTACTATTATAGGACAAGCCAAACAGGGAACAGCCAGGGAATTCCTAGAGGCATGGCACTCATCCACAGTTTCAAATCAATAAGCACATCGACCTGGACCCGATATACCGGCCACTGCAGCAGACAGCTGGAACGGACACAAGGAAGCGGCAGATACAAATCACTATAAATGCCAGAGGAAACATCACAGAAGCACTTCAGAGGAGGCTCCCAAGCACTGGAGGATGTCTCCTAGACAGGGGACGAAACGTCTGCAACACAAATTCCCAGCTTGGCGAACAGAACCACAACAAGAAATTAACCCAAAGGCTGTGTTCCCTCAAGTTGGTACAAAAAGATCCCACTGAACTATTTGAAGAAGAAAGCGGTCCAAGGCAATATTTATCCCTCCGCTAACAGTATCATAGATTGTCTGGTTACTTTTCTCAGTGCATACACTGGGGCAGTGTTTCCTTAGTTAACAGGTGTACGAAATACATATTAAACTGAAAGAATCTTTGGAACATCACAAGTTGCAAAAGATGCTTTGCAATTGCAAGACTGGTCTTTCATTAATGAACCAGCAATGGAGACCATTGAAATTTGCAAGATATCACATTTCATGTAAAAACTTGAGCCCCAGAGGCATAAATCTAAATATGGAATGTTACTTCAGATGAGATTTTTGAGATCTTTCACTAATTTTGGAACAAGGGCAAGTTTAAAAATGAAGCTTTGTAATCTGATTCAAAGCAGCTGTGCCATTTGGACTGACTTCAACAACTCAATCTTACTGCCTGTTCTATAAATTACTAAAATCAACTTAGCTAGTTATAGGAAGCTCTTATGTGACCGGTATGAATAGTGTTCTTAGTTGACGTAGGAACATAGACAGGCCAGTGTACAATCTGAGACAATTAGTTATTTTATCACTCAATTTGGGTAAGCCAGTTCTGATTTAGTAATTAAAACTTCAACTTATGCAGCTCACAGAAGTGTAATTCTTGCAAACTGACTTAACTGAGAAAATCCATGAAGACTTTTTGAAGAAATCTCATTGCTATCACAAATTCAGTGAAGCAAACCTAACGAAAATTCTCAGTATTGATAACCACACACAAAAAACAGCCCCTTTTTGAAAGCTTCCACATTCCTCTTAGGAAGGATCTTGGAAATTAGTGTTCCTTTATTAGAGCTTCTCATAAGCAGCAAGGAATTTGGAACAGGTGCAGAAAAAACTGTTGTCAATAAGACATTTGTCTTAATGTGGCAAAAATCTCAGAATCAGGCTAATCTCAGAATAAAGGAGTGTCAGTTAAAGATTGAGATGTGGAGGAGCTTTTTCCTGTCAGAAGGTTGGGGTCTTTGGAACTCCTTCCTAAAAACAGCTGTAGGAAGAGTCCTTATGCAAATTTAAGGCTGATATAGATAGATTCTTGATTAGTAGGGGAAATCAAGAATTATGGGGAGAGGGCAGGAAAGTGGATGTGAGAAATGTTGGATCAGCGTTGATTGTATTGAATGGCAGAGCAAGCTCAAGGGACTGAATGGCCCAGCTGGTTCCTATTTCTTGTGGTCTCAAAAGAATCCATATTGGATTCTTGTCACAAACTGTTTAATTCTCATGTTACAGGCAGTGGGAAGAGATTTGACCATCATGAGGCTGAATCCTTTATCTTGAAGCTATTTCTTTACCTATCTTTACCTTAAAGCTATTTCACACACTTGCTCAGGAAAACTTTTAAAGTTACAGGTTTGGCAATTTCAGAATCAGTGAAGCTTCTCTCTCACACAGCCATTTCAAGTCTATGCTGGCCTCATATGATAACCATTTCATCCAACCCCAGCCTCTGCATTTTTCACTTCACTGGATTTCTTCAAATACTTATCTTGCATGATCTTTGACTGATTCAGCTTACATAGCTGGCTGCAGTTATACAATATGCATATTTTAATAACCTTTTGCACAAAAATGTTTCCCAATTTTCATTGGTGTTAAATTTTAAACTTCATGCAAGTGGATAGCTAAAACTCTTAAGATCACTCATATCTATATACCTTCAATAGAGTTATTTAGTATATTTACATAGAAAAGTGTCAACAACTCCACTATCCTTTCTTGAAAGCAGTGTTTAATCTACATTTGTTAAAATTTCATCTAGTTATTTCTTTTAACAAAAAGAATAACTCCACATGTTGTTGTCATAGCTTTTCTTGCCTGTAAGCCCTCTTTTGAAGAGCTGTAAATATACCCTTTAACTTGCAAGTGTTCCAAGTGTGGACTGTGCGCTTTTGGTTCCACACACCTTCTGCAGTTACACAATAAGACGTCTGTCTTAAATGTGGCAAAAATCTAAGAGACCCAGATTAAACATCAGCCTTGTGTATTTCACTTGACTTTTTTGTATTCATTCTTGGGGTGTGGACATCACTGGCAAGGTTTTCATTCTGAACTATCTTCAAGATGGTGGAGCAAGCTGCTTTATTAGAACTGCTGCCCAGACTACTTTTAGTGGGTACCAGTGCAATGAGTGATGAGATGTAGTTGCAACCCAGAATATTGATTGCCCTAGTTAAAGCCAGCGCCTCATGGCCTTATTAGCACAATTTAATTGGCTCATAGTTTAAAGTTCTTTACCATGTCAAGATTCTGCATAGAAGGGAGAATTGTGGAATATAAAGCTGTATTTTGGACATAATCCTATCTGACCTCTGTGTGGTTAGAAAATTAAGTATCCCTTCGGTGGAGGTGCTTATTAATGTCTCTTTCTAAAATCTTACATTTGCAACCATTAAGTGAAGATTTAGCAAAGAAAATTCATTGCAAGAAACCAAGAAATATTCACAGTATATTGAGTTGCAAAAGATTTCAAATGATACTCAATTCTCCTTTAAAATACCAAAAGAGAAACTGCTGGAAAATCTCTGCAGGTCTGGCAGTAAGGAGAGAAAAGAGCTGATGTTGAGTCTAAATGACCCTTTGTCAGTTCTCCTTTGTTGACCATATTTACCTAGGCCAGTTCCCATTTTTTAACATGATATTGTCATGAAGTTAATACCAGTCATGTGAAAATAAACAGGTGCCAAACTGTGCCCTAAGAAACAAAGATGAAGGTCGTTCATTTTATGTTAAGTCTCTTTCATGCCTGCCCTTCATCAATAGACAAGTATCAATTGAAGTACTTTGTTGTGGCATCCTATGATAATTATAGCAAGCTCTGAAATACAAACAAAATGCTGGAGACACACTGTAGATCGAACAGTATCTGTGGAGGGAGAAAAACAAAGAGCCAGAGTTAAAATTTTGAGTCTGATTGAATTGAATCTGCCTTGAAGAGGAGTTATAACCAGACTTGAAACTTTAACTCTTACTGACAGACTTGCTAAGTTTCTCCAGCATTTTCTACTTTATTCCAGATTTCCAAAATACACTATTTTGGTAAGCCCTTGAAATATACACTGTCAGTTCTATGTAGTTTTCAATTTTAGAATTTGGTTACCTTGATCTGAAGACCTTTGAACATCTTGGGCTTATCACTTCTGACAAAAGCTGGAGAGGAATTTTAAAAAAATGTTAAAATGTAGTGTTTGTAGTATTTTGTATACATAAAGGCTTTCTAAAACAAAAAAATTAGTTCACCGCATCATGTAAAAAGTTAAATCACATACTGCAAGTTAATAATTTACTGCTTCCAATGTCAGCTGTAAAATATAAACAGTAAGTGCACAATACAATACAATCTATATTAAATATTATGGCCCATTTCCTTCCTCTACAGCATGGTTCAGAATTGCAATATATTTCAATTGTAGCAACCTGATTAATATGTGAATGGTTTAGGTTGCTTGCAGAATACAAAATATCAGACTTCACACGGGTACTCACAAATCACATGCAAATTTAGAAACATTTGTCATTTTAAATGGTATTCACAGTCAAGAGCATAATGCTCCTGGCATTGCAGTGACAAACAGTACTGAGCCACAACACAAAAGGTAAGTTTTAAAAGGAAGTAACATTCCAAGTGGAGTTGAGGTAATGCTAATATTCACTGGAAACTGAATTTAGCAGCACACATTGGCCCATTTGACACTAATTAAACTCAACTGAAGCCCAATTGTTGGGTTTACCCTGACAATTTGGAAGGATGACTAAACTTCACGGGAGAATTTTAGGGAAGATAGGGTCGGTCATAAGGTGGCAGGAGGTGAACTGTCCATTACAAAGACTTTAGTTATAATTTTTCCTGAAAGGATCAAATGGACTTCCTTATTCAGCTCTCTCGTGATAAATATATTGCAAGATAAGGTGGTTAATTCCAGGAAGAATGCAAATTAAGGGCTCCAAATGAAAAGCAATGTTAATTAATTCAAGCCAGCATAACTTCATGAAAACCAAAGGGAGTTGCTAACAGATTAATTGTGCATTTTGGTTAGTTCAAACACTTAAGTGCTTCATAACCATTGCTTTTCCACTAAAATGAAAGAGGAACACCACTACCAATTTTGACAAACAGGTGGACTCATTTCTACAGAAGTCGTCCTGCATATAAAAATTGGAAAGGTCAGCTGGACATGGGCATCAGTACATAATGCTGCAATATAATCGGAAGAGCTTGAGGTGAGACAAAGGTGAGACAGGAGAGTAGAAGCATGTTAATTGAAGAGAGATGTATTGCCAAATCTTTTAATCTTGCACTCATCAGGACAAATGCAAGATTGCCAAATTAAAAACTGTCAATTTGCAGTCAAATATCATTTTTAATAAAGCTATTTAACAGTATAATGCGAATTACTAAAAAGGACAGGCTGGGACTATTTTCCTGGAGCATCGGGGGTTGAGGGGTGACCTTATAGAAGTTTAGAAAATTGTGAGGGACATAGGTATGGTAAATAGACAAGGGGTCGGGGTCAGGGAAATCAAAACCTAGGGGGCATAGGTTCAAGATGGGAGGGGAAAGATTTAAAAGGGATCCAGAACAAGTTGGACCAAAGAGTCTGTTTCCATGTTGCAAAGCTCTATGACTCTGACAGAAACAAAGCATGAATGATCGAGATTTCTGTAATTCAAGATAACCAGGGATGCACATTAAAGTTTTTGTTGCAAACGTTTCGTCCCCTGGCTAGGCGACATCATCAGTGCTTGGGAGCCTCCTGCGAAGCGCTTCTTTGATGTTTCCTCCGGTGTTTGTAGTGGTCTGTCCCTGCCGCTTCCGGTTGTCAGTTTCAGCTGTCCGCTGTAGTGGTTGGTATATTGGGTCCAGGTCGATGTGTTTGTTGATGGAGTTTGTGGATGAATGCCATGCCTCAGACAGAGAACAGCCAGGGAATTCCTAGAGGCATGGCATTCATCCACAAACTCCATCAACAAACACATCGACCTGGACCCAATATACCAACCACTACAGCGGACAGCTGAAACTGACAACCGGAAGCGGCAGGGACAGACCACTACAAACACCGGAGGAAACATCAAAGAAGCGCTTCGCAGGTGGCTCCCAAGCACTGATGATGTCGCCTAGCCAGGGGACGAAACGTTTGCAACAAAAACTTCCAGCTCAGTGAACAGAACCACAACAACGAGCACCCAAGCTACAAATCTTCGCACAAACTTTGAATGCACATTAAACCAGAGTACAATGAAACTGAAAATGCAACAGACAAGTTTGTGTCTGAAAGCAATACATATTAGGCCATTCAAACCTTCAAGCTTGATCTGTTGTTGAATAATAACATGGTCGATCCATAGCTTAACTTCATTTACCCACCCGATCACCAAATTCTTTAAAACTCTCACTTATCAAACATTGGTCAACCTCAGATTTCAATTTATTAATTAAACCAGCATTAGAGCTCATTATGGGTGAGAGCTCCAAACAAATGAAACTGCAATTTTGCCAATTGCAGTAAATGTTGCAATTTCTTTAAATTATTATTAATGGAATAAACTGGTCTTTATTCAAATACTAATGTCTTCACTCAAAATCAATGTCATTTTGGATACTGTTACTGCATCAATATTGGATTTCCATTTTGTTTAAACAGCGAAGAATCTGAGAGTGTGCCAAATGGAGATTGGGGTTGTATCAATACTCTGGCAGTTTAAGAGTGCAGATTAATCCAACAATAAACTTTAAATTCAGTTAAAGTTGAAGGATTGGATCTATTGGTAGTCCAGCTGTTTACCTTTACAGTTTCTCACGGGAAATATTCGTGTGCCTGTGACTACCCTGCACAATTTAATCTGCCTTTAAAATTAATTGGTTTAACTGGTTGGATCAAATGGCCTTAAAAATAAGCCTGCAGCAAACAATGAGATAAGCATGGGCAAAGCATGCTGCAAATTGAAGGAGTGGATTTTCAAAAATTAAATAGATTATTTTAATGCTACTTTCATGATTGATATATTTACATGACATGAAGTGACTAAAAATAATTAAAAATAACCATAAAGACACACCATAAACATAGAAGAACCATTTACCCATGAAGTCTGCTTTGATTCGAAACAGGTTCAGTAAAGAACAAAAACAAATTCTCAAAAAGAAAGAAAATGAGGCAGACATTAAAGTTAATATGCACCATGTTCTCCAATTACAATACTATTATTATTGTATGCATAAAGAAGATTTATTAAAATATTCCTATCATGGTGTAAAAGATTGCTTTAATGAAAATAACAAATCCATCTGATTTCTGTTTGACAGGAAAAGAAATGCACATGGAACTATTTGCTGTCTTGGTTGGATGAAGAAAGTTAACTGAT
The DNA here is from genome assembly GCF_004010195.1 of Chiloscyllium plagiosum. NCBI lineage: Eukaryota > Metazoa > Chordata > Chondrichthyes > Orectolobiformes > Hemiscylliidae > Chiloscyllium > Chiloscyllium plagiosum. The sequence continues at coordinate 13,080,149 of NC_057720.1, forward strand.
CTTTGTCATGAAATCCAACTCAAATATAGTGAAGAATTAAAAGAATCACAACATCAGTAAAGAGTTGAAGTCAGGGATCATCGACAATGAATTAAGATACTTAGCCCCACAGGGGAAGTGCTTCCATCAAAGAATCGTCTCTAGCTAAGGGAGCGTATAACCACTGCTTGCATGGTGCCCATGTTACCAGCTTGATGCTCCTTCAGTAATGGAGGAACAAGAGAGATCAACAGAAGGCCTACATGGACCGGCAAAGGGGTTCAATAATGGCAATCCTCGGGAGATTTACAAGAGTGGATGTCGAGTATCCAACTTTTGCACAAGCTTTTCTGTCTATTCAGAGGGGAAAAAGTCTCACAGAACCACCACAAGTTGGCTCAGACATCAGACAGACAGGAAATTTTGCTGCCCATAATTAGTCAATTCTGAAACAGCTTCATAATCTGCAGCAAAGTACATGCTTCCTTGTTTTGAATGGCATGAAATAGCGATGTGTGCTGGGGGTGTCTTGTATTCACAATTTCAGGTAGGAGTTGAGATACAAAATGAAAATCATTCGAGACACTGAGCATCAACTATAATCTCTAAACAAGTTTATGATAATGCTGTCTGTATATTTTTGACTGTGCCTTTGTGGTAAATTTGAAGATGACTTTCAGTGAATATCGGATCCATTTTCAGCTTCTACTGACATGGGCTTACTATTAGTGCTAGGAAGATAGCTCCTGAAATGCCACTTTAGACCATTGATCACAATTGGTAAATTCAAACCTAATTGGCTGTGATTAGTTTGCAAGAATCAATTATGGCTTTCAGATAGTAGGAGCAGTCTTTGGTTAACTATCCCCAAATGCTTGGTACCAACCCAATATCAATGCGGCTGCCAAATCGAAGGTAAATGTGAAACATGCACTCTACAGAAGCCACGTAGCAGTTGAAAGCTTTCAATAACGACAGTTTGTACCTTACTTTATATTTTGTGACAGGGCAGGATCATTAATATCAAAAAGTAGTGGAATATACTAACTGCATCAACATTAAGAATATAATAATCAATGCTCAACTCCATTGTCTGGAACTATGAAGATGGAAGTAGTGTGATATTAGGAATACATGCACTGCATTCAAAGACAGAAAAAGGTTACAACAATACTTTGCAACTTAAAAAAGGGACTCTCAATCCAGAAATAATTTAAAAGAGATTTTTGATTAGGAATTGCTTTTGTTAAAAGACGAAGATTAGATATTAATTCTTAAAATCCAACCGGCCCAAATTTGCTCTGTACTTCACCCCCACTCCCCACTCCCCAACTTTAAATGAAACAACTCAATCCTGGTGCCACTGCATGGACACAATTCAAAAACTCAAGTTTCCTTTTATTGCAACAGAAGCATAAAAAAAAATTGATCAACACAGTGTATTAGGAAAACAGAGCCTTCAAGGTCAGTTACAAAAGTTAGTGTAATCCCCATGCTTCGAACAACCTCACACCACTTAGACACCAATGTTCTGATTCTGTATGCATGTTACAGGAAACAATAACCTAGCAAGTCATAAGATACCGAAATCAAATCACAGTCAAGATTATGCAGAAAGAACCACACAGTTACATTGTTCAATACAATCTAAAAATACCACTTCAAAAGCAGTGGTGTTGTGTGTTTGACCTTCATATAGTCTAATTTTCTCAATACAAACAAGCCTGGTCCAAGTAAAATGAAGTAGTTTTATCCAGGAACATTTGCATTATACCTCAAACACAAGATAGACTGATACAAAAATTTTCCTGCATTGTGTCTCCTATAATCCATTTTATATCCATGCCTACTCATTTCAAACTCCTTGTTCATTTGTGTGCAGCTGCCTTGCCCTAACCTGGAACTCTAAAAATCTGTTCTTTCACATTACCCAGCTATTCACTCCAACCATACTTGTCCTTAATAAGGAAAACAATACATGTCACCTCCACTGACACCAAATTCCACCTCCCACTTTAGTTATCCATTGCAACATCACTTCAATATCTTTTCTCAATTTCCTTTGGTCCTTGAATTTATTTACTATGGTTTCTATCTTAGATTAATCCAAAAATCCCTCTAACCTAAAATCCAAATCACCGATGAACCAAAGTACAAAAATAATATGAGAATAGAACCACGTAGGATAGATATTCCCTTCTAATCACTCAGGTAGCACTCAACGTCTGCACGTTTTTTCCCAGCAAGTTTTTAATTTCATGTTGCTACCCTCTAAGCCCACACTCCCAAATCTTCACAGGCTCTTTCAATGAGATGGCAACAGAGCCAGACAACAGGAGGAAACTGCAGTGCTCAAATAAAAAAATGGAGTACAAAATCCTATTGTGCAAGTGTGTCAGATTTCCTTTTCTGAAGGGCATTAGTGAACCAGATGGGTTTTCATAATGAACAACGGGTCAGCACTACGACTGAAAATAAATTACAGATTCAATCAAATTAATTTTCATCCCCTCCACTTATCTGAAAGTGTAATGCAACTAGTGAATCATTTTTGAAGTACAGTCATTTTGCTTTCTATAAATAATAAACAGCACAGTTACTGAAAAACAGGAGTGGAATAACCAGCACGGATGGTGTTGACGGATCGATGAATGTTGTTTTGGAGGCTTGAAGAATGCCAACCTAGATAACTGAGCTCAAATCCGGACATGGGACAATACAGTCTTCTAAATCAGTCACTGCACCAAAATAGCACAAAAAACAAATTCATGAGTGCCTCCATAGCTTTATGAGCCAATTAAATTTGTCTAATGTTGGAAGTTTTACATTTTTTCCCTTTTAGTTGTAAAGATCCAATGTTGCTTTCCTGAACAGACATGCCAAAATTAAAATAATTGTTCATTACCAACATGCATACAAACGTATTCACTTACCCTGGACTTGGGGGAACCTTCCCAATTTTCATCCACACACTTCAAGGACAGCTCCAGCATAAAGCTGATGGGAAGATAAAACAGTAGCCATAAAAAACACAAATTAATTACATAAAGGCAACAAGCCTCTATTAATCACTATGATAAACAGATTTTGTAAATATTTTCAATCGTTATGTTGTATATTATCCATTTACAAGTTCATCCTTTACGTATGCAATTATAGTATGAGTTAAGAGAGCTGTATTTCATACTGCAAAGCCAGGCTCCCTTGTCAAATTGTTGTCCCATTTCCCCACTCAGTCGAAGCAAAACGCTCAGAGACATAGTATAGTTCTACCTCCATCTTCATTCCAGGCCCTGGAGGGGGAGCGAATGATTGCCCACGTGCACAGAAACACGAGTTCTCAGTCTTCTCTCTGGAACAGCACTTTCTTAATGAACTATATAGTCATATAAGGCAACATACATATTGACTGGGTGACCATTTGCAATTGACACTCGCCAATTGTAAGATTAAGCAATCTGCTGTTACACAATGAATAAGTGGCTTTACACAATGAATAAGTGGCTTCACAAAATGAATACTTTTCACCTTATTAACTGACTTTACAATATTGTTCAATGGCTCTACATGACGACTGCTTTTCCACCTTGTTAACCCATTACCCTTGCAGTTAACAATGGGGTGCTAGAGGCAAGTTCTTATCTGATTTGAGTCATGCTCAGCGGAACCTCTTGTTTTACAAAACTCAGAACTTAACTCTTTCCCTATATACTGCTCATACGCTATATACACACACACAAAATGGTATTTTAGATTTATGACTTTGCTATTGGAATAACAAAGTCTAGTTTAGTAATGCTGAGTAACAGAACTCTTCCAGCACTTTTCTCTGATGGACTGCAGAATATGAAATCCTAGTTGTCCTTTGGGTAACCAACTAAATGAAGAATGCTTAAAACGGAGCAAAATACTTGCAAGTATGATGGCCTTTCACAGACATTTCTCTCTCCAAAAAAGGCATGTTACTTTGACACAACGTAAGAAATGTCAAGAAGTGATCAGAGGCATAATCGGAACAGTAAAACCTGAAAGCCCAGGACTAAGCTTTTCTTCCAAATTTTCTCCTAGATAGCGTTTGCTATCTGCCACCATGTAAAGAAATGGAAAAACAAAATTTCATGACAGGAAGTGGGTGGGAGGAATTAAAGTTAACAAATATTTTTCTGTTGATTGTTCAAATTGTGGGAATCAGGATTGTTTACACTTTGGCCTGTGGGCTTTAACCAGCCCATAAGTTTTAAACTTTATTTGCTAGTTTGTCACATTTGAGTTTTGTGTCAGAGAGCTTCTGAAAGGCTATTTATAGCTATTGCCTTACTGGTGTATCTTCAAATCAGATGGCAGAACAAAGTAACAATAGCTTGAGAAATAAATAAATTTCCATGACCATTGATATTGATGTTTAGATACTCAAAAGATATAGTTACGTTTCAGTTTAGTAAGCCAGACAGATTCGTAATCATGGTCTGCAAATCTTATTTGATGGAATGCTAAAATTGCAGATGAGGGTCTTCTTCAAAAGTCTATATGGCATAACCTGTGACAAGGCAACATGAATATGAAAGACTTTTCATATCTGAAAAAGAAAACTATATCACACTGAAGCATTTCAATGCTGAAGATCATAGCACCAAGAGGCACGAGTTAAGGGATTTATTGTCTAGCATAAATTATACTGCAATATAGTTTACGACTTGACCAATGGGTGCTGACTAGTAATTTCTTGGCTGCAACTGAAAGCAATTACATAACACAGGTAATGTGCAACAGCATGCATTTTGCCAATTTATTTTTGCTTATGCTGATTTCTTCATATTCCAGTGACATTTCCTGCACTCGATGACTATGCTTTATTATGGATGTCTGTTGAAACTTTATTGCTGGAACAGCACAGCAGGTCAGGCAGCATCCAGGGAACAGGAGATTCGACGTTTCGGGCACAGGCCCTTCTTCAGAACATTATTATGGATGTCTCCCAAGCCACGAAGTAGGCAAACTTCCAACTGCACTAGTCAAAAGAAAATTGATCTAGAATGTTTTTCCTAACAGACTTAATACAAAAGCAGCACGGGAAAAAAAAAATTAGAAATACTATAAAATTACTGTCAATTCAATTTCAACAATAAAAAGATTGGTATTATCCATTATCTATGGTTATCTAAAAACTCATGTGCTGGCTACAAAACATGTAACAGTGTTGTTCAAGTCAACACTTTGCTCAGGTGAAAAAAAAAATCAATGTACTAATAATGAAACTCTGAAAATAAAGTACAACAACTTGCATTCACTGTATAGTTATGGGACAAAGTTTAACACCGAGCAATATAAAGAGAGATTGACAGCCTGAGACATTTTGATACAAAAAACTTTTCAGGCCTAGCAATTGACAGCATGACCAATGAAGAATTGCATGAGGGAGGTGAAAGGCAATGGAAGAAATTGAAAATCAGAGTGAAAGTTTAACAGGTTTTGTTCAACCAGGAGCCAATATACATCAGCGAGAACATGACTTTGTGAATTAATACACAGGCAGAATTTTGAATTACCCCAAGCGTATGGAAAGTAGAAGGTAGGAAGCTGGTCAGGAGCATGCTGGAATAATCAAATTTGGAGGTAACAAAATGGAAAGTTGGAAATTATTGGGGTTGGAAATAAGCAGACTTGTGATAGTGTGGATATCGGTCAGGAGGTTTCTCTAGGGGACAATAATGATTTCAATTCAGCAATGCATGAAGTTAACTCCTAGTCAGGAGAAATGCTGGCTACTTAAACTACAAAAGCGCAGCAGGTCAGGCAGCATCCAGGGAACAGGAGAGTCGATGTTTCGAGCATAAGCCCTTCTTCAGGATTCCTGAAGAAGGGCTTATGCCCGAAACGTCGATTCTCCTGTTCCCTGGATGCTGCCTGACCTGCTGTGCTTTTCCAGCAACACATTTTCAGCTCTGATCTCCAGCATCTGCAGACCTCACTTTCTACTTAAACTACAAAAACATTGACAAAGATTGTAAGGTATTCTGCTATATTAATTGCGATATTAAAATAGATATTTTGCTGTATTTACACATTAGCATATGCTGGAAATGACAATTAAATCAGTGCTTGATGGCCTTTCACAGTCACAGAAAATGTATAGTAGCATTTTAAAAAGATGTTAGAAATCCAGGGTGCAATTTGTCACTTCCCAAAATTCTATACCAGCTTTGAGCAAGTGCTCAACTTACTTCCCAACACACAAGTATGAATTGTTACTCAAAGCTCCCAATTAAAGTCTAAATGTGTTAAAACAGAAACGTTGATCTCATGCTGCGATGACACAGCTCAATGGTCTTCTTATATTTGGAATACAAATAACTAATTTATTCAGATGCATTTCTTACTGCGTACAAGAGTGCATTTGTAAAGCTCACTGGCTATTGAGAGTATTCAGGAACAATGTATCAGTTGTGAATCACTTTTAAATGCACTTTGGGGAATAATCATAATACAACAGTGGCAGTACAAGGCAGCCAGCTGTTCAAATTTAAACCCCAATAAATGAATTACGTTTTGGAAAACTCTGAATCTACAATGAACTTCTGAAGACATTGATGCACTTTTCTCCAAAATTGCAGCAATACACATTGATATCCATACAAGACTGTTGCAGCTTACAACAAATAAATTCAATTACTACAGAATCAAATAACTGGAAGATGCAAATGCTGAGGCTTTGAGCACCATTGACTATTACTGTGCAATTAAAACAGATTGTTGAAGGGGACTAGTGGATACTAAGGGAAGCTAAACACTGCATATGTAAAGTCAAAATCTCTGTCCTACTCTTCAGCCTTGACCTAGCCAATTCCAAATGGTGGGGCAACTTGTTGGCAATAAATCTTGTGAAGGTTGCCCACTGCCCATTCATTTAGCTACCATTTTTGATTCCAATGTGTCAGGTTTCAACTCATTGAATTTAGCCCTCCAAGGTATTTTCACACTTTATTTTATTTTGTCCTTTATTAAATATTCTCATTCACAAGAGCTGGGTGTTACTGATGAGGCCATCTTTTAAAGGTTACCCTTAATTGGCCTTGAAGATTATACTCAGCTATTCTATTTGAACTACTTAGTCAGAGTTATATAGTACCTTCTGTCCAACCCGTCCATACCGACCCATAATCCCAAACTAAATTAGTCCCACTTACCTGTGCATGGCCAATATCCCTCCAAACCTTTCCTATTCATGCACAGATCTAAACGTCTTGTAAAATGTTGCAACTGTACATGCATCCAGCACTTCCTCTGGCAGTTCATTCCTCACATGAACCACTTAAAAAAAATTGCCACTCATGTCCTTTTTAAATCTCTCATTTTATGTTAAAAATATGCCCCCTAGTCTTGAAATCCCCCATGTTAAGAAAAAGACATCTATCATTCAGCTTATCTATGCCCCTCATTATTTTATAAGCCTCGATAAGGTCACCTCTGAACTACCTACGTTCCTGTGAAAAAAAGTCAAAATATTAAATGATACTATGATCACCATTTTGCATAGTTTTCCATTTTATTTCCTGGAACCCAATTCAGTCCTCGTTGGGCTAGAAACACTGATTACGAAAATTCTCCGTGCAGGTTGTCCTGCTACAATGTGCGTTTCGTTAATGTGAATTCGCTATGATTGACAAAACGGATATTGTTTCCATAGCGTGAATTTTTAAAGTATATATTAGCTATAACGCAATTTCAGCCCCATTAGTTTAAACAGTGCTGCTATTGCACGATTTTCTTACAACATGGAGTTGCACAAGAACAGAACTACTGCATTATAGCAGAAGTGAGTGTATACATATCAGGAATTTCTCCTTTGCACTTCAGTGTTTATTCCTCAAGTGTATTATGATAAAACAATTACACTTAGCATACCCAATCAGCAGTTTACGCAGCCTTCTGCAATTTGCCCCACAATTTATTTCTCCATCTCGTTCTGACTATTTGGTGCACTACAGCTTGCATCCCCTGGAATACTACCTCTGGTTTTCTGATTTTAGTCCCCTTAATGCAGTCCATTCCAGTTTCTTTGAAAAATATTCAATGTTTTCCTTCTCCATACTTTTTGTTTTCCTGGCTGCAAGGTATTCAATGTTTCCAACCTTCCGCATCAGAGAGGTCACTGCCACTATCAAAATCCCATATAGTCTCAGCTCACCAATTTTATTTAATTAGATTCTGTATAGATGTACATGCACTCCAAATCTTCAGCTTCTGATCATTCCACCTCTAAACTATTCTATACAACATTGCTTTTTGTCTCTTTGTACTGTGCGCCTTGTTTTACTTATTTCATACTCCATCCTGATACTCAACAAATGAGATAAAAACAATTATTTCCCACTTTGGTCTCAGCTCTTTTGAGGTGCAGCCCAGGCATATTGAATATGTCCCTTATGATCTGGAATTGTTCATGGCAATTGGAATATGGCTTCTCTCCTGTACCACTCCCCCAGCTTTTTGTTAAATCAGTTTAAAATGATGACCCCAGTACTCAATCATCAGCTGTTTTTTTAAAGTTTCTTCCCCAGCTCCTGAAATATACAGACCACTCAGCAAATCTAACCTACACTGGTATTTAAACTCCACTCAATATATTTATAGCACCCCCTGCTATTCTCTGGGCAGCTCCTCCCCAGCCACCAAGTCGCTGCACCAGATACCACTGCGTGTAAATAGAAACTATATTCCAAGCTCCATCAGGAACAGGTATCCTTTCATATATAAATTTAAACTTGCTGACTGTCTAGTTGTAACAAGCATCAATAATAACATTCATATTTAGCCAGCTTCCCTCATTTATTGCTTATTACCACTGACTTGCCACTTTAAAGCAATAAAAAGCACATTAATTTTCAGCATTATAAAAGCACACTATTTATTCACTGCTTCCCACTCAAAAATTAGAGCTGCTATTCTGTCCATAATATTACTGCATGATTTTTGTCATTTTTATTGAAAACTGGAACATAAAATGGCAGTAAGTATAACTAGGTGCAGAGAAGAGCATAAAGATTTAAACATGAATTCTTGTAATAGATATGTTATGTAAACAAGGGCAACTAAGGATGGGCAATAAATACAGGCCTAATCAGAGATGCCCTTACTCTGCAAAGTGAATAAAAATATTCAGAGTACACACTGCCCATGAGAAGTACTTTTATATACTGAACAGTTAAAGAAAAAATAAAAGAACCGGTATTGGTCAAATAGCCAATATTATCACGAGAGTGCATCAGCCATTATTACAAACACACTACTTCATTGTGCACACCCCATGCAAGTGAAGAGTTCACATTTCCACAAAGTGATATGAACATCAGCTGTTTAGTTAGTGCTCTCTCATTTCAACAAACTCTGTTGTTGGACTACAAACTGGGAGGCTGTTGTTGAGCTAAGAAAGGGATGAAGCTAGTAAAGTGCTGTGGAATCTAGTAGTATGATTTTAATCCAGAAAGTACAAAGTACAATTGTCTTAATAGTCAAGGTAATTTCCTTAGATAGCAATTGTTCTAAAACATACAATGATAAATGTGATGGGTATGCACAAAATGCAGTAGATATCTTCAGTAACTGCAAGTATCTGGGCAATTTCTTTTGTAATTTCATGGATAGTTAGGCTTACTCCCAGCTTATCCCTCTTTGTTACACTGATTGGAAAATGCAACTTTTGGCAGACTTCGATTCCAAAAATTTGTTCCAGCAAATATTGTGTATCCAGATTTGATGGGGCATAATATCTGAGAAAAGTTCACTGATGAGAATTTAAACATTGACTTTCAATGTTTTGCTTAGAATCCTATACACAACTATACTCAAAAGCCAGATTTCAAATAAAAAGTGCATGTCTGTATTTTCTTGAATTATTTAAATTGATTAATTCCACAAAGCCAAGATATGCTTTATATTTATTACTGTTGACTAGCGAGTTTAAAAATAGCTGAATGCTGAATCATCTTTAATTCATTTGTGGCAAGCAGTTTGAGATGCAAGGAGTGGTAACTTGAAACATAAATCCATGTACATCTCTTCCATGTAATAGTATAACATTCTACAACATGGCTGAATAAAGGAGCCATTTTTTCACTAAATTTCAACCAACTTAAAATTCAAGACAAAATAAATTGTTTGAAGTAGCAGAGAACCAGAGTGCAGAAAGTATTTGGATCTTGAAAAGATCACGTTCAGAAAACAATGTACTGTCACCAGGTTTACAGAGGACAAAATTACATAGCGAGTCTAGAGAGGGAATACAGACAGGTTAAATGAGTAGGCTAAAAAAAATCGGCAGATGGAGAAAGACTACACTGAGGTTCCTTGTGTATGAATTGCAAAAAAAGCCACCATGCGAGCTCAGGAGATAATACAGGTGGCAAATTGAATGTTGGCCTTTACTCCTAAGGGTATGGAGTATAAAAGTAGGGAGGTCTTCCTAAAATTATACAAAGAGGTCAGAACCAAACTGGGAATACTGCAAACAGTTTTAGTTCCCTTATTGAACTAAAGATATACTGGCATGAGGCGCAGTGCAGAGAAGGTTCACTGTCAATTATGAGTCTGGAGGGATTTCATTATAAGTAGTTTAGTTTTTTTTTCCATTCATTTCTGATGTAGGCACTGGCTGGCCAGCATTTGTTGCCCACAGTTGTAGATTGGCCTACAATGATTGGAGGTTAGATGAACCAGAGGAGACTGGATTTGATTTATTATCACCATCTGTCTAGAGATAGAGAGAAGGATCGTTTTACATGCTACATAGATAAATTATACCTTAGATAAGCACATCATGGTAATAGAACAGAACGCAAATTATAGTGTTACAGCTGCAGAGAAAGATCAACTTTAATACAGGAGAGTATTAAAGTTTAAAAGTTTAATAACAATGGGGAACCGCTTTTTAAATTTCTGTATCTTCTGCCTGACAGAAGAGGGTGGAACAGAGTATAACTGGTGTGGGAGCATTCTTGGATTATGTTGGCTGCTTTCCCAAGGCAGTGTGAAGAATAAACCTTGATTTATCAAGATTTTTAAAAAGGCTTGACAGGGTAGATACAGAGAGATTCTTTCTCCTCACCAGAGTCGAGGACGAGTTGGTACAATCAAAATAAGTGGTCACCCATTTCAGACAAGTGAGGAGGTAGTAAGTCTGTGGAATGCTTCACCAGAGAGTGAGGAAGACTGGGGTATGAATTTTCAAGGCTGAGATAGACAGATTTTTAAATCAGTGAGGGAATCATGGATTAAGAAGAAAAAGGCATGACAGAGAAACTGATTATTCTCAGATCAGCCACAAACTCATCATATGGCAAAGCAGATTCTATGGACCAAATGGCTTACTTATGCTCAAACGCCTTATATCCAGTTTTCATTAAGATCTTAAACATCTTACTGCATTGGGGGAAACTTTACTTAGGTGACCAGGCAACGTATCCAGCAATAATCTTAACAATGCATTCAAACAACTTCGTTAAAAGACTTGCAGTTTGCTGTTTTGTTCCTCCCCCTTTTCCAGAATAATGTTGATACAATAGCTATTTTCCAATCCACGGGATCCTCTCAGAATCCAAGAACTTTTGGAAGTTTATAACCAATGCCTCTATTATCTCCACAGTCACTTCTTTTAAAGATGCTAGGGTGGATCACATTTATGAGCACAGTTGGAGGGCAAATGGGAGATGCTGCAAGTTAGGTGATGACAGCAAGGTTTTAATGACAAGTTTACAAACTGTAGAAACAGTCAGCTAGGAGCACAAGAATCAACTTAAAAGTCATATGAGAGGTTTCAACAACAGAGGAGCAAAAAGAGGGGAAACTCTGCACAGCCTGCATCATTGTAACTTGGAGTTCACAACTGCCACTCTACTGTTGCTGGGTCAAAATACTGAAACTCACTTCCGAACAGCATTGAGAGTGTAGATATGGTCACCCTTCACATGGTTATGATTACTAGCCCAGTGACATTATCACCAAGTACATAACATCAATAACTTCTATATTTAATTGATCTAGCATTTCTATCAAGCTGGCAGAGCAAAACAATAATAACAGGTAAATGGGAATCATACATTCTTATTAATTCGCCAGAAATACTGCTCATCTGCCTGTGGGACGGCTTACAAAATTGACTTGAGTGAAGGAGGAAAAATTCCTGGCTTCGTTGACAAACTGTTTATCGTGCATACAAGTACAATGGACCATTGGGCATCAGAATATCGGATCTGTTGCGAAGTTGATACAATTCTAAGGTAATAGTAAATATGACCAAAAAGACTTTTCGGCACATAAAAGAACTGTAGTCACTAGGTGACAATCGAACATGGAATAAGCATTACATTGAGATTTCAGTAGATTAATGACAGGTACAAGGAGCTCCTCAGAAACACTACAATGAGCAGTAAATGCAATTAGAGGTAAAAATTAATTCAGAACACCCTCAAAAGCATAGGTACAGAATTTAACCCAATCATTTCTGGTTCCACTGGGTAATGTTTCCAGCAGTAGCTGCTCCACACAGTATTATTATTTTTCTCTCTCCCCGCTCATTTGTGGGATGTGGGTAAGCTGCCTAATTACACAGAAAATGGAGAACAGATAGGGAGATGAATATTTCATGCTATGAAGTGTTGCCCTCTGGAGATGCAAAGTTGGAGTTAGGTCGAATGAAACCTGAAAACAAAAATTGCGTTATACACCCGAGAGGTAACACCTCAAATTACAGAATTCGCATCCTGTTGTCAACACGAGATTATCCCATTCTATTTTTTGACCTCCTACCGACACACCATCCACAAAGTTTTTACATTCTTCTGATTCTAGTCTCTTTTGCACATCCCAGAGTTTATTAAATCATTCCATGATTGGCATGCTTTCAGGTATCCAGACCTTAACCTTGAGAATTCTCCCCAACTTCTCCAGTCTCTTTAAGACAAGCTTCAATGTCTACATGGAGCAGGATTTTAGTTACTTGTCCTAATCTCTCTCATGGTTCAGAGTCACGCGAAGTACTTTGGAGTGCTTATCCAAATTGGAAAAAAAAAGATACATGAATGCAAAAAGGTTGCTACTGTCAAAATGAATGATTGATGTTACTAAAACTGAATATTCAATTAATGGATGTAAAGACTGGGGACATCATAACTACCCTTCTTTCTCATGAATGCAATGGGATCTTTTCTGTCCAAGAGGACAGACGACACCTCACCCTAATTTCATCAAAAGACGTCACACCTCTTATTGGCATAAAATCTCTACAATAATGTGTGGGAATGCTAACCCATGTGAGATGCTCAAATCTCTGGAGAAAGGCAAGGATGCAATTAATGAGCCAAGGCTAACTGCTTGGAAAATGGAATATTCTCAATATCCCATCCAATTACATCATTTAAGAGAGTGACCCGCAGCAACATTTTCTCCTGGAAAGTGAAACGACAGTATAAGATTCAAGAAACACTCAGGTCAGCATTGAATTGAGGAACACAAAACCAGGAGTAGGCCATTTGGCCCCCTCATTCAATAAGATCATGGCTATCTGTTGCCAAGGCAACATCTGTTGCATGCTTTGGGCTCATCTCGATACCCTTAGTAAACAAAAATTTCTCTCTCAGATTTCCATTAAACAATTGAATTAGCATTGACTGCCAATTGAGGATGAGTTTCAAAGCTCCACTACTCTTTCCCCATGAAAGCGTTTTCTAACAATGCTTGTGAATGGCCTGGCCTTACTTCTTAGTGGAAATAGTTTCTTTATCTATTCTGTCTTTCCCTGTTAATAACCTGAAGACCTCAATTAGATCACTTCTGAACTTTCCATATTCTAGAGAATAAAGACCCAATTTGTCTAATCTCTCCTTGGAACTGAACCCCTGAAATCCAAGTATCATCCTTGTAAAATTGTAAACATACATTGAATTCCCTCCTGGGCCAAAACATCCTTCCCTAAGGATCCTCACAAGTAGCCTGACAAACAAACAGTCATTCCCATTTATTTAAATACTGCTAAAAATAATCAACATTTACAAGACTAATTTCATTTTATAGTTGTCAATATCTAGATTATTTTTAAAAGTACTAAAAGAAAATTTGGTGATAATGTGTCTGAATGTTCCCAATCCCAAACTCCTTAAACAGTGCAAGAGTACAGCAGGTACAGTAAGTTACTCAGCATTGTACAAAATTAAAATCAGATTATTGATGAGAATGAGACAGGAAAGATTCGAAGTTGCACTCAGAGAGAGTGTCAGGTATACAGCATGGAAACAGATAATTTGGTCCAACTCATCCATGCCAAATCAGGTATTTTATGTAAATCTAGTCACATTTGCGAGCATTTGGTCCATATCCCTGTAAACCCTTCCTCTTAATATACCCATCCGAATGCCTTTTAAATGTTGTAATTGTACCAGCCTCCACCACTTCCTCTGGAAGCACATTCCATACATGGATCCACTCTCTGTGTGAAAACGTTGCCCCAAGGTCCCTTTTAGATCTTTCCCCTCTCACTTTAAACCTATGCCCTCTATTCCCCCCCCCCCCCCTTATTTCAAGGGGGTTGGAGTTGAAGGGTAGAGAAGCCTTATGGCATCTATACTAGGTGCTGCCGAGACCATATCTGGAATGCAATGAACAGTTTTAGTCCTCTTGACAATTGGTATCATTGTATTTGTGGCAATTCAGAGAAGACTCACAAGGGTTATCCCTAGTATGTGAGGAATAGTCTTTGCTCGTAAGGCAAAACAGGTTGGGATTCTACTCACTGGAATTTAGATTGAGAGATGATCTCATTTAAATATACAGAATTCTTAAGGGGCTTGATATTTTCATTTCAAGTAAGTTTAAGTGGCAATACAAACTGCCATTGTACAGAATCTCCCTTATGGTAGAAACTTGTTAAAAGAAGAAATGAAACAAGCGACAATAATTGGTTTGATATGCATCTTTACAAAGATCTCAACCGTGCAATTCCACAACACACCAGTCGTCAGTTTACTATCCTTCCTTTCTTCATATAAAACATTTTATTTATTGACTTTTTAAGAAAGGAAATTTCTATTACTGTTATTACATAAATGTTTAAAATGAGAGCCAAAGCAAATATTACCCAGAGCAATGATTATCATTAAGAGATGATAATGCTACACAGTAGGAGTGCAATATTGTCAGAGGTTCCAATTAAGTCTCATTGCAAGAGGTCAACTCTGGACAGAAGAAAGTAACCTCTCAGTGGCAGAACAGAAAAAGGAGAAACCGAACTTGTGCTTCTGTTAAAAGTATTCATACAAAGCTATGTGGAAACTCAAGACAGCCAAATATGCAAAGCCTTGCATTTGATCTTTTGATTGGCCTCCATGCTGGAGGAGGTCTTTTGGAAGTAAATATGAAAAATTATACCCAGGTTTGTGTTTCAAATCAGATTTCAAGAGGCCTACACACAGCAAATGAGGATAATTGGATACATGAGTAGCAACGGTTTAGAGGGACAAACGTCAAGTGCAGGCGAATGGGACTAGATTAATTTAGGATATCTGGTCTGGATTAGTGATGCTGGAAGAGCACAGCAGTTCAGGCAGCATCGACACAGATGAGTTGGACTAAAGGGAATGTGTTTCCATGGTGTACTTCTATGACTCTACATATACAACTAAATCCATAAATAACATTAATGAGCAAGAGGGTGTGAAAGCATTGGTGTACCACACACACACACACACACACACACACACACACACAAATGTTTTGAGGAATGAGAACAGTAGATTTACAGTCAACAAGGTGGTGGATGAATGAATGAAGAAGGTGGCAGAAAGGATGATTTTCTGGCAGATGGACAAAAGAGTGAGACCGATAAGGTTTGTTCCTCTCGTTTCCTCTTCAATTATGCAAACTTTGCAGCCTCAACAAAAGCAGAAGTGATCTTTTCTGATAATTTTTGTCCTCCTTTCCATCAAGAGCATGGAATAATATAATATTAACACAGTTAAATGCCCATGATGCTTCAAAGGAATCTGATTGAACAAACAAACAAGTGCCTGAGGCAAAGATAAAAAAAGGAGGAAAGCAAGGAAACGTTAGGAATCTGGACAAGAGAATGGGAAAAGTCAGTCGGAGGTATGAAAACCCATGAATAATCTCAGGTGATCAAAGAAACAAGTTTTAAGATGCACTTGGAGAAGAGGTGGAAAAGGAAGGAGTTGGGAAACAAATTCCTCAAGTTAGAATCGTGGCAGCTGAAGGCACAAATATCATTGGTAGGGCAAAGAAAATGGGAGATGCACATAGGATCAGGTTCAAAAAAGGATTGAAGAGAATTAAAAAAGCAGCAATGGTTGATCAGGAACCAACACAGGTCAGTGAACAAAGGTGAATGGTCTCGATGCCAGTAAGAATACAAGCAGCAAATGTTTGTATGAGCTGAAATTTAGCATGGATGAAGATAGGAGACAGCCTTGAAAGGGAATTAGAATTAGAAAGCAACAAAAGCACACAAGTGATCTTCAGTAGTAGATGGGTGGAGATGAAAATTGTTAGCCTTGTGATTGAAAAATAAAAATCAATGGGCTAGAAAATCATTGGTGTAAAGTTTTAATATTTTTGTCCAGCCAGAGGCACTGGTCAGCAGAGGTGAATGGAATCAATGGCTCAGGAATGGAGACTGTGTAGTCCCTATGATCTTGAAAAGTTGGAAAAATCAATCAAGTGAAATTTAAGTTCATTTAAAGTTGGATAATAGACAAGCTGTCTAACACCACAGAGAACTCTGAAGAATAGAGTGTAGCCAGTGAGTTTGTTAGGTGTTGCCAAGGTACATGTGGATATCATATCCAGTATCATTGCCATGGGTCAGTACACAGATGAAAACAAGAGGGGTAAAATGACCCTTGAGAGACTGTAGAACTAACTACAGTTTTGTAAAGACAAGGTTACTATTGAGATAAGAATGGAACCTGCAACAGCTGTTCCCTTCAGCTAGACAATGCAAAGGATGTTATAGTCATGAGTGAGATATTGGAAAAAGAACTGCAGGTCAGGCAACATCTGAGGAGCATTATCCCTTCATCAGAAATGACATGTTATAGCCATAAGGACATTACAGCAAGCCATTCCAAAGGCTGCAGCTAAATTAAGGGAATCACCCACAACAATAGCATGTGGGCCTGGGAGCTGTGGTTCAGTAGTCAAGTTTAATAGGGTTAGAAGCAAGAGAAGAGTCTCAAGACAAAATGAGCTTCAGGAAGACAGCAGGAAAGAGTAGGGAAACAGGAGAAAGGTAAAAGTTTCAATTTATGGCATGGTATAAACTTGGGATGGGTAGGTGTGAAAAAAAATAGCAGAGACAACTTACTCTCAGTCTTAATCCAAGTGATAAAGACAAAATCCTCAGACTTGTTTCTACAAATGATTACGAAGAGAGAAGGGTTCAAACCAGATTGTTGATAGTACATGAAAGTAACTAGCAGTTACCATTCCCTCCAGCATCCCAGATTTCATCCATAATTTAGATGCAACTATGATTAAAAACGTAGAACCTGCAACACCATCATTTAGACAAAACAAAAATCACCAGATTAAAATCAAACTCCTTAAAAATACTTGTTTCAATTCACAAATTCTGCAAAATTCTAATTCTTATAGAAGATAGAAAAGTACAGCGCAGAACAGGCCCTTTGGCCCACAATGTTGAGCCGAGGTTTAAACCTAATGTAAAATATAACAACTTAACCTATGCACCCCTCAACTCACTGCTATTCATGTGCATGTCCAGCATCCACCACCACAGTTGGTAATGCATTCCATGCATTCACAACTGTCTGCGTAAAGAACCTACCTCTGACGTGTCCTCTATATCTTTCTCCTAATATCTTAAAACTTTGACTCCTCGTACGAGTCAATCCTGCCCTGAGGAAAAGTCTCTGTCTATTGACCCTATCTATTCCACTCATTATTTTGTAGACCTCGATCAGGTCTCCTCTCTTCCTCCTTTTCTCTCTGGAGAGAAAATTCCGAGCTTATTCAACCTTTCTTCATAAGGCAAGCCCTCCAGTCCAGGCAGCTTCCTGGTAAACCTTCTTTGCACCCTCTCCAAAGCCTCTATCTTTCCTATTGTAGGGCGACCAGAACTGGACACAATATTCCAAGTGTGGTCTCACCAGGGACTTGTAGAGCAGTAGCAAAACCTCACGGCTTAAACTCAATCCCCCATTAATAAAAGCCAAACCACCATATGCTTTCTTAAGAACCCTATCCACTTGGGTGGCAACTTTAAGGGATCTATGTACTTGCACACCAAGATCCCTCTGTTCCTCCACACTGCCAAGAATCTTGCCTTTAATCCTATATTCAGCATTCGAGTTCGACCTTCCAAAATGCATCACAGGTTGAAGTCCACCTGCCATTTCTCAACCCACCTCTGCATCCTGTTTATGTCGTGCTGCAGTCTGCAGTAGCCCTTGATGCTATCAACAGCACCACCAAACTTTGTGTCATCTGCAAATTTACTAACCCAAACCTCAACCTCCTCATCCAAGTCAAAAACTTGAAAGAGCAGAGGCCCAAGAATACAGCCCTGCGGGACCCCACTCAACACTGACCTCCAAGCAGAATACTTTCCATCTACAACCACTCTCTGCCTTCTGTCAGCCAACCAATTCTGAATCCAGATAGCCAAATCTCTGTATCCCATACTTCCTGACTTTATGAATGAGCCTACCACGGGGAACCTTATCAAATGCCTTATGTAGGGTTCAAACCCAATTATGTCAAGGTAGTGGACTTGTCTCAGGTTTCATAGTAAAAGTTAATTCATCAGTGGCTTACATTAACCCTGATATCCAAGATATATACTTATTGTTTTTAAGTAGGGATCATCTGTGTAAATGAAGTATTTGACAATACTGTTGATTCATAAACCAGAAGCTTCTTTAAGTGAAGAGGATAACAGCGTAAAACTACAAAATGATGCATCAATACCAAACAGCATATCCTGCCGATGTATCCTTCAAATAGTTCTTGGTGTCACAGAATACATAGGATATTGAGGTGCCAGCTTTGGACTAGGGTGGACTAAGTTAAATTGCACAACACCGGGCTATAGTCTAAACAGGATTATTTGGAAGTACTAGCTTTCAGAGCGATGCTAGTACTTACAAATAAACTCATTGGACTATAACCTGGTGTTATGAGATTTTTAACATTGAATATATGGAGTAATATGTTTAGTAAACTTCCAAATCTAAACAAAGCATATTAATTCATTAGCGGTGAACTTTACCAACTATTACAATAGTAGTGTGCCTTTGAGTGATTTGTTCTGCTGTTTTATGGCACAGAGGTATTGCACAGTGATGTCAGTATGTCGACTTCAGAAGCAGTTGGCAAATGCCTCTGAACTTCTGGCATGTTTTTTCTTAAATTAGACAAAGGAAGATTGAGCAGGTGGAGTCAGACTCACACAGCTGATACATACAGCTCTATCTGCTGTAGCAAAAAGCTACTCTGCTGTTAGATTTTTTTTTGTGCTCCTTTCTCCTAGACTAGAAAGGAGATTGCACTTGAGAAAAGTTTGTTTTGCTGAATTTGCTTTTGCCAAGAGTATGTTTATGGGATGCTGCTATATTGGAATAGTTGAATAATATTATAGAGTATTTCAAGAGAGTTAAAGTTATGCCAAATCTTCTTTGTTTATGTTTTAGCTGTATTGTAAGAATAAAGTGAATTTTGTTTAAAGCCTAGTAATGGACCAAATGAATCATCTGGAACACAGCACCTTACACTTGCCTTTAAATAAGATAAAACGTTGGTATCCTTGATATATTATGAGCTGGTTTGTTTCATAACATTGCTCGTTTGCAAAAGACAATCATTTCCAAATTTAGTGTCGGCAAATATTTTAAGTAATTAAAACTTACTACATGCATCTGACAATTAAATAATCTGGATTAAATTTATTAGGCAATTTATAATAAAAGCAATACCTTTTTTGTTTCTAACTGGGCTTCCTCTTGGCAACATCGTCTGCAGTTTGGGTCCAACTGATTGAGACTGAATTGGCCAAGGAGGTCACATGAGCTGCAGAGCAAATTACTGGAGAAACCAAGCTCTCGGCAGGCTTCAGATGATAGCTCTGCACCACACATATATATCTGCAAACAGAAAACAGGATGTATAAATATCAAATCAATTGGAAATGGAAAGGTACATACTAGCAATGTAAAAACATGCTAAATTACAGACCAGAGTCAGAGTCAAAATGATAAAACTAAGGAACCATACAGAGGAGAAAGAGCAGTAAACTGAAGCAAACCACAACACAGAGGCTTGGGATGACAAAAGCCAAATAATTACAACACCAAATAAGACAGGGGCACCATGCTTGTTTGATGTTATCATTGACAAATATCTCCTCCATTACATTCACTGGGTCATCATCAAGAGAAATTAAACTGGACAAACAACACAATACCATGGTTATTAGAGCAAGTCAGAGGATGGATATTATGATGAGTTGCTCATTGTTTAACTCCCTAAAGGTTCTCCACTACAAGAAAGTCACAAATCCAGACAGTGGTGAAATGCTCATGTTAGGTTGCATGCAGCTGCAATGCTCGATGTGCCACACCATCCAGGACAATAGTGCTCATTAGCACTCCATTTATCAATCTAAACATCCATGTTGAAAATGACCATTTTCGTTCAAAATCATTTTTTTTTTGCTTTGAAAGGAAGGTGCACATCTCGGATGTATGCCAGCTTGTTTATGCACAGAATAAATGTGCAATACTTCAAATAAAAAGTAGAGAGTTAAATAAAAAGCTACTCCTTGTAGATTAGGATTAAGCTCTGTTATGACAGAGTATAGATGAAGGAGTTACATCCAAACCCCAATCTAAGAACACTGTGTGCATGCTCAGAACCCCAATATGTTCATATAGTGGCAGTCACTGGACTAGGAATCCAGAGGTCCAGGTTAATGTCTTGGGGTGCAGGTTTAAAGACCAAGATGCCAGCTGCTAAATTTAAATTCAACTTAAAACATCTGGAATATTTTGATCATGGCAACAACCATATAAACCAATCTGGCTCACTAACGTCCATTAAGGAAGGAAATCAGCCTTACACGGTTTGGACGATGTGACTCCAGAACCACAACAATATGATTGACATGTAACTGCCCTCAATTCAGGGGCTATTAGGGAGAGGCCAGCAGCACTCACAAAAAAAAATTTGACCACCAAAGTGCAGTTTAGGAGAGAAGTTCACTCCCACTCTTCTCAATTAATCCAGCACGTCTTAAAAAGAAGACAGCTGGCATTTTAGAAAATTCTTATTCTTTTCTTCAGAACTATGGCTTGTCATTCCAAATTTATATTGTGCTGTGTTTCTCCTGCAGAGAATTAGCTGACAGGGTACGCAAAAGAAAATCTGTAAGAATTACAACTAGATAGCTTATCCAATATTTATATTGCAAACATGTTAAAGTCAGCCATACAATATGTACACTTATATTGTGCAATAAGAAGTGAGGAACAGCCAGACTCTTTGCTTGCATGCCCAGCTACACTTCAGCTTTTAACAACTGACACCTCTGTGACAAGTCCAATTAGAAGTGACTATACCAGCAGGTAACAAGTACAATTCCAGAACTGTCATTATCAGAGAAAGCAGAGATTTATGACCAACAGCTACAATGATTAGAAAATGGCTGAACTATAAAATGATTTTGAGACACTTTATGGAAAAATTCAAAATAAAAATGTTCCCAAGCAATGACAGTTGGCAGCTGCGTGATATAATGGCTGGGACAGGAGTTCCTGATGTTATATTTCTCATTGACATAACTTATTACTAAAAGGCCTCAAAAGGATTAAGTCACACCAACAACAGGATTTTACAATTAGGATACTGAAGTAATTATTTATAGAAATCACATGAAGCTTTATTAGCTGTTTATTGTCCACAAAGCAATTTGGGAGGCTTTAAAGTCTAAAACTTGTTCCAAAAATGCAATCTTTAAAATTTTGCTTGGGTAAATCTCAAATGGTAGCTGCAGACCAGGTGATAGCCAATTTAGATGACAGCACAGGACAGTATTTAAAAGTCAGAATTCTGACAGTCCCATGCTTATACAAGCCCACAGGTTTCAGAAAAATTGAAGTAGTAAGAGATTGAAATTGAAACTATATTTAAATAGGGTTAAGTCACTAACCTTACTGTGCATTGGCACAAGTTCAACTCATTTCCAGTTCCTTCCTCATTTGAAAAACTACCCTGCACATCCTTTATTCAATTATAGAGTCATAGAGAGGTACAGCATGAAAACAGTCCCTTCGGTCCAACCCGTCCATGCCGACCAGATATCCCAATGTCATGGGAATAGAAGCTAAATGTTCAGTACTCTCTTGAAATGGAAATTTCCTCAATATTAAAAGATGTAATTACTGCCAATATAATTCAGTTAATTCCAAATTAAGCTTTGGAGAAAACAACATGCAGATTGAGATAGAATACTTAGCATCAACTGCTGGGGCAAACGTCCAAACTTATTGTATCTACCTCAATATCCCTTTCCACCTTGTACTTGCCCATTTGCTTCATTTTATTTTAAAGAAATGATTCCTTTACCCCAATATTCTCTGAAGACACTTCAGTTCTATTGCCACCAGCACAAAACTAACAGATTTTGTTTGAGTGATTTCAGAAATTCATGCCAAATGTCTCAGTTTAATCAAAACTGAAGAGCATTTACCTCACACACTCCATTCACATGTGCAAATGTTCTAAATGATTTAGTGGACAGTTACCAAGCTATCTTGGAATATCCAAAGATGTTTGGCTGTGTCTCGTATATTTCGTTGCCAGTGATGCTAAGAGTTGAAAGTAGAAGACTGTGGCTCATTAGCACTGGCCAAGAACTGAGGTTCAGATGCTGTGGTTTATATTTTTTTTTCTGAACCCCTCCACGGCCCACTGCCTGGACCTGGTTATGGCCAGTTTGGCCAGGCCATCCTTGTTTATCTTTTTTTTAATTTAACCCCACACTACCACCTAAGTGCGGTAGTGCTTATTTTTTCCCCAGCACCCATGGTGTGTGTGTGCAGGTGTGAGACACAGTGAAAGACACAAAGTGCACCAATCTTTATTCAAATTCCACCACCAGGAAGATAGGAAAACACCCGGGTGGCCAGTGACAAACACTGCCCTTCACATCAAAGGGCAGTGATGTGTGATCAAAACAGTGAAGGGGTGGGTGGGGACTAAATCAAAATAGAGTTGGAGGGAGAAATGATGCACTCCACTCCCTGTGGCGCCCACCTCTCCCTGAACAACTCCAGGGTGTTGGTCGACGCCGCGTGCTCCTTCTCCAAGGACACCCGGGCTCTAACGTAACCGCGGAAGAGGGGCAGGCAGTCGGCCCTAACGACCCCCTCCACGGCCCGCTGCCTGGACCTGTTAATGGCCAGTTTGGCCAGGCCCAGGAGCAGACCCACGAGGAGGTCTTCAGACTTGCCCTCCTTCCTCCGTACCGGGTGCCCAAAGATCAGGAGCGTGGGACTGAAGTGCAACCAAAAGCAGAGGAGGAGGTTTTTCAGGAAATCAAAAAGGGAGTGCAAACACCCACACCCAATATATGCTGTGGTTTATATGCTGTTGGTGCAAAGTGGTCCTGTCAACAAACAATAAAACCAATTAGGATTCCCTGAAAGTGCTTTAGAAAATGCTTACACCAACACATCCAGTGTACACTTGAAACATGGCACTGGAGTAAAGCAGCTTCAAATCTGTACCAGTATGAAACTTGTGGACCATTAATGCAATCAAACTTAGTCCTTGAACTAACATACAACTGGAGGACAGTCTTCTTAAAAGGCATTCAATCACATTTATCATTCCCTGCACAACCCGGCAGGCAATTAGTTCTTAAATAATCAATGATAACAGAAGTTTACCATGCCCTCAGGATATCTCAAAGAGCTGCTTAAACATTCACATTTATATCGCACCTTTAAGATATTAAATTGTCCCATGAGAGTATTTGTTAAACAGCAAGTTAATTACTTGTGAAATTACTTGTGAACTGGTTAACAAACACATCGATTTGTATACCATGTATCATCCTGAGAAAAAGAACAGGAAATGGCATCAACACAGGAAATGACATCACCAGCCCAAGGAAACAAACACAAATAGAAAGTGAGCCATAACACAAGTGCTTCACTGGAGGCTCACTGATGGAATTACCTACTATGGTGACAAAACGTCTGAAAATGAACCTTCCAGCTCAGCAAGCAAACTTACACCCAGCAGAGAAATTATTTGGGTTGATTGAAGAATCTCAGTCAATCCACATTTCGAATAAATGAACACTTCTGGCTTATTAATTATCAAAAAGATGGGGCAATGGAGAAGATGAATACCAGAACTGGGAGAACATACTTAGCAGGAAAGATCAAACAGAATGAGATTCTTCTCTCTGGAAAGGTCTATGATAATCTTAAAAGGATTTGAAGCATTAAACCATGACAATGTGCTTCATTCAGCAGGAGAGTCCAGAACTAGGGATCCTAGGTACAATATGGTCACCAATAAATTTAACTGGAATTTAGCAGAAACTGGTTTTCAAAATAGAAAACGATTAGAATGTGGAACTTAATGCAACATTGAGGTAAAGAGAATTTTCTACATTTGGTTACATAACATGGATGTTGTTGGCTAGGCCAACCTACCTTTCCCCTAGGAAACTGGCAGTGAACTATCTCTTGAACTGCTACAGTAAAAGGGAGAAGGGGTTAGGTTTCCCCAATGTGCAGTTCCAGAATTCCAACCCACTGAGAACGAAAAATGGTGCTACAGTTCCATGTCAGGACAGTAGGTGGCTTGGAAAGGAACTTGCAGGGAGCAGTACTCTCAGGCAATTCTTTTGTCCCACTGAATGGCAGAGGTCACAGGTTTGGAAAATATTGCCAAAGGAATCGTGGAGGATCAGGGCAGTGCATCTTGTTGATGGTACTCACTCCTGTCTCACCTCCAAGGTGGTGGAGGCTGTAAATATTGAAGATGGGGTGTGCGAGTGGAAAGTTTTGTCACAAAATTATTGCAGCGCAGGAAGTGGCCATTTGGATCATTGTGTCCATTCCAGCCCATCAACTGGGCATCTCTCCTTGTTCCAATCCCTTGCTTTCTCCCCATAACATTTGATCCCCTTGCCTATCAAGAACCTAGCTATCTCAGTCTTAAATACGCTCAATAATTTGGCCTCCTCAGCCTTCTGCAGCAATGAGTTCTAGAGACATCACCCTCTGGCTGAAGAAACTTCTCATCTCAGTTTTAAAAGGCTGTGCCTTCACCCCAGGCTGTGGCCCCAGATCCTAGTTTCTCCTAATGGTGGAAACATCTGCCCTACGACCACACAATCCAAACCTCCCAGTATTCTGAAAGTTTCAATCCCCCTGCGATCCTTCTAAACTCAATCAAGTGCAGACCCAGAGTTCTCAACTGCTCATTTGACAAGCTCCTTATCCCGAGGATCAGTATTGGAAACCTTCTCTGGACCTCCTCCAATGACAGCTTCCCTTTCCTTGGATTAGGCACCCAAAACCAGTCACTATTCCAGTGACCAGAGCTTTACATAACCTGAATAGTACACCTTTGCTCCTCTATTGAGCAGTCTTGAAATGAATGCTAACATTACATTTGCCTTCTTAACTGCCAACTGAACCTTATGAGAATCCTGAGCCATGACTCCAAAGTCCCTTTGAACTTGAGATTTCGGAAGCATTTCCTTGGTCAGAAAATAGTCCATGGTTTCTATTCTTCCTACCAAAGTGCATAACCTCACATTTTCCTGCAATTGGCAAAGAAATGGCAGATGAATACAATCTTGTAGCCTGTCCAAGTCTTTCTGCATCCTCCCTGCTTCCTCAACACTATCTGTCCCTCCATTTGTCTTTGTGTCAGCTGCACAGGGAGGCAATAACCTCATGATATTATCATTCGAGTGTTAATCCAGAGACCCAAGCATTGGTCCACAGTAATATTCTACAACAGATGGTGGAATTTGAATTCAATGAAGAATTAAGGGTCTAATGATGATCATCAAACAATTATCCCTTGGCCAGAAAAACCCATCTGGGTCACTGAGGTTTTTTGGGACAGCAACTGCCATTCTTACCTGGTCTGGCCTACTCATGACTCCAAACCCACAGCAATGTTGTTGACTCTTAACTGCCCTCTGGGTAATTAGCAATGGGGAATAAACACTGCCAAGCCAGTGATGCCCACATTCCATAAGTGAATAAGAAAAATGCTCAGTTCCTTTCTCCAGATCATGGAGTGTATAATGTGAACAGTTGTGGTCCCAAACTGATCCCTGCAGAACTCCACTAGTCACGGCTGCCGTCCTCAAAAAGACCCATTTACTCACATCTTCTGCCTGCCAGTCAGATAATCCTCTATCTATGCCAGTCACTTGCCCCCAACACCATGGATTCTGATCTTATTTAGCAGCCTTCTGTGCAGCACCTGGTCAAAGGCTTTCTGGAATTCCAAATAGATCACAGCCACTGTCTCTCCTTTGTCTAACTTGCTTGTTACCTTCTCGAAGAATTTCAACAGATTTGTCAGGCATGATTTCTCCTTGATGAAGCCATGCTGATGTCGCCCTGTTTGACAATGTACTTTCAAGTACTCCACAATCTCAACGTTAATAATGGACTAAAACTTTTACCAATGACTAAGCTCAGGCTAAGTAGTCTATAATTACCTGCTTTCTGCCTCCCTCGTTTCTGAAAGAGGAGTTTCTGAAGAGTCAAAAAGTATGGTGCTGGAAAAACACAGCCAGCCAGGCAGTATCCAAGGAGCAAGAAAGTTGATGTTTAACCCATAAGCTCTTCATCAGAAATGTGGGGCGGGGGGGCCCAGGGGGACAGAGCTAAATGGGAGGGGGAGGAGGAGCTAGGAATGAGATAGGTAGATGAAGCTGGGGGGGGGTGATGGTGACAGGTCAGAGTGCAGGGTGGAGCACATAGTGGGAAGGAAAATGGACAGGTAGGACTGTTCAAGAGGGTGGTGCGGAGGTGGAGGGTTGGATCTGGGATAAGGTGCAGGAAGGGGAGATGAGGAAATTGGTGAAATCCACAGCGATCCCAAGTGGTTGGAGAAGCCCAAGGCAGAAGATGAGTTGTTCTTCCTCCAGGCATCGGGCGAAGAGAGCTTATGCTCGAAATGTTGACTCTCCTGCTCCGCAGATGCTACCTGACCAGCTGCGCTTTTCCAGTGCCACATTTTTTGACTCTGATCTCAAACATCTGTGGTCTTCACTTTCTCCAAGGGGTTTATGAAGAAGGAATGCCACCTTCAACAAACTATGTACACATCTAGTTTCTCAACTCCTGAACCCCCTCACAGTTGAAGTGGATGTCTCTCTTTCAGTTACTGAAGTTTTGGACTGGATTGAAAAGACTTACTCCGAATATTTTCTTTATTTTTTCTAATTTATTCTTATGATCTATAATATTGGTTTTTTAAATTTCTTCACTTTTCTAATTGTTTTTCCAGAGTCAAGAGTGTGGTGAGCCGGTCAGGCAGCATCCGAGAAGCAGGAGAGTCAACGTTTCGAGCATAAGCTCTTCAGCAGGAATGAGGCTTATGGGTCAGGATGAGAGATAAATGGGAGGGGGTGACGTAGCCAGGAACACAATAGCAGGATAAAGGCGAGGGAGAAGGTGATAGGTCAGAGGGGGTAGCAATGGACAGGTCCAGAGGGTGGTGCCGAGTTGGAGGCTCAGGACTGGAATAACATGGGGGTAGGGGACAAATGAAGAAGCTGTTGAAATTACATTTATCCCATGTGGTTGCAGGGGCCCAAGGCGGAATATGACACGTTCCTTCTTCAGGCGTCGTGTGGTAACTCTGTCAAGGAAAAACACTTCAACTCTGTTTCCCCCCCCTCCACAACTCCATCAAGGAAAATAACTACAGAAATAAGCCCACCGACTCCGACAGCTACCTGGATTATACCTCCTCCCACCCTACTCCTTATTCCCAATTCCTCCATCTCATCTGTTCCCAGGATGACCAATTTCACCTCAAAGTCCCAGATGGCCTCCTCCTTCCATATCGCAACTTCCCTTCCCACATGGTTGATGATGTCCTCCAGTGCATCTCCTCCACTTCAAGCACCACCGCGCTTTAACCACACCTCTCCCAACGCAACAAGGACAGAAACCCCCCCCTGCCCCTCCCAGTCATCACTTTCCACCCGACCAACCTCTGCATCATCCTCCGCCACTTCTACCACCTTCAAATGGACCCCACCACCAGAGATACATTTCCCTCCCCATCTCTATCAGAGTTCTGAAAGGACTATTCCCTCCCCGACTCCCTCATCAGGTCCACACCCCCCACCAGCCCACACCCCACTCCTGGCACCTTTTGCTGCCTTTGCAAGAAGTACAAAACCTGCACCGACATCACTACCCTCACCTCCGTCCAAGGCCCCAATGGATCCTTCCACATCCATCAGAAATTCACCTGCACCTCTCCTAATGTCATCTACTACATCCATTGCACCGGTGTGGTCTCTTCTACATTAGGGAGACAGGGCGCCTTCTTGAGGATTGTTTCAGAGAACATCTCTGGGACACTGCACCCAATAACCCCACCACCCAGTGGCTGAACACTTCAACTCCCCCTCAGTCAAGAAAAATCTGCAGTCCTCACTTTTTCCTAATTGTTTTTCACCCAAGAATTTGTTCTTAAATTTTGGCTCTAAATACCTTTGTACACAAGATGTCACTCTAACGGAAGCTTTTCCCTGTACGTCTTTGAGTACATGACAAAAAAGCTAATTCAATTCAATCCTTTAAATTTGCATTGTCTCTCAATTTCCTTCCTACCAAAGTGTAATTTCACTTCTTTGTACTGAACTGCATGTGTTACCTACCCAATCACTGCACAAATCTACCCACACTATATGATATAGACATCTACATTATTCCCCTCACAGTTTACAAAGGCTAAGTTTCTTTTTTGGAAGAGCAAGGGCTTCAGCACTGATCCTTTGCAGAACTTAACCAAAAACCAGAAAAATACATTAACTAATTATCCTGTTTATGGTCCATCAGCTAATCTTGTATTCATGTTGTCCTAGTACCTATTATTGCATGAGCTCTAAATTTACTTGTAGAATTGCCATACAGTAGTTCTGGAAATCTATGTAAAGTTAAAGTCAAAATCTTAACAGGCCACGTGGCTGATCTCTCATCACAGATGATTGATGGTGGTTTAACCTGAGATGTCACCACATATCAGGCAAGGGGAAGAGGGGTTGAGAATGTGAGAAACAAAGCTCACTATTCAATAATTTCAGTCCGAGTCAAATTCTGAAGCAGTCTTTATTCATTCGGTTAGTTATTTCTTGGTATACACCCTCGTGGTCTCCTCTACATTGGGGAGACAGGGCGCCTACTTGCGGAACGTTTCAGGGAACACCTCTGGGACACCTGCACCAACCAACCCAACAGCCCCGTTAACACTTTAACACTTTAACTCCCCCTCTGCCAAGGACATGCAGGTCCTTGGCCTCCTCCATCGCCAGACCCTAGCCACACGACATCTGGAGGAAGAGCGCCTCATCTTCCGCCTAGGAACCCTCCAACCACACAGGATCCGAAACGTCGATTCTCCTGTTCCTTGGATGCTGCCTGGCCTGCTGTGTTTTTCCAGCACCACACTTTTCAACTCAGGTCTCCAGCAGCTGCAATCCTCACTTTCTCCTACTTTACCCTCATGATTCCACCTTGCGATTTCTGCAGAAGATACAGCTACTTGTTTGTGCAAGCATATCTAGCCTAACATACACCCCTCCATGATTCAGCCTTGTGATTTTTGCAGAAACAACATTTGCAAGCACCACTCACAAGAAGGACAGAAATCAAACCATTTTGTCAACAGTGCTCCAGCAGTCCAGCCAACTGAGCCAACCAACACCCTCAATTTTACACCTTTTTTCAATTGCACACGGAAAATTCCTGTAAAGGGGCAAAGTTGTTTTCATACTCACTACATTCAGTGTTAAATACAAGTATTAATTACTATCATCTCCAAATGTAACATGCTGTCAAGACAATTAAACTGATGATATTTTCACTTCTCACGTTCACAAATTTAAAGCTTTCAAAACTCAACATCAACACAATCATTACAGCTTGGATTGATTTTTCTGCTTTACTGACCTGGTGCAGCGTATCCTGGCACTTCACGGAGCAACTCAACAAAACAGCCAAAAATGTAACTCAGTCACTTTGGAAACTATAGGAACACTTCGGGGCCGGTCAAAAAACCTTTTAAACTGGAATTGCATACCTTCAACGAGCGTCTGAAATAAATCCATTATTTTACGGGAGGAAGTGGAACATTAGAACCGACCAGTTATTCTTCCATTAACTGGTTTCAGCCCACGTCACCCAACAATAACCGGTTGGAACACATCCTGCAGTTCAGGCCCAGCTCAATACAACATCGAGAAACAATGCCCAAAAGCCGATTAACCTTCATTCTATAAATGAATACATTCGCAACGAAAGAAGAAACAAAGGCAGAACCCATAAATATAAAAGCATTCAATAATTACCGCATTTAATAAAGGGAACAGCCAGAATAAGTAAACCTCAGCAGCCATCTTGAATCACCCAAAGACCCCTCCTGCCTCACCACAGGAAATTATAAAGTTCACCCCATCTGAAAATGATCACGCCGCACATTATATTTTTTTTAACAAAGCACTTATTTTCCGGACTCATCACCAATAGAATTTTTTGTCACGTTAAAGGCGTACTCAACATCACCTTCAAACAGGCAATTGACATTGACGGCTAAAATTTGACGGTTGGGGGTGGGGTGAAATGTGATTGATGTTGCAATACCCCAACTAGCTTAGCGAATGGCGGAAAGATTGGATGGAATGCAAGTCTTTGGGGGGCTGTCGGAGGGTTGGCGGGTACGTGTGATTGATTTGAGAATAGGCCAATCGGCTTTGAAAATAGTCCGGGTGGTGCGGTGGAGCGTGATTGATGTACACTATGACCAATCGTCTTTGGAAACAGTCCGGTCGGGCGTGCGGTCTGTGATTGACGTGTAATTGGACTAATTGACATCGGAGCTGTTCGACGTGTCGATGTGAAGTGTGACCAATCGAGTTGGGCCTCATCAACGGCAGGGAATGATTGACGTGAATGGAGACCAATAGACGTGCAGAGGCTGGGGCGGTGCCCGTTTGACGTGCGGAGGAACAACCAATCGCCTTGGAGAAACCTGGAGTGTCCACCGCCCTCTTGTGCGTGGGGAGGCGGGCAGTTGGCGCGCGGCTGCTGAGGGAGGGAGTGCGCGTGTGCACGTTCTCGCTCCAGCGTGCACGCGGCGTGGCGGTTGGAGTGGGCGGCGGGAGTTGTGGGGGAGGGGAGACGCTGTGTTGAGGGGGTGGTGGGGGATGGGCAGGACCAAGGAGGGAAGGCACCGAGAAGTGCACCGATGCCGATAGCTTCGAGAGGCCGTGACTGGAAGCGCTTTCCCTCGTGTTTGCCCCCTGTCCCCGCCACTCCATTGACGATGTCCGTCAAATCAGTGGGCAAAACCCTACAACCTTCTCATCTCTGATTATTTTTCGGCGAAAAAAAATTGAATTTCTTTCTCCCTCCCCCTTCAGTGTGTGATTTTCGTTTTAACTCCTCGGTTCCTTTCTTTGATTTTCTTGCCCCCACCAACCCCTTTCCCCTCCTGCGTTATGTCTTGATAATTTCATGGGGCTACTAAGAATTATCATGCCGCCCAAATTGCAGCTTCTCGGGGTTGTGGCGTTTGTGATCGCGATGTTGTTCCTGGAGAACCAGATCCAGAAGCTGGAGGAATCTCGGGGAAAACTGGGTAAGTCAAGACATTGTTTGTGGCATTAACATCCAACACACACCTTCCATGCCTCCACAAGGCTTTGTAGGTATTCAGATTGCAACTTAGGGGACGTTACCTTTTGTATTGTTTTGTCTGATGGCTCTTTAAAAGAAGACTCGCTGCCTAATCCTAGAGTTTGAATGGTGCATTATGGCTTAAACAAGTCTCGCCCCTGTTCTGTGATATGCTCATTTCTGCGTGGTTTGCAAGAATAGCAGCTGGCAAAGACTATGATAGGCCTGTGCTGAATGGCTGGGGCCATTGTTTCCACTTGCAGATTTTCAGAAGGCTGCTTGTTATATTTTCTTCTGATGGTCACAATGCATGTGCAGTTTAAATGGGGGTGGAAAGGGGTCAAGGCAAGGGCTGGTCACAATTGCAGTGCTTCGAATTACGGTGCATGTCTCACATGTATGTTATCATCTTGTAATTCTTTAAGAGCTTCCACCTCGCCCCCCCCCCCCTCCCCCCAAAAAAAAGGTGGGAATTCAATTGAATTAGCCTACTGTACTGTTGGGAATTAGAATTGTGCCCTTGTTTATCCAGTATGTGCATTTTTTTTAAAATAAAAAGTGCTTGTGTAAATTATAAATAACCATAATTCCAATTTGCAAGTTATTTGAGATGCCAATTGCTCAGTTAGTGTCGATAAAGAATGTTAGCCCAACCATGGGAAAAACTGGAAGATCAAAATTATGAATTAGTACTTGAATTGAGGAAAGCAGGCAGACAAAGTAGTGTCTACTTAAAGGAGCAATTGAGGTTGTAAACATTTTTTTCTATGTAAATAAAGATTTTTTTATTTGTTGCTGTTTTATGTGCAGCATTTAAAATACTGAGCAGTTAGAGGCAGTGTTGTCATGTCACATTTGAAAACGTTGCTGTCATTTACTGTTTAAGAATTGTTTTAGCTTCTGGATTGAGTGTAAGACCTGTTCATGAGTCAGAGCAAATAGAGTCAGAGATGTACAGCATGGAAACAGACTCTTCGGTTCAACTCGTCCATGCCGACCAGATATCCCACCCCAATCTAGTCTCACCTGTCAGCACCCGGCCCATATCCCTCCAAACCCTTCCTATTCATATACTCATCCAAATGTCTTTTAAATGTTGCAATTGTACCAGCCTCTGTCACTTTCTCATTCCTGATGAAGGGCTTTTGCCCGAAAATTCAATTTTTCCTGCTCCTTGATTGCAGTCTGACCTGCTGTGCTTTTCCAGCACCACCCTAATCTTGACACTCACTTCCTCTGGCAGCCCATTCCACACCATCCTCTGCGTGAAAAAGTTCTACCTTCGGTCTCTTATATCTTTGCCCTCTAGTTCTGGACTCCCCCACCCCAGAGAAAAGACTTTGTCTATTTATCCTATTCATGCCCCTCATGGTTTTATAAACCTCTATAAGGTCACCCCTCAGCCTCCGACCCTCCAAGGAAGACAGCCCTCGCCTACTCAACATTTCCCAATAGCTCAAATCCTCCAACCCTGGCAACAACCTTGTAAATCTTTTCTGAACCCTTTCAAGTCTCACAACATCCTTCCGATAGGAAGGAGACCAGAACTGCACGTAATATTGCACAGTGGCGTAACCAATGTCCTGTACAGCCACAACACGACCTCCCAATTCCTCTGACCGATAAAGGATCAACATATGTGAAATGTGAATTGTTGCTTTAGAAAATTAGTTTAAACACATTTGACTTGAGACAGGCACTGACATTAAAAACCAATAATGTACAGTAGTAGTAGAACCATCTATGAGAGGAATGTTGCAGAGCCGAGAAGCAGTGCATCAATCGGTGAAATTTAGAGGAAATTGTATTCAGCTGTATGTTTTGCACCGCTTCCCTTACAGGAGCCAATTTAAGACTCAAAATAAGTCACTGGTTTAGATGAGAAGTGGTGCTTATGCTGTTAGGAAGGTGAAAATTACTCGAGTGGAGAATGCAGATAGAAGAGAGTTGCGTCATCTTGTTTGAGTAATTTTAAATCTTAAATTTAGTTTGCTAAATGAATTGTGCATGATTTGAGCAATAGGTTGAATGAAGAATTACTTCATGCTCAGCTTTAATTTGATATTTACACAATGCATATGATTGATAACAGTCGAAAGCTCAATTGGAAGAATATAATTTGTCGTCCCTTCTTTATTCTGGATATGGTATTTGTCAGTTATCAACAAATCTGTCAGTCAACTTCTTAAACACTCCAATTAATATTTTCCTTTATAGAATATAATTCTTGGAATATTGGTGCGGGAATCTTAGGGGTTTTTTTACTTAAAAAATTGTTTGAAATATTTTTAAAGAAAATACTATATGTGGTGGAAACTGCTAACAATGAGCATTGCACTCCTGTAGCCAGATCTCAGGCTCCAAATGACCTTGTAATTTGCCTGAGCTTTATTTGAATTTCTGATTTGGGCTAAATTGCTGTTGAGTTTTTCACATGTGGTCCTGTTTGCTACACATTCTTGGCACTGACCTTTAAGATGTTTCATTTATTTTTCAAGAAATTTGACATGCAAGGTCCAGATTAATAAATGATGTTGAATTGCTGTAGTAAATGAATGGCTTGTCATTTTTGCTGCAGTTCAGTCCTTTGCTGCAAGATTGCTTTTGCTTTCTGCATCCTTTTCATGGGTTTGGTGACCAGGACAATTGGTCAAATGCACTAAATTATCTTTGGATCTTTATCTCCCTTTAGGAATTGCATTTCAAAAAATTTCTGATGACGTGAATAGCAATAGAAATAATGCTTGCTCCAAGAGAATGCATTTTCCATTTTCTTCATTATCGTTGTGTAATCCTTTTAATTGTAGGATCCATTGTTTATTCTGTGGATGCTCATTCCTGACACACACAAGTCCCATCAGTCAAAAACTGCAGAAAATTAGATATTTATGCTGTCTTTATTGCTGAAGGATGGATAGAATGCTGTTGTGAATGCTTGTTTGCTGCAACACTCCACTTTTTTCTAAGTGACAATAATTAAAATTATTAAAAAGGTGTAAATAGTAAAACATTTCCATTATTAAGAGATGCGGTCATCTAATGCCTTTGCTTCTCATTTGTGTTAAATTTTGCTGAGATTCAGTTGCTAATTATTTTCATATTTTCCAACAGTAAAACCTCAAGAGCTTGTATTTATTGAGGCGATGAAGTAAACTGTAAATAGTCACAATCAAAAAGTGTGGAGCTGGAAAAAGCGCAGCAGGTCAGGTAGCATCCGAGGAGCGGGAGTGTCGATGTTTCGGGCATAAGCCCTTCATTTGGAATGATGAAGGGCTTATGCCCAAAATGTCGATTCTCCTGCTCCTCGGCTGCTGCCTGACCTGCTGTGCTTTTTTCAGCGCCACACTTTTTGTCTCTGATCTCCAGCATTGTAGTCCTCACTTTCTCCTGTAAATAGTCATACAGCCTAGAAACAGACCCTTCGGCCCAACATGTTCATAATAACTAGGTTTCCTAAACTGAACTAGCCGTATTTGCCGGTGTTTTGCCCATATCCCTCTTAATCCTTCCTTTCCAGCCCAAATGTCTTCTGGAGCATCATAATTGTACCTGCATCTACCACTTCCTCTGGTAGCATGTTCCATATATGTACTACCCTCTGTGTGAAAAAGTTGCCCCTTGACTCCCTTTTAAATCTTTCTCCTTTCAACTTAAACCTATGCTCTCTAGTTTTGGACTTCCCCCGCCCTGATGAAAGGACCTTGGCTATTCACCATATCTATGCCCTCATGATTTTGTAAACCTCTTAAGGTCACCCTGTGCTTCGGGTGAGGAACTGGTCCCTGCCTCCTCTTATAACTCAAACCCTCCATTCTCTGTAACATTCTTATAAATTCTTTTTGCAGCCTTTCAGGTTTAATAAAATCCTTCACAGAGCAAGGTGAACTGAATTGTAAGCAGTACTCCAAATGTACCCTGATCAATGTCTTGTACAGCCGTAACATCATGTCCCAACTCCTGTACTCAGTGCCCTGACCAAAGAAGGCAAACATATCAAACGCTTTCTTCACCACCTTGTCTATCTGTGACTCCACTTTCAAGGAACTGTATACCCTCACTATGTCTCTTTGTTCAACAACGCTCGACAGGGTCCTACTATTAACTGTAAGTCCTGCCCAGGTTTGTCATGCCAAATACCTTAACATTTATCTAAGGTAAACTTTAATTGCTGTTCCTCCTTCCACTGTCCGACTTGATCAAGATCCTGTTGGCCTCTTAGATAACGTTCTTCACTGTCCATTATATCTACAATTTTGTAAACTTGTCAACCATGCCTCCTATATTCTTATCTAAATCTTGTATATAAATGACGAGCAACAGTGGGCCCAGCACTGATCCTTGTGGCACACCGCTGGTAACAGGCTTCCAGTCTGAACAATAACACTCTACCGCCACCCTCTGACTTCTACTGTCAAGCGAATTTTGTATCCAGTTGACCAGATCTCCCTGGATCCCATGTGATCTAATTTTACTAACCACTTAACCATGCGGAACCTTGTCGAAGGCCTTGCTAATGTCTTTGTAGACAACATCTGCTGCTTTGCTTTCATCTAACTTCTTGGTCACCTCCTCAAATAAACTAAATCATGTTTGTGAGCCACAATTTCTTACACACAAAGCCATGCTGACTATTGCTAATCAGTCTTTGCCTATAAATGCATATAAATCCTGTCTCTCAGCTGTCCAGCAACTTACCTACCACTGATGTTAGGTTCATCTGTCTGTGGCTCCCTGGCGCTTTTCCCTCATGCAGCCTTTCTTAAATAATGGCATAACATTAGTTATCTTTCAGTCTTCTGGCACCTCATCCGTGACTGTCAATGATTTCAATATCTCTGCCAGGTACACTGCAATTTATTCCCTGGCTTCCCACAATGTCCTGGGATAAACCTGATCATGCCCTGTGGATTTATCTCCTTTTCTGTGTTTGAAGACCTCCAGGATCTCCCCTTCTGTAACGTGGAATCTTTTCAAGACATGACTATTTATTTCACCAAGTTCCTTTGCTTCAATACCTTTTCTCTACCGTAAATATTGACGTGAAACATTAATTTAGGACCTCACTCGTCTGCTGTGGTTCCTCACATTGATGGTCCTGTTGATTTTGCTCTTAATATACTTGTACTATTTTGCCCTTAATAATAATAGTGGAATCTCTTTGGGTTCTCCTTAAACTTATCTGCCAAAGCTATCTCATGTTCACTACTTGTCTTCCTGATTTCCCCCTTAAGTGTACTCCTATAATTCCTATACTTCTCAAGGGATTCACTTATCCCAGCTGTCGATACCTGATATATGGCACCTTCTTTTCCTTGACCAGAGCCTCAATATTGCTAGTCGTCCAGTATTCCCTACTCCTACCAGATTTACCCTACACACTAACAGAAATATGCTGTCCGTGAACTCTCATTATCTTGCTTATGAAAGCCTCCGACTTATCAGCTGTCCCTTTACCTGTGAACAGCTGACCCCAATCAACTTTTAGTTTAATCTGTTTTCAACAGAATCTGGTAGCATCTCAGTCATTCACTTTACTAACCATTCAATTACTTTTTAGTGTAGGTGTAATATTTCCATATTTTCTTTGTCAATTGTTATAACTGATTCTGTTTTGTAATTTTATTCTGTATGTTTATTAATTAGGAAACCAATTTAGAGTAATAGAGATGTACAGCACAGAAACAGACCCTTTGGTCCAACTCATCCATGCCGACCAGATATCCTTAGCTAAACTAGTCCCATTTGCCAGCACTTGGTCCATACCCCTCTTAAACCCTTCTTATTCATAATCCCATCCTGATGCCTTTTAAATGTCGTAATTGTACTAGCCACTACCACTTCCTCTGGCAGCTCATTCCATACACACACCACCCTTTGCATGAAACAGTTGCCCCTTCAGGTCCCTTTTAAATCTTTCCCCTCTCATCCTAAACAGCTATGCCCTGTAGTTCTGGACTCCCCCCAACCCAAGGGAAAAAGCTGTGTTTATTTACCCTATTGATGCCCCTCATGACCGTATAAACTTCTATAAGGGAGTTTATAAAATCATGATAGGCATAGATATGATGAATAGCCAAGGTCTTTTCCCCAGGGTAGGGTCTTCCTTATCTTCCCACAATGTCATGGGATGCAGTTGATCAGGTTGTGGGCATTTATCTACCTTTATATGTTTGAAGACCTCCAGTGATGTGTTCCTCCACGCCCACCCCCAACCTCATTTTTTTTTTCAAGACATCATTATTTGTTCCATTAAGATCCCTAACTTCCATGCCCTTTTCCACATTAAAAACTGACATGAAATATTCATTTTGTATCTCACTCCTCTCCTGTAGTTCCATACATAGACTGCCTCATTGATCATTAAGGGACCCTGTTTTTTCCATAGTTCCTCTTTGCCCTGAATGTATTTGTAGAATCTCTGGGCTCTCCTTAACCTTAACTGCTAAAGCTAATCACTTAATATTCCTGATGGAATTCAGGAAAAATGTCCTTTTCCAGAGAGTGAGTAGCATGTTTAGGATCTGGCATTGATATCAACCATGATTGAATCGTGAAGCGGACATGATGGATCAAATAACCAAATTCTATTCCCATATCTTATGGTCCAAACTGTAAATGCATTAAAAGGAAAGCTGGAAAGTATT
Source organism: Chiloscyllium plagiosum (assembly GCF_004010195.1). Classification (NCBI taxonomy): domain Eukaryota; kingdom Metazoa; phylum Chordata; class Chondrichthyes; order Orectolobiformes; family Hemiscylliidae; genus Chiloscyllium; species Chiloscyllium plagiosum. The sequence goes on from NC_057720.1 coordinate 13,118,748, forward strand.
CTGGTCATTAGTAGAATGTTCAGTTCTGAATCACAAAGCTGTGGTTTCACGTCACACTTCAGGGCATGAGCATAAATGTTGAGCTGACTGACCACTGTCAATGTGCTGGAAAAGCACAGCATGTCAGGCAGTATCCCGAGAAGCAGGAGAATCTGCGTTTCGGGCATGAGTCCTTCATCAGGAATGAGGCTTATGGGGTGGGGGAGCTGAGAGATAAATGGGAGGGGGAGCGGGGCTGGAGGGGAAGATAGCTAGGAATGCAATAGGTAGACGCCGGTGGGGGAGAAGGTGATAGGTCAGAGAGGAGGGGGGAGCGGATCGATAGGAAAGACGATGTACAGGTAAAGAGGGTGGTGCCAAGTCGGAGACTGAGACTGGGACTGGGATAAGGTAGAGGGAGGGGAAATGCGGAAACTGGTGAGACTCCGAGATCTGTTGCATTTAGTTACCTCCACTCCCCCCACCTCACCCCTCCCATTTATCTCTCAGCCTCTCAGCCCGTAAACCTCATTCCTGAAGAAGGGCTTATGCCCGAAACGTCGATTCTCCTGTTCCCTGGATGCTGCCTGTCGATTCTCCTGTTCCCTGGATGCTGCCTGACCTGCGCTTTTCCAGCAACACATTTTCAGCTCTTCCAAGGATGCCTACCTTGAAAAAGTTCTCTACTTCTCTCTACAAGGATCTTAGTGAGTCTCACCAGTTTTCTCCTTTCCCCTTCCCTCAACTTATCCCAGTCCAAAGCCTCCAACTCAGCACCACCCTCTTGACCTGTCCATCGTCTTTCCCATCTATCTGCCCCACCCTCTACTCTGACCCATCACCTTCTCCCCCACCTTTGTCTATCTATTGCATTCCCAGCTACCCCCCAGCCCCACCCTACTCCCATTTCTCTCTCAGCCCCCCAGCTTACAAGCCTCATTCCTAATGAAGGGCTTATGCCCAAAACGTCGATTCTCCTGCTTCTCGAATGCTGCCTGATGTGCTGCGCTTTTCCAGCACCACACTCTCGACTCTGATATCCAGCATCTGCAGTCCTCACTTTCTCGTCCTTGACCGGTGTGAATGTCAAATTTTCTCTTCGTAGAAAGATGCAAAGTCAAAGTGTACACCCCGATTAAGTGTAGGTTAAAGGATCCTGTGAATTATTTTGAATAAGAGCAAGGAGGTTATCCCCAATATTTTGACCAATATTTATCCGTCAATCAACATCTAAAATGGCAGACACCATTCAATAAACTTCTGAAAACAGTGAATGAGTTTCTATGTTTCTGACATGTCAACAGTAACTGCACTTCAAAAATGAAAAATTGGCTGTAATGCACTTTGAGATATCTAATGATCTTGAAAAGCAATATAGGTATGCAAATACTTCTTTCATTCAAGTATATGAAGGACAATGAAAAGATATTATGATGGGCACCATAAACACTGACATGGACTTGATGGACCAATTGGCCTGTTTTTCTGCAGCAAATGCTTTGAGCAATATAAAACATCTTCAGCACAAGGAAATATTGGGGCTGATAACCAAAAGCTTCACTAAAAAGGTAGGTTTTAAAGAACAACTTAAATGAGGAAGGAGAGAAGTTAGGACCATGAATTTCAGAGCTTAAAATTAGCTAGCTGAAGACATGGTTACCAGCAGTGAAAAGATAAAATTAAGATGTGCTAAAGTGTAATCCTGTGGGAGAGTGCAAACATCTTGAGCGTTGGAGTGCTACAAAGGTTACAGATAGGAAGGACTGAAGTGATTTGAAAATAAGGTTTCTGTGTTCACTATAGAATCCTTTTTGTGTCAGATTCAATTCAATGATAATGCAGTGAGGAGTTCAGTTATATCTATTATAAAATAGGTTTTACAATAAGCTAGACAGTCCCTTTTGAGAAGTTGTTGCTAAAGTTAACAATACTTCTGTGTTAAGCTGGGTCCCCTTACGAAGGAAAGAGAAAGTAGAACAAAATGTGCAATCCACCATCCCTTTCAGAAGAAGTCATATTAAATCTAGCATACTGAACTGTATTGAAAGCATGATTAATGCCACTAGACAATAGGTTTTACTGTGATCAATATATTTTTTTAAAAAAACAAATGGTTTGAAATTGGGTAACATTATCATCTGCATATTTAAATGTCATTGTAAGCTGTAAGAGAATTTGAAGCTTTTATCAAGAGTTTCAGGGTAGCTATTAGGAAATCGGTTAAATGATGTCCTTAAATCTTTTTCTATATGAATCTCAATGGAGTTTCAGTGGTGTTGCTGTTGCAATGTAAGGTTACAATAAGCTGGGTCATTAGTCAACTAATGTCTGTCCTGAGACCTTCTAATTCTCAAGGTGCTTGTTATGTGAAAGAGGAATGGGTACTGATTGAGAAGGGGTCGAAAGAGAGAGAGAGAGAAATAATATGGAAGTGTTGTTATTTCTGCTTGAAACGTGTTGCTCCACAACCTCAGTAAATTTTGTTTGAACAAGAAATCAGTTATGTCGAACTGTACTGCCTGAAAGAGTGAGGTAAAATGAATCTTGATGGTAGAAACAGCTGGTTTGTTAATGGGTTTGTGGAAATTAAAGGAAAAAAAGATGATGGGTATAATCTCCAGCTCTGTCAAAAGGAATCCATTGTATTACCATGCAACTTTTCTTTCCAGCTGCACTCAACCTTCCTCACTTAGTAAATACTTGATGGCAATCTCAGAAATAACTTGCTTTTATGTTGCAGTTTTTGAATCCTTGGCATGTCTTAAAGCATTTTGTAAGCACTGAAGTGTAGGCACTAGTTTTGAAATACAGCATCTGTTGTTGTATCACTATTTTCTGAGGCAGGTCCAGATTGAACAAGGGAGCCTTCTTTTGTATTTAGCTATTTCTCTTTTGTTTCAACCTACTGTCAGCCTTAGAGGTCTCTACTATCTGCCTAATGGCCATGTCCTCCATTCCTTCCTCCCTCAGTCCTGCTAAGCCTATTTTATCATCTTTGCTAATTTAACAGCTTATGACACTTGTAGTATATTTGCTGACAAATATGAAGACTTCTAACAGTGCTGGTTTTTCACTTCTGGGAAATTGGTGTGGATGATAAATCAAACTTGGAAGTATGTTGAGTAGAGAGTAGAGTTGAAAATGTGTTGCTGGAAAAGCGCAGCAGGTCAGGCAGCATCCAAGGAGCAGGAGAATCGACATTTCGGGCATAAGCCCTTCTTCAGGAATGGCTCCAGGAATGGCTCAGAGAGTAGAGTGTTGATGCTAATGTAAAATTATTTAGGGCACAATCAGTTTAACAGTCGGTTGAGTGTAAAGAAAGTGAATGAATAGTGTTTGATGAGTATGTGGGAGGAGGAAACATTGCGGAGGTAACTGGAGAAAGAAAACCGGAGGAAAATGAGAGTTTGGGGGAAATTAGGCAATTGTCAATGTGCAGGTGAGAGAGAATGATGGAACAAGGTTTGTGTGAGAGCAAAAAGGGAATGGGACAAGATATATGAGGAAGATGGCTAACCTTCAAGGATGAACAGCAAGAAGCATGATCTTAAGATGCTACTTTATTCCTAAACAGAATAACAGCAGATGAAGAATGAACAACATCTTTAATTTTGTTTTGGAAAAAATAATCTGAAGCTGTTAGCTGGAAATGTGGATCTTTTGAATTTGTGTACACACTATTTCCAGTTGCCATGCTTGGCAGAAAAAAAATCCAATAGACGAGCTGCAGTTTAACTGTAGTGTGTAACATTATTCTTTCACTCTGGACCTGAATAGATTTCAGCACTAGATGATTTGGCTGGCTTTCTTGATGCATGAAAAGATCCAAGTTAATTGTCATCAGCTTCTTGCTGAAAGTATGCTCCCTTCACTTACCCTAACTAACAGTTTCATTCAAGCCTTAGTCGCAAACGCAGTATGATATCCAATAAAGACAACTCATTGAAGGTTTGAAGGGGTTAAGAATTAAATGAAACGCAAGATCTCACTACAGCAGATTTTCAGTTGACAGGCAAGTTAAGTCGAGAAGTAGGGTGCAGAGGGGAAAATCTATTGTGATTAATGGTATTGACTGATTAATGGTATGGTCTTTCCGCTCTACTTGTATACCCTGGTGGTTTGCAGAACAGTTAAAATAATTGCCAGGTCTAAATGTGAAGATAGTGTCAGTTTTTATACTGAATAGGGAATCTAAATGACCTGTGTTAAGGAAACTGGTGAGGGAAACAAATCTGGAAATGTACATTCATTAAATGGCTGAGTATGCATATTTATGGTTCACTGATTTTGGACTCATAATATTTAGCTGCATTCGTTTTACGACTCTACTTTGTGTGATTTTTGCTCTGTACTTAAACTGTTACAAGTTCTGATTTGAATGAACAAATTCATTCCCAGTCCTAGGAACAATTACAAACTGTATATCACTGGTAATATATTGTTCCAATATTAAATCAATTTTCTCTCAAATTCTAGATAACTAATAGGATTAATTTGCCCTTTAATTTACATGAACAACATTGAAAATGCTTGCCATTGATTGTTACATCATTTCACCATTCTTCATTATCAATCATGGAAAACTACTTCTGTTGGCAAATGAGAGCTAACACTAATAGGTTGAGAAGTGGTACTTGTGCCTTCAGAAAATTTGTTGCTTTTGTGTATCATGCACTCTTTCTTTTCTCTCTTTCCTTGGAAGAAGGAAAGCCGCAGGATTTTTAAATGCTGCTGTATCAAATGCTCAGACTGAATACTCTGACAGCAAAATTATGAGTATGTATACAATTTTAACCAAGTCATGAGTTAAAATCTACACATTTTGTATTTTTGATGAATACGTTTTTTTAAACCTTCCATTTTTCAAAAATGTTTAGTACACTGGCTGTCGATGCTGCGGTTAAAAGAAATGTCATGGAAATGCTGTGTCTCACCAAGATCTTCCTTTAGGCAACGTACAATCCTCAATTGTTCATTTGAAATCATTGCTTGAATGCTCTTTTTTTTTAAAAAAATTCTGGATGAACCGACTTGACACCATTGTAGAAGTCAAAAGTTTGGTGCTGGAAAAGCACAGCAGCATCTGAGGAGCAGGAAAATCGACGTTTCGGGCAAAAGCCCTTCAGACATTCTTGATGAAGGGCTTTTGCCCGTAATGTTGATTCTTCTCCTCAGTTTCTGCCTGACCTGCTGTACTTTTCCAGCACCACTCTCTTAACTATAATCTCCAGCATCTGCAGTCCTTCCTTTCGCCACCATTGTAGAAAAATCAGGCAACAGTTCAAAGTGAAACTTATAGTCTCCTTTATGTAACAAGGGCAGATAATAAATGCACTCTTTTTTCAGCATTAGTCACACAGTGAGAGCAATTAATTGTTTGTATTGCATTTTTAACATAGTGAAACATGGTGCTATCCAGGAGCAGAATTAGAGGGAAACTTATTCTGACCGAAACTAGACAACAAAGTTGGAGGATTTAAGAAGCATCTTAATGGAAGAGGAGGTGATTTGAGGAAGACTGCTCCAAGCTCTGAATTGAACTTGAAGAAAACTTTGCTTTCAATGGTATGACAGAGAAATAAGAGGAAACAAAATAGAAAGAAGTTGAATGAATGCAGGATTATTGGATGGCTGTCAGACTGAATTGAATTGAATTTCTTGTCATGTGTACCAAGGCACAGTAAAAAGTTTTGTCTTGCGAGCAATACAGGCAGATCACATAGTTAAGAGTAGATTCCCTACAGTGTGGAAACAGATCCTTTGGCCCAACCAGTCCACACCGACTCTCTGAAGAGTTACCCATCCAGACCCATTTCCCTTTTGACTAATGCATCTAACACTGTGGGCAATTTAGCATGGCCAATTCACCTAACCTGCACAACTTTGGATTGTGGGAGGAAACTGGAGCACCCAGAGAAAACCCATGCAGACACAGGGAGAATGTGCAAATTCTACACAGACAGTCGCTGGAGGCTGGAATCAAACCTGGGACTCTAGTGCTGTGAGGCAGCAGTGCTAACCACTGTGACGCCGTGCCGTTAAATAGCATAGATAAGTAAATAATAGGTAAACAGCGGCAAAAACAAAAATACAGGTACAGGCGAATGTTAAAAGTTTGAGTCCATTCAGTATTCTAACAACAATAGGGTAGAAACTGTTTCAAAACCAGCCGGTGCATGTTCAGGTTTCTGTACCTTCTCCCCGATGATAAAAGTTATAGAAAAACTTTGCTAGGGTGGGATGGATCTTTTGAGAATGCTGGAAGTCTTTCCTTGACAGCGGCCCTGTTAGATGGATTCTATAGATGGGAGGTTGGTCTTTGTGATTGCTCGGGCTGAGCTCGTCACATTCTAACCGTCTCTGATCTTGAATTGTATAGTTGTCATACCAGGTCGTGATACATCCAGACAAAATGCTCTCGATGGCCCACCTATAAAAGTTGGCAAGGGTATTTGCCGTCATGCCAAATTTCCTCAGCTGCCTGAAGAAGAAGAGACGTTGTTGGACCTTTGTAACCAGTGCGTCTACATGAAGAGTCCAAGAAAGCTTGTTGTTGATGACCACTCCCATGAGCTTGACAAACTCCACTTGTTCTACCTCTGTGCTGTTAATGTATAGGTGGCTATGGGTAACTTCCACCACAAGTCAATAATGTGTTCCTTGGTTTTGCTGGCATTGAGAGCTAGGTTGTTCTCAGTGCACCATTTTTCCAGGTCTTCCACCTCCATCTGTAGTCTGTTTTGTCGCCATCTGGAATTTGACTGACTATGGTGGTGTAATCAGTGAGCTTGTAAATGGCATTAGTCTGGTATTTATCGATGCAGTCATGGCTATACAGTGAGTACATTAGGGGGCTCCAGTGTTAAGTGTTAATGAGCATGAAACGTTGTCCCCAGTCTTCACTGATTGTGGCCTGTGGGTCAAGAAACTGAGGATCCATTTGCAGAGAGTAGGGCTTCGTCCGAGATCACTAAGTGTAGTAACCAGTCTTGAGGGGATAATAGTGTTGAAGGTTGAACTGTAATCAATGAGTAGGATTCTTATGTAGCTGTTCTTGCTGTCAAGATGCTCTAGGGAGGAGTGAAGGGCAAGTGATATTGCAGCTGACGTGGGTCTGTTGGTCCGATAGGCAAATTGGAGTGGGTCAAGAGCAGTAGGGAGGCTGGAGTTGATTAATGCCATGACCAACCTTTCAAAGCACTTCATGACCACTGAATTTAAGGCCACTGTGCAGTAGTCGTTGAGACACGCTGCATGAGCCTTCTGAGGCACAGGGATGATGTTGGCCCTTCTGAAACAGACAGGGACAGTGGCCTGCTGCAAGCAGAGATTGAAGATGTCAGCGAGACTGCTGGAATTTAGAGATATAGATAGTCATGGCTATGGCGAAATTTAAAATAAGATCATAAGATGTAAGAGCAGAATTAGACCATTCAGCCCATCGAACCTGCTCCACCATATTGTTTCCACCCTTCCCATTTATGTTTAGTTCAAGGAGAAACTCCACACATGCACGCAAATATGCACCTGCCCATGACCTCAACTCTATCCCGAGCCGTCCATGTTACTGAACCAATTCCAACACTGTTTAATTTAAAGCCCTATCCACAGCCCTTGTTATGCTTTTCTCAAGGACTCTGGTCTCAGCATGATTCAGATGGAGCCTTTCCCATTGGAGCATCTCTCTCTTTCCCAAGTACTGGTGCCAATGTCCCATGAATTCAAACCCATTTCGTCCACATGGATCTTGGAGCCATAAATTTACCTCTTTAATCTTGTTGACCCTCTGCCGGTTTGCTTGTGACTCAGGTTGTAATCTAGAGGTTATTGCCATTTTTGTTCTGCTGTTTAATTTACCCCCCAGTTGCTCCTATTCCCAGAGTAGTGCATCCTTCCTTTTTCTACCTATATTGTTGGTACCTAAATGGACCATAATAATTGGAACTTACCCCTCCCACTGCAAGTTCTTCTGCACCCCAAATGAAATATCCTGAACCCAGGCACCAGGCAGCCAAAATAGCCTTTGGGACTCTCGATCCTGATCAGAGAACAGTGTATTCCCCTGACTATACTATCCCCAATTACAGCAACATTTCTCTTTTCTCTCTTTTCTTGAATGGCTTCCTGTACCATGGGTACTATGCTCAGTTTGTGCATCCTCCTGACAGCCCCCACTCTCATCCACAGAGCAGCAAGAATCTCAAAACTGTTCGACCAGCTCAAGGACTGAAACACCTTTAACGTCACCACCTTAATCACTCTAATTGCCTTGCTCACAGTCACACCCTTTTGTCTCACTGACCAAATTTGAAGTCGTTTGTTTCAGGAGGCAACCCTTGCACTATGTCCAGGTAACACACACTCTCCCTAATTTGTTGCAATGTTCTAAGCTGAGCTGGAGTTCCTCGAGCAATCAACATTTGCTACAGATGTGGTCAGTCTGAACCACATTGGGGACCACCTGTGATATTAAAGAGTTAATTTGCTCAACTGACCTGCAAGAAATTCAATTCTCCAGGGATAAGGTGGTGTGTCTTTGTCTTGTAGGTGGAATGTGGGAGGTTTACATTGCTATTCCCTTGCCATTCAGGGATGATTTCATCCAGAAATCAATAAAAACATTACAGTTAGAATTTGACTACTCTCCTCTCCTCTAGTTTAAAAAAACTATTTGCAACAGACTTGACCATGAAGGGATGATTTGTGTTACAATGTCTCTGGAGGTGAGGTGGTAACTGCGTTGTATCATGAGTGGCATGTGATTGTGAGGGAGTGATTGGGGGTTGTCTTGTGGGCATTACTAACTTAATATAAAGATTTTGTAGAAAGGAAGGACTGTTTCCTTTGTTTGAGGAGAGCTTTTACCATGACCCGTAAGCCCTGCAAGGTATGTTAAAGGTTCCTCCAGAGAGAGACCCTTGGACACACCTCGCTAGCATGGTGAGGGAGTGTTCAGAGTTTCTCCAAAGCTTATACTGTACTTAAAATTTGATTGCTGTTCACAGATGTTGGTTTGTTGCAGTTGCATCAGGTATGTAAGGAACCTCAGGAGAAAAAGAACTTAACACGCCATGCAATTACAGCACATTGTCTGGCCTGACATCTCTATTTTAATTACTTAGTTCTTCATTGATTTAACATGAGAATGATAGCTTAAATCAAGCTGTTGATGGCCAGGGGCCATCGTCAATCTGTGCTGACTGACAAACAATGGTGAGTGATGATGCAGGCAAAAGTTTTGGATGAGTTTATATTTGTACAAGTTAAAGATGGAAGGATTACAAGACTTCTGCAGGTTCATGGGATTCCATTTCACTGAGGCCAGTATTTATTTTTCATTCCCTGGTTGCCTTTGAGAGTAACTGCATGGCATGTGGTATAGGTATGCTTGCAGGTTTTTGCACCACAACAATGAAAAGAATGGTATTAATTCAGGATGGTCTGATTTTTGAGGGGTACTTGCTGGTGATCGTGGTGATTCTATGGGTTGTCCTTGTTCCACTTGGTGGAAAAATTTGTGTGTTTAGGTGGTGTTGAAGGAGCCTTAGTGAGTTATGATGCACCTTATAGATATTATCCAGTGCTGCAACTACTCTGATACTTTGCCCTAGAAAGGTCCAGGTTCTTGTGCGTTATTAGAGTTGCATTTACTCACACAGGTGATGAGTATTTCTTGTAGATGATAATTCCAGTAGTGGCTTTCAGGTGTTTCTTGACATCAAATAGATTGAACATTAACTGAAAATTGGGGACCTCAGAAGGAGGTACTTATGGGTGAGGATGTGAGCAAATGCTTGAGTGTTGTCCTTTGTCCTGGACTCTGCCATCAATAAGGGTGGGGATATTTGTGGTGCCTTCACCTCCAGTTAATTAATTGTCCTTTACCATTCACCACTGTACTACCCTGTCATATAGAGTCAGAGAGATGCACTGCACAGAAACAGCCAATCCAACTCGTCCATGCTGACCAGATATCCTAAATTAATCTAGCCCCATTTACCAGGACTTGGCGCGTATCCCTGTAAACCCTTCCTACTCATGTACCCATCTAGATGTCCTTTAAATGTTGTAATTGTACCTGCTTCCACCACTTCCTCTGGCAGTTCATTCCACAGATGCACCACTGTTTGCAATAAAAAGTTGCTCCTTAGGTCCCTTATAAATCTTTCCCCTCTCATCCTAAAAACCTATGCTTTCTAGTTCTGGACTCTCTTCTTCCCCCAAAGAACTCAGGGAAAAGACATTTACCCTATCCATGTCTCTCATGAGTTTATAAACCTCAGCCTCCATCTCTCTAGAGAAAACAGCCCGAGTCTACTCAACCTTTGCCTATAGCTCATACCCCCCCAACCTTTTCAACATTCTTGTAAATCTTTTCTGAACCCTTTCAAGTTTCACAACATCCGTCCTATAGGAGTGAGACCAGAATTGCACCCAATGTCCTCTGCAGCCACAACATGACCTCTCAACTTCTATACTCAGTGCTCTGACCTGATCTGTTAATTTTGGAATTACCTTTGAATTTTATATGTTGTTTTGACTTTAGTCATTTCATTAGACTGCCATCTAATATTTCGACTTGCTGGTGTTGCTCCTGATATGTTCTACTACATGCTTTATTGAGTCAAAGTTTTGGTCTCTTTGCTTCATAACTATGATAAAGTGAGGGTAATGGCAAAGCATGAGGTTACAGATTGTGGTTAAATCAAACTCTGGTGCTTCTGATAACTTCCAGCACTTCATGCATGTCCAGTTATGAGAATATGTGTAGGGTATGAACAGGTAGGAAAAGACTCAAGTTTTAAACTTTTGTGAAACAAAAGGTCTACTTGCATGATTCAGAGGAGATAAGAACTTGCAGTAAACAATGAGGTGCTGGCGGCAAGGGCAGTGGGTTAACAAGATGGCAAAGCATTCATTGTGTAAAGCCATTTAACAAGATGAAGAAGCATTCAGTATATAAAGTCAGTTAATAAGGTGAAAAGTATTCATTATGTGAAGCTAATTGTTCATTGTGTAACAGCAGATGGCTTAATCTTTACTATTGATACTTGCTGATTGTAACGGTCACCCAATCAATATGTATATTGCCTTATTGTTCCTCTCTGTAAATGATGATATGGTTCTATAAGAAACTGCTGTGCGAGAGAAGACTGAGAACTCCTGTCTCTGTGCACATGGGTGATTGTTCTCTCTCCCTCCAGGGCCCAGAATAAAGATGAAGGAGGTAAAACTATAATGTCTCTGAGCATTATGCTTTGACCGAAACGGGAATGGGACGACAGTTATGAGCTGCAAGGAATGTCTGAATCTATTTCATTTAACATTGAGGAGACAATATATTGTATTAAATAGTTGGTTCATTCAGGCAAATTTGTTTTATTTGCAAGATTTGTTCCATTGGACCAATCACTTTATTATCTGCATGCTCTTTCTTAATTTATGTCCCATATACCCACAGCTTAAGGAGCTGCAGACAGAGAGGAAATGGTATGATTGCTATGTTGTCCTGCTTACCTCCTCAGTTGAAGCAAAACGCTCAGAGACACAGTATAGGTTGACCTCCTTCATGTTTATTCTGGGCCCTGGAGGGAGAGAGATCAATCACCCATATGCACAGAGACATGATATCACAGTCTTCTCTGGAACAGCGGTTTCTCAATGAAGTGTATAGTCATTTTAGAGGGGGGAGCATCCAGATAAGGCAAAATAGATATTAATTGGGTGACCGTTACAATCAATGAGAATCATTAGCAGAGACCAAGCCCTTTACTGTTATCCAATTAATGTTCTTAACCTTGTTAACTGGATTTATACAATGGATACTTTTCCCCTTGTTAGCTGACATTGTATACTGAATGCTTCCAATATTGTTAAATGGCTGTACATAATGACTGCTTTTCCACCTTGTTAACCCATTACCCTTGCCTCCAGCACCCCGTTGTTAACTCTAAGTTCTTATCTGATCTGAGTCATGCTCAGCTGAACCTCTTGTTTCACAAAACTCAGAACTTAACTCTTTCCCTGCCTGGTGATATCCTATACACATTTTCAGCCAGACCAAAGAAGGGAACGGGGCAGGTATTGAGAGAATCCCTTGAGTACATCATGCTCGCAAACCATTTTTCAGTCTTGAAAAAGATTGAAAGTAATGGCCCCTTTGTGGAGGCCACAGTATGAAAGGGCAATTGTGATTTGGATTTGTTAGTCAGTGGCGTGGACAGGTATGGCCATAGACGTAACTTCAGGATGGCATTTTGTCTTCCATGTGACAGGATGTCATGGAATGGCTGCAAGGCATTTTGAAAGTAGTCTGTGAATAAGCAGAGGTTGTGGTCATGTTGGGACTAATGACATAGAAACAAAGAGGAAGGAAGTCCTACAAGCAGACTTTAGAGAGTTAAGTAGGGAATTGGAAAGCAAAACTTGAAAGGTAGTAATTTCTCGATTATTCCTGTTACCATGTAGCAATGAATACATGAATAGAATGATAAAGCAGATAACGTGTGGAACCAATGAAATGTTTGTGGACACAGAAGACTTGGACAGACTCCATTATGAATATTTTTGTGTTGATGAATGGAAGAGAGAGCAGGTATAGACATCAGGGTGAAGTATTGTGAAATATTAAAGTTAACAGAGATCGACGTGGTAGACTTAAGTGTATTAATCCACAGGCATGGAAGAGATGCATCCCAGGCTTTTGAGGGAGCAAAAGAAGAGCTATCAGGGCACTTGGCAGTAATTTTCAAATCCTTTTTGGCTACAGTTGAGGCGTCTGAGGACTGCTATCATTGTCCTATTTTTTAAAAAGGGAGGAAAGGATAGACCATGAATTTATGGATCTGGAGAAATTATTAGAAAGAATTCTGAGGGGCAGAATAAATCTGCACTTGGAGAAACATTAATTCATCAGGGATAGCATAGATTTGTTAAGGGAAGGCTGCACTTGAGCAATTTGATCAAATTTTTTGAGGTGATATCCAGGATTGTTGCTGAGGGTAATGCATTTGATGTGGTCTATACATGGACTTTAGCAAAGCTTTTGGTAATATTCATTAGGTAGACTGATGAAATTGAGAGGACAGATTGAGTAAACTGGTACACTACTCATTGGAAGAAAGAATGGGGGGAGGGGGATCTTGTGAAAATATATCAAATTATGAAAGGAATAGAAAAGGTAAAGGCGGGAAGGTTGTTTCCACTGGTGGGTGAAACGAGACCTGGGAGCATAGCCTCAAAATAATGGGGAGTAGATTTATTAGATTAGATTACAGTGTCGAAACAGGCCCTTCGGCCCAACAAGTCCACACCGACGCGCAACCCACCCATACCCCCACACTTACCCCTTACCTAACACTATGGGCAATTTAGTACGGCAAATTCACCTGACCTGCACATCTTTGGACTGTGGGAGGAAACCGGAGGAAACCCACGCAGACACGGGGAGAACGTGCAAACTCCACACAGTCAGTCGCCTGAGGCGGGAATTGAACCCAGGTCTCTGGCGCTGTGAGGCAGCAGTGCTAATCACTGGGCCACCGTGCAGCCCAAGACTGAGTTGAGGAGGAACTTCTTCACCCAAAGGGTGTGACTCTGTTGAATTCCCTACACGGTGAAGCAGTTGAGGCTATCTCATTGAATGCTTTCAAGGCAAAGATCCGATAGATTTGTTTTTTTGAACAGTGAAGGAACTAAGGGTTATTGTGAGAGGGTAGGTAAGTGGAGCTGAGTCCACAAAAAGATCAGCCGTGATCTTATGTAATGGCAGAGTAGGATTGATGGGCCAGATGCCATATTACTGTTCCTTTTTCTTTATGTTCCAAGTAAAGTGAGAACCCATGGGATTCAAGGCAAAGTGGCAAGTTAGACCCAGAGTTGGTTGAGAGGTAGAAAGAAGAGGGTGATATTGGATAGATGTTTCTGTGACTGGAAGTCTGCTTTCATTTGGGTTCCACAGAGCTCAGTGCTGCGGCCCTTGCTATTTGTAGTATCCAGTAATGATTTGCAGATGACAGGGAAATTGGTGGAGTGGTATATGGTGAGTAGGAAAGCTGTTAACCATATCACATGTTAACTGATGAGCAGAGCAGTGGCAAATGGAATTCAACCTTGCAAATTATGAGGTAACGCAGACTTAGCTGGCAAGATAATGGATTAGACTATGAATTGTAGGATTCTGGTAAGTGCTGAAGATCAGAGTGACCTTAGTGTGTGGACATGCACACTATGGAAGATTGGATAGGCTAAGGTTTTTATTTTGGTAGCAAATGTTGAGAGGGAACCTGTCAGTTGTGTGGAGAGATAGGGTGGATAGGAAGGGAATTTTTCCACTGGTAGAAGTTTGAATAAATGAGGGCATACATTTAATGTAAGAGAGAAAGCTTCTGGGCAGAGTTGAAAATTGTTTTCAACTAGCAAGTGGGAGGGAATCTGCCTGAAAGGGTGGGTGAGTCAGAAGCTCTTGTAACCTTTTAGAAAGTATTTAGCTATTCACTTCTGTTGCCAAAGTCCACAGAGTTATAGGCAAAGAGCTGTAAAATGGGATTAGTATAATCAGATATTTGTTGACTGGCACAGACAATGGGCTGGTAGGTCTCTTTCTGTTCTGTGAACATCTATAGGTCTGTAAGACCTCAGCTTTCTCCAATAAACTTGCAAATTAGTCCACTTAAAAGTACTTGCCTTATAAATATTTCTTTGTAATTTGATGTCACCACCCTTTCAGATCGTGTGTTCCAAATCTTCACAATCCTTTTGAGAAAAAATTGCTTCCCAATTTATTTTAGTGTTTTTTTTTCAAATTTATGATTCTGTTTACTAACCTCTACCAATGTCATCTACTGTATCTGTTGCACCCGGTGTGATCTCCTCTACACTGGGGAGACAGGACGTCTTCTTGCGGATTGTTTCAGAGAACATCTCTGTGACACCTGTTCCCATCACCGGTGCCTGGAGGAAGAACACCTCACTGTCCGTCTTGGAACCCTGCAACCACGGGATAAAGCTGTGGATTTCAACAGCTTCCTCATTTCCCCTCCTCTCACATTATCCCAGTCCCAAGCCTTCAACTTGGAACCACCCTCCGGACCTGTCTCTTCCTGCACCTATTTTTTAAAAATAATTTATTCATGTTGCCTCTCTTCCTTCATCCTACCAAAATATACCACTTCACATTGTTCTTTAATAAATTTCATCCAGCACATGTCTGCCCATTTTGCCAGCCTATTAGATCCTTCTGCAGTGGATTACTATCCTTCTTTTCAGCTGCAGGCTGGTTTTGAATGTTCACGAGGAGCTGATGGGTAATATTTGCAGGTTAGTTATCTCCCTCCTATACCTCCACATTAATGGTATGTTGGTTGCTCTCTTGGATGAATCTTCACTGTTTTGCTATGACATAAGCCAGGCGCTCCCATGAGTTAAAAGGGATATTTGACCTAATCAAGAATATTTTGAGTACACCAGAAGTGTATTTGCTCTTCAGAGCGGCATGGTGCCATAGTGGTTAGCTCTGCTGCCTCACCTGGGTTTGATTCCAGCCGAGGGTGACTGTCTGTGTGGAGTTTGCATAATCTCCCGTGTCTGCGTGAGTTTCCTCTGGGTGCTCAGGTTTCCCCCACAATTCAAAGATGTGCAGGTTAGGTGAATTGACCATGCTAAGTTGCCCATAGTGTTCAGGGATGTGTAGGTTAGGTGTATTAGTCAGGGGTAAGTGTAGAGTAATGAGGAATGGGTTTGGGTGGATACTCTTCGGAGGGTTGGTGTGGACTTGTTGGGCTGAAGAGCCTGTTTTCACACAGTAGGGATTCTAATTCTAAATCTGGGAGTCTCCTGCTTGACCAAGTTCTCTGAGATTCTTACAAACTAAGTGTCCTGTACAACGGAGTTTGTTTTGAGTAGTTAGCAGCTTGATACTGGACAAGTTGGCTTGGGAGGAGGTTCTGTTGGATCTTTCTTGACCTTGGAGGATTTTGCAAAGACATCATAAGGGCTACATCTCCAGTGCTTTGAAGTATGTGCTGTACACTGTCCAAATCTCTGAAACAAGGAGCAAGGGGATATAAACCAAAGGAACTGCAGATGCTGGAAATCTGAAACAAAAACTGAAATTGCTGGGAAAGCTCAGCAGCTTTGACAGCATCTGTGGCAAGAAATTAAGAGTTAACATTTTGGGTCCAGTCTTCGGAACTGTCTTCAAAACTGATGCTACCTAGGAAATAGTTATTTTTTAATGCAGATTTTAGGGTTCCTGGGAGTTTTTAAAAGAATTATTCACTCATTAAATGTGGATGTTCCTGGCTGGGCCAGCATTTGTTGCTGATTTTTCATTTCTGTTGAGAAGGCGATAGTGAGCTGCCAGCTTGAACAGCTGCAGTCATTTGGTGCAAGTACAACCACAATGATATTCATCAGAGTTTCAGGATTGTGACACAAGTCCAGTTGATGAGTGGCTTGGATGGGAACTTGCAGATGTCGGTGTTCCCATAGAGTCATAGAGATGTACACCATGGAAACAGACCCTTTGGTCCATGCCGACCAGACATCCCAACTCTATCTAGTCCCACCTGCCAGCACCCCGTCCATATCCCTCCAAACTCTTCCTATTCATATACCCATCCAGATGCCTTTTAAATGTTGCAATTGTACCAGCCTCCACCATTTCCTCTGGCAGCTCATGAAAACGTTGCCCTTTAGGTCCCTTTTATATCTTTCCCCTCTCACCCTAAACCTATGCCCTCTAGTTCTGGACTCCCTGACTCCAGGGAAAAGACTTTGTCTGTTTATCCTATCCATGCTCCTCATAATTTTGTAAACCTTTATAAGGTCACCCCTCAGCCTCCGACGCTCCAGGGAAAACAGCCCCAGCCTGTTCAGCCTCTCCCCAAAGCTCAAATTCTCCAACCCTGGCAACATCCTTGTAAATCTTTTCTGAACCCTTTCAAGTTTCGCAATATCTTTCTGATACAAAGGAGACCAGAATTGCACGCAAAATTCCAACAGTCCTAACCAATGTCCTGTACAGCCTCAACATGACCTCCCAACTCCTGTACTCTGTACTCCTGACCGATAAAAGAAAGTATATCAAACACCTTTTTCACTATCCTAGCTACCTGTGACTCCACTTTCAAGGAGCTATGAACCTGCACTCCAAGGTCTCTTTGTTCAGCAACTCTCCCTAGGACCTTACCATTAAGATGTATAAGTCCTGCTAAGATTTGCTTTCCCAAAATGCAGCACCTCTCATTTTTCTGAATTAAACTCCATCTGCCACTTCTCAGCCCATTGGCTCATCTGGTCCAGATCCTGTTGTAATCTGAGGTAATCTTCTTCGCTGTCCACTACACCTCCAATTTTGGTGTCATCTGCAAACTTACTAACTTGACCTCTTATGCTCGCATCCAAATCATTTATGTAAATGACAAAATGTAGAGGACCCAGCACCGATCCTTGTGGCACTGCGCTGGTCACAGGCCTCCAGTCTGAAAAACAACCCTCCACCACCACCCTCTGTCTTCTACCTTTGAGCCAGTTTTGTATCCAAATGGCTAGTTTTTTTTTTAGATTAGCTTAGATTCTCTACAGTGCGGAAACAGACCATTCGACCCAACTAGTCCATACCGACCCTCCGAAGAGTAACCCACTCAGACCCATTCCCCCTAACTAATGCACCTAACACTATGGGCAATTTAGCGTAACCAATTCACCTAACCTGCACATCTTCGGACTGTGAGAGGAAACCGGAGCACCTGGACAAAACCCACGCAGACACGGGGAGAATGTGTGAACTCCACACAGACAGTTGCCCGAGGCAGGAATTGAATCCTGGTGCTGTGAGGTAGCAGTGCTAACCACTGAGCCACCGTGCACCAGTTCTCCCTTTATTCTGTGAAATCTAACCCTGCTAACCAGTCTCCCATGGGGAACCTTGTGAAATGCCTTACTGAAGTCCATATGTATCTGCTGACCTTGTCCTTCTAGATGGTAGTGATTGAGGACCTGGAAGATGTTAGCTACGGAGCCTTGGTGAATTTCCACATTGCATCTTGTGGATGGCACACACTGCTGCTGCTAAGTATCAGTGGTGGAGGGAGTGGATGTTTGTGGATATGGTGCAAATCAAACAGACTGCTTTGTTCTGCATGGTGTCAAGCTTCTTGTGTTGTTAGAGCTGTAGTCATCTAGGCAGGTGGAGAGCTCACTTTCCTGACATGAGCCTTGCGGAGAGACTTTGGGGAGTTAGGTGAGTTACTCACTGCAAGTTTCGAAGCATTTGACCTTTTGTGATCACATTGGTTAAGTTTTTGGTTAGTGGTAAACCCCCAGGATGTTGGTAGTTGGTTTGTGGGGGATTCAATCATGGTGATGTCATTGAATGTCAAGGAGCCATGGTTAGATTTTCTCTTGTTGGAAATGGTTGTTGCCTGGCACTTGTGTAGCATAAATGTTGCTTCCCACCTGTCAATACAAGCCTGAATATTGTACATGACTTGCTCATGGATTATTTCAGTTGGCGACAGCAATGAATTTTGTGGTTAAGAGGAGGCTCTGAAGCTTCAGAAAATGGCCCACATTTTTAGAGGATTTCACTGTTGATTTGAATTGATTGGGGTGAGAGAACTTTAGTCTTCTGGGCATTCAGTGAAGGACCCCATCCATTTGTACTTGTCTGACATGGTCAATAAGTTGCAAGAATCATAATTGGTGAAAATATTGACTCGTCCTCCACCAGCAGATCCAAAACATCAGCCCCTTGACAACTAAAGATTTGTTTTTGCATAGAACCAAGTTGGTCAACTGAATTGATTTGAATTTATTGTCATGTGGAGCAAGGCACAGTGAAAAACTTTGAATTGCGAGCAATACAGGCAGATCAGAGTTAAGTAGTATAGATAAGTAAATAATAGGTAAACAGACACAAAAACAAAAACACAGGTACAGGCGAATGTTAAGAGCTTGAATCCGTTCAGTATTCTAACAACAGTAGGGTCGAAACTAGTGCATGTGTTCAGTCTTCTGTATTTTCTCCCCAATGATAAAGGTTGTACAAAAACATTGCCAGGGTGGGTGGATCTGTGAGAACGTTGGCGGCCTTTCCTTGACAGCGGGCCTGGTAGATGAATTCTATCGATGGGAGTTTGGTCTTTATGATCGTCTGGGCTGAGTTTACCACGCTCTGTAACTGTCTCCGATATTGAATGGTACAGTTGCCATACACATCCAGACAGAATGCTCTGGATGGCGCATCTATAAAAGTTGGCAAGGGTATCTGAAATAATGTTTCCAGTCAAGTCCTCATGTAATGCTGATTCATTTAATGTTCCTTACCTTTAATATTGTTAATAGCAATATATCCATTTAGTGATGCTTGTCACTGACTTTGTGTACTGTGGGCTACGATCAGCTTTTACATGAGGGCTTTGCTTTTTTTTTGTTGGTTTAATGCCATGGGCTACTTGTGCAGGGAGTCTGTTCTGTTATGGTAATATCACTGGCCTCGTAAACTGACCTAGTGGTCCAGGCTAGTGCTGAGGGGGCATGCGTTCAAATCCCACCATGTGCCATCTGGAATTAAAAGCACCCCTAGTGATCATGAAACTATCATTGTCACGAATATCTGTTTGTTTCTCTAATACCCTTTAATTACTTGGTCAAGGCAACAGGTGATTCCAGAACCACAGTGACAACCACAATTCTTACATGCCCTCTGCAATGGCCTAACAAGCCGTTGAGTTCAAGGGCAGTTAAAGACAACCAGCAAAGGCAACCTATGTCTGCCACATCCAAATCCCATGAAAGAATGAATATAAAACTCGTGTTTATGTTTTTCTCCACATTTCAAAATGTCTACCATCTATACAAATACTGATGTCATACTGTGGTTCTGTTCGCCGAGTTGGGGATTTGTGTTGCAGACATTTCGTCCCCTGTCTCGGTGACATCCTCAGTGCTTGGGGGCCTCCCGTGAAGCGCTTCTGTGATCTTTCCTCCGGCATTTGTAGTGATTTGTATCTGCTGCCTCCGGTTGTCAGTTTCAGCTGTCCGCTGCAGTGGTCGGTATATTGGATCCAGGTCGATGTGCTTATTGATTGAATCTGTGGACGAGTGCCATGCTTCTAGGAATTCCCTGGCTGTTCTCTGTTTGGCTTGTCCTATAATAGTAGTGTTGTCCCAGTCGAATTCATGTTGCTTGTCATCTGAGTGTGTGGCTACTAAGGATAGCTGGTCGTGGCGTTTCGTGGCTAGTTGGTGTTCATGGATGTGGATCGTTAGCTGTCTTCCTGTTTGTCCTATGTAGTGTTTTGTGCAGTCCTTGCATGGGATTTTGTACACTACATTGGTTTTGCTCATGCTGGGTATCGGGTCCTTCGTTCTGGTGAATTGTTGTCTGAGAGTGGTTGTTGGTTTGTGTGCTGATATGATCCGCGTCCATGAACACCAACTAGCCAAGAAATGACACGACCAGCTATCCTTAGTAGCTACACGCAGATGACAAGCAACATGAGTTCGACTGGGACAACACTATTATTATAGGACAAGCCAAACAGAACAGCCAGGGAATTCCAAGAGGCATGGGGCAGGATTAGGGTATTGTAGTCATTGGGACCAGGCTGACCTCGTTAATGAGGAGGTTCTTGATTGGGGTTGTTAATCTGGGCCAATTTGGTCAGCCAAGGCTTTCCTATGTAGCCAGGAGACAGTGGCTTTGTCTCAATGTAACTAGTCTCGTCA
The DNA here is from genome assembly GCF_004010195.1 of Chiloscyllium plagiosum. Taxonomy (NCBI): domain Eukaryota; kingdom Metazoa; phylum Chordata; class Chondrichthyes; order Orectolobiformes; family Hemiscylliidae; genus Chiloscyllium; species Chiloscyllium plagiosum. Next base: position 13,139,460 of record NC_057720.1, read on the forward strand.
TCCATAAGCCCTGGGAGAGATGTTCAAATCCCACCAGGCCACATAGGGGTGAAACGTTAAGTCATTAAAAAGCTGCAGCCAGGAGATTTTGAGTCTCCTCAGTTGAGGATTGACTCCAAGCTGGCTGGTCACTCTGTGTACTATGCAGTAACAAATAAAAGATGACTTGGTGACTGGACACAGCCACTGTGCAGTTATTTCAGGGCATAGTCATAGAGATTGTTGAACTTGATGAACAGCCATGATCATATTGAATGGCGGAGCAGGCCTGAGGGGTTGAATGGCCTACTCTTCCAACCTTCTATGTTTTCAAGCCATTGACGTTTGACCACTATATCAGAATTTGCAGTAAATTTGGGGCCACTGCATAGTTTCGTTTTTAAATTTCTTTCCCCTTTTCCACTCTAACATTGCTACTGCTCAGATATGAGAAAATTGTCTTAGCATTGTAAAGTCATCAAATCCCTTATGAATGTTGGCATTTTAAAATCTTAGGGACTGAAATATTTGCCTGTCCTTTCTGTCATGTGGTGATGGGTTCTCAAGAGAAGAATTGGCAGTTTAGCATACTGAAAGGATTATCTTGAAATTTCTCTTGTAACAATGTTTCTGATTGAATAGCTCCAAACGTGAAGTGCTCGGTTTGAATATGTGCCAAAGAACTGAGCATGTGTACTCAACAGTATTCCAAGATAATTAGAGCAATTTATTTCTGCAGCCGTTTAATGTGACAGGGAAATGGCAGATAATAAAACACCTTGTTGCTGTATGCAAACTTGTTCTGCTTACTGTTAAAGCTTTCCATATACCTTTTTTCTTTTCCTTTATGAAAGGCCTAATTATTTTTTACACATTGATTATCTATATGCTGTAAATGTTTACATTTTGTCATGCTTTATGCTTAACTGCTCATTGTCCTATTTTAATGCATCTCTATTAATCATTCTCTGAGAAATAAATCTTTATTTGTCATGGAGCACAGTGATAAATAAACTTAACATACCAAAACAGAGCATTGTATGAAGCATATTTGCTAGAAAATATCACTGTACAGTGTAGTGTATGTTCTTTAATTGTGCATATGCTTGGTGTCCGCTTTGGGACGACAAGTTTTTGAAACAGTTCATCTCCACTTCCTATTCTGTTTCCTTGCTTTTATGAGTTGTTGTTTCCCCTTTACATTATCGGAAAATTTGTCACGCTGCATTACAGACAGCTGCCCTGTGTCACTTACTCGAAGTTAACTATATTAGGATTAAGACAACCTTTTTAAAAAATAACCATTGTTTTCTTTCGTGAAAGTTAAGTAATTGGAAAAATCAAGAAATAGAGGTCATCAGTTTAAGGTGAGCAGCAAAATGGCAAAGGTGATGTGGAAACATTTTTTGTATGGCAAATGATTAGGATTTGGAATGCACTGTTCAAGAGTGTTGTGGAGGCAGATGGCTTTCAGATGGAATTTGTGTAATTATCTGAAGAGTGAACATTTCCAGGGTTACTGGGAAAGGATGGAAAAGTGGAATTAGTTGAGTAACTTACAGCAAGCTGGTACTGTTGGACTGAATAGCTTCTTCATAGCATCATCGAATTCCGACAGTGTCCTTCAACCCAACAAGTCCACACCAATCCTCAGAAGAGTATCCCACCCAAACCCATTCCCCCACCCTACTACTCTACATCCACTCCTAACCAACACATTGTTGAACACTACGGGCAATTTAGCATGGTCAATTCACCTAACCTGCACATGTTTAGATTGTGGGAGCACCCGGAGGAAACCCTCTCAGACACTGGGAATGTGCAAACCCCACACAGACAGTCACCTAAGGCTGGAATTGAACCCAGGTCTCTTGTGCTGTGAGGCAGCAATGCTACCCACTGATCAACTGTGCGACCCTATGCATTCTTCTATGCAGTTAAGCATTTAAAACTTGCTGTAGAATTTTGCTTGAAATATTGGATACATAACTGTTGAATTTATAAATTTGAGATTCCTTCATGACTGATGTAAGATTCAAAGTACAGACCACAATTAAAATTGCGATAAATTTGTAGGGACATAAGAAATAGGAGTGGAAGTCGGCCATCCAGTGTGGTATTTAGTGTAGGCAGTAGTAAACAGCTGTGCCTTCCACAACTTGTGTCCATGCCTCTTAGATATCTGTGGTATTACTTTCTCAAGCATTCTGTTGACAGGTGATCTTTGATTCTTCTGTTGGTGTGTACTGTTGTCTGAAAACACCAAGCTTTTTATCCTCCTCTCCTTTAGTCTATCCAGGGCATATTTAAATCTCCTAGATAATAGAGTTCGTCTTTTGTCAGAGTCCAGAGTCCCTCAGCTTCTCTCTGCTCTGCTCTGCAAATGTCACCACATTTGTTTCTGGAAGACATTGGCACATATACCCCATCCATCATGATCAGCATTCACTACCTTCACCAAGCAAGTTTCCATCTTGGCCACATGCCATCCTGAGTTGGAACTATATTGCTGTTCCTTCACTGATTCTGGGTATGCAGTTGGAGCTCCATTCCCAACGGCACTGTGAATGTATCCACATCCAAATACTGCTGCAGTTCAAGAAATCAATTTACCGCTATTTTGTCAAGGACAGTTAGAGATGGACAATAAATGTTTAGCCAGTGAGTTAAAGATAAACATAAATTTGCTTCTTGGCAGAATAGCTTGTTCCTTAAAAAAGCATGTGTTATAAACCACAATACTATGTAACTGCCCTTTCAGCATAAGGTGTGAGACAAAAAATATTTTTAAGTTTGTCAAATGCTTAACTACTTCAATTCTTATGACAACTTACTTAACCATGTTATTTAACAGCCACAGGTGATTTCTAACCACATTATTAACAATTGACATTTTTCAGATAAGATTAACCATCATACTTCATAGCTTAGCCTTGGCATAAAAAGGCAATTGACATCATAAAAAGACCATTGCAAAAAAATTACTAAGCTTTACAATGTGATGAAGTGCTGTGTAAATGCAAGCATTACACTAATTGATCCCGTTAAGTGAATTGAAATTTGAGTGACCATGCTTAAGGGTAAGATGATTATTAGTGGGTTGATCTAAAGCGTTTGCAGCAACAGTCACCTGTTCTTAGAAATATGGGGGCAAGTGATTTTCCATTGGGGAAAGTGAAACTGAAGTCTCTGTTTTAAAAGCTGATCTGATAAACATGTATTTGGGCCCTAAATAACAAACCATGGTTTGGTGTAATGCGCAACGGCAGTTTTTTTTTATTCATGTGATAAGGGCATCACTTGGCTGGGTCAGCATTTATTGTCCATCCCAATTGGCCCGAGTGCAGTTAAAATTCAATTTGCTCTTGCTCTGGACTCGCATGTAGGCCACATCAGTTTAGGATGGCAGACTTCCTTCCCTAAAGGACATATGTGAATCAGATGGGTGTTTATGACAATTGAAAGCGGTTACATGGTCAGCATTAGGTTAGATTTCTATTCCAGAGTTGTATTGAACTCAAATTTCACCATCTGCCATAGTGTTTGCAATTGACGCTCTGTTACAATTTTATTTACATATTTTATTTTCCTTCTTCAAAAACCTCCAAACGGACCCCACCACCAGGGATATATTTCCCTCCCCTCCCCTCCCAGCGTTCCGAAAAGACCACTCCCTCCATGACTCCCTCGTCAGATCCACACCCCCCACCAACTCAACCTCCACTCCCGGCACCTTCCCCTGCAACCGCAAGAAATGCAAAACCTGAGCCCACACCTTCCCCCTCACTTCCCTCCAAGGCCCCAAGGGATCCTTCCATATCCGCCACAAATTCACCTGCACCTCCACACACATCATTTACTGCATCCGCTGCACCCGATGTGGCCTCCTCTACATTGGGGAGACAGGCCGCCTACTTGCGGAACGTTTCAGAGAACACCTCTGGGACAGCCGGACCAACCAACCCAACCACCCCGTGGCTCAACACTTCAACTCCCCCTCCCACTCCACCAAGGACATGCAGGTCCTTGGACTCGTCCATCGCCAGACCATAGCAACACGGCGAATGAAGGAAGAGCGCCTCATCTTCCACCTAGGAATCCTCTAACCACAAGGGATGAATTCAGATTTCTCCAGTTTCCTCATTTCCCCTCCCCCCACCTTGTCTCAGTCAAATCCCTCGAACTCAGCACCGCCTTCCTAACCTGCAATCTTCTTCCTGACCTCTCCGTCCCCACCCCCACTCCGGCCTATCACCCTCACCTTGACCTCCTTCCACCTATCGCATTTCCAACGCCTCTCCTCCAAGTCCCTCCTCCCTATCTTTTATCTTAGCCTGCTGGACACACTTTCGGCACGGTGTCACAGTGATTAGCACTGCTGCCTCACAGCGCCGGAGACCTGGGTTTAATTCCCGCCTCAGGCGACTGACTGTGTGGAGTTTGCATCTTCTCCCCGTGTCTGCGTGGGTTTCCTCCGGGTGCTCCGGTTTCCTCCCACCGTCCAAAGATGTGCAGGTCAGGTGAATTGGCCATGCTAAATTGCCCGTAGTGTTAGGTAAGGGGTAATTGTAGGGGTATGGGTGGGTTGCGCTTCGGCGGGCTGGTGTGGACTTGTTGGGCCGAAGGGCCTGTTTCCACACTGTAATGCAATGTAATGTTCATTTTCCCATTCTTGAAGAAGGGCTCATGCCCAAAACGTCAATTCTCCTGCTCCTTTGATGCTGCCTGACTGCTGCGCTTTTCCAGCAACACATTTTCAGCTCTGATCTCCAGCATCTGCAGTCCTCACTTTCCCCTCGAAGAAACCTTAAACACTAGATTACCCACATAAGTTCTCATTTTAGTGATCTTGAAATCATAATTAGAAAAATAATACATTTTGACAAACACTGATTGGAATGTTGTCTGGATTTAGTGTAGGAATAACAGGGGAAATTTTAAACCTTAGAGCAATCCTTTGTACATATCTATCATAAACAACATGTTACCCCACATACAACGGCAGGATGCGATCATCCTTGGAGATAACACAAATGCTAATGCCCTAATCTGTTATGCAAATGATTTCCTGACTCAGTGATTCCAAGACAATACAGGTGTGACATACCTCTGGTCAGAAAGCATTTCTGAATGGAAGAGATTGAATTGATAGATGAACTTCATAAAAGCAGGGGAGTAATGTCTCAATGAAATGTCAATCACAATGGATTGTCATCCACATTCTTTTCTGGCTTTCTTCCCCACCTAAAGACAGTGCTGTTTGACCCTTTAGTGTTACATTAATGTCCAGAGAGAGAGAGAGTCCCATTTCATCTTTTAACATTACATCTTGAGAATCAGGTTCCGTTTGTTTTCCAAACTCAGATTTGATATTAATGTTAACATCGTACTTGACATCTATCAGTGAAAATTGTGCCAGAAAAAAATATGAACCATGCACAGTTTTGGAATGTAGAACCTAACTTCCCTGATACTCATCGTCTCAGTTGCGAACAGTGATGTATGTCTTGAGATTATTTCCTGGACTGTTTGATACGATCATGTAGTATCCATGCACTTGAGCTTTCTAGCAATATCAAATAAACATAGTATAATTGCTATTTTCCTCATTCCTGAAGAAGGGCTTATGCCCGAAACGTCGATTCTCCTGTTCCTTGGATGCTGCCTGACCTGCTGCGCTTTTCCAGCAACACATTTTCAGCTATAATTGCTTATTGCAATACAGATACCTTGGATTTAAATATCATTCGAAAGGGTTTGCCAACAAAACATGTTGGGAGGTTTGACCTAACCAGCAAATGATGGGCTACATTTATCAACAATATAATTGTTTTGTCAATTGATATAAAGTACAATGACAAGGTTGCATCTTTCCTTCATATTTTCTTTGAAAATCAAATCAACCAAGTGTGTTTGCTGAATTTGAGTTCAGTAACATTTCGAGTGGGGGAACAGGATTAAATAGAGCACTAGAGGCCCTTGGGGGGCAATTTAAGTTGCATGCAGATGCTTTCCTGAAAATAAAATATTAGTTGTGACATTGTATCCATGGAATTATTTAAATACCCTGAAGCTACCCGAATTGCCCATTCTATCCAAATTAAAAAGCTTGTGCTCAGGCTGAAGAACTACTTGTTTGCATTCCTTTGCTGAGTGGCTTTGAGTACAGTTGAAAAAGAAATTTGCTGTGCTTGTCCTTTATTCCAATAATAATAGGCAGATAATTGTCTGAAATATTTTCAGTATTTTAGTAATAAGGTCGAATGTTTGGAGAAAAAAAGAATAAAAGCAAATTACTGTGGATGCTGGAATCTGAAATCAAAAGACAAAATGCTGGAAAATCTCAGCAGGTCTGGCAGCATCTGAAAGGAGAGGAAAGAGCTGACGTTTCGAGTCTAACTGACCCTTTGTTAGACTCGAAATGTCAGCTGTTTTCTCTCCTTACAGATGCTGCCAGACCTGCTGAGATTTTCCGTATTTTCTCTTTTGGTTTCTAATGTTTGAAGATTGAGCAGATTAAAAAAATTCTATACATGCCAGATGAAAATAATGCAGGATTTCAATTGAAAGAATTTTTTTTCAATAAATAGTTAGACCAGTCTATAAACTGGAATAATTTAAAGTTTAAATTTTATGTTAGTTTTGAATGCAGGGACCAAAAGATAAATAACATTCCACATCAAAAGAGCCTCAGGATTTTGTTCCAAGCATTGTCAGTGTTGCCTGCTAAACAAAAGCATAGGTGGTTCCTTAGTTTTTCATCCGCTTGAAAAGTGCAAACAGGAACTGTGAAAAACAAGAAGTTGATTATTTTTATAACAGCTTTTCATTTACCGCTGTTGTACCCATTAAATGAGCCTGTTTGTGTCGTCCAGTATTCTAAGGCTTTCCTTCTCACTAACGTAATTGCCGCCTGTTTGTTTTAAGTTTTATCCATTTAGTCTCATTTGAGGACACTTCTAAGGTATCATCCATCCTCCTTGTAGTCATCAGTTTATTGTAGAACATAGAAAAATACAGCGCAGTACAGGCCCTTTGGCCCTCGATGTTGCGCCGATCCAAGCCCACCTAACCTACACTAGCCCACTATCCTCCATATGCCTATCCAATGCCCGCTTAAATGCCCATAAAAAGGGAGAGTCCACCACTGCTACTGGCAGGGCATTCCATGAACTCACGACTCGCTGAGTAAAGAATTCCTTCCATACCAGGCAACATCCTGGTAAATCTCCTCTGCACCCTTTCCAAAGCTTCCACATCCTTCCTATAGTATGGCGACCAAAGCTGCACACAATATTCCAGATGCGGCCGGACCAGAGTCTTATACAACTGCATCATGACCTCAGGACTCCGGAACTCAATTCCTCTACCAATAAAAGCCAGTACGCCATATGCCTTCTTCACCGCACTATTTACCTAGGTGGCAACTTTCAAAGATCTGTGTACATGGACACCAAGATCCCTCTGCTCATCCACACTACCAAGTATCCGACCATTAGCCCAGTACCCCATTTTTTTGTTACTCTTACCAAAGTGAATCATCTCACACTTACCTACGTTGAACTCCATTTGCCACCTTTCTGCCCAGAGGACATTGCGAGGACATCTTTTTTTTTACACCAGTTGCCTGCTACTTCAACACGTCACCTTGTTCCCTGGCCATATCTATCTCAGGTTTGCTGCAGTGCTCCACTGAATATGGACCAGACCACTGACTCTTAAGCGTACGTGTAGTCATGTTTAAAAAAAAAAATGGCCCTGCCTGTTCTGTTCTCTGCAGTGGAGAATTTCAAAGATTAACGTCCTGAGAAGACAGCTCTCTCTTCACCTCAGTCTAAATGGAGACCTTTATTCTGAAGTTATCATTCAGATCTGCATTCCCCAACAAAAGGAAGCATTCCTTCAACACCAACCCTGTCAAGACCCTTCAGTATACAGGGGAACCTCGGTTATCCGAACGTGATGGGCGGGCACTGTTTTGTTTGGATAATCGATTAAATGCTTTTCCTCTGGGGCTTGGAGTTTTTAAAGTCTGCTTCCCATTCAGGAGATGAGGTAGCAGCATACTGCCCGCCTCCAACATTGACCTCTGCCTCCAACATTGACCTCTGCCCCCAACCCCATCCAACACCGAACCCCCCCATCCCCAATGCCATCCAACACCGCCCCCCCCAACTCTGTATATGCATACGCACACACACACAGCCCCACACACAACTTTTTACTACAACTTTTTGACAAGTTCCGCCTTTGCCCTGTACAGAGCAATGTTGGAGAGATTATCTGGGGAAGGGGGGTTTAGGGTTCACCCCTGTGTAGAACTCCAGGGAAAGTGTATGGAGAGAGGGCGGGCAGACAGTCATATGGAGATGGTGCCTGTTTAATCACTGTAAACAAAAGTCATGATTACTTTTGGAAACGCGTCTTTGATTAAATGTTTCCATCGGGACCTCGAGATCTCCTTCAGATAATCCGATTTTTGGATAATTGGTATTCAGATAATTGAGGTTCCTCTGTAATTGTTAAGTCTGACCACTTCTCATTTTTCAAATAGCTAATGATTATATGTCCAACCTACAGAATCATAGCTCTTCATTCCAGGAATCAATGTAGTAAATCTCCTCTGATTTGGCTCCAAAGCGCACACATCCCTTGATATAAAGAGCAATTGTGGTGCAATGATAACATCCTTACCTTTGTGACAGAAGATATGGATTCAAGACCCACCTGCCTTGGACTTGTTTATGAAAGGAAAAAGTTTGTCTTAAACTACACTGTCTTTGATAATTTTATAGATCTCAATCAGGTTAACATTTTGTAGATGTGGTTACAATGAAATGTAGCAGCAGGAGAAAGCCATTCGACACATGATTAGATTAGATTTCCGACAGTGTGGAAACAGGCCCTTTGGCTCAACCAGTCCACACCGACCCTCCAAAGAGTAACCCATGCAGACCCATTTCCCTCTGATTAATGCACCTAACACCATGGGCAATTTTTAACATGGCCAATTCATCTGGCTTGCACATCTTTGGACTGTGGGAGGAAACGGGACCACCCGGAGGAAACCCACGCAGATATGAGGACAATATTCAAACTCCACACGCAGGTACCCAAGGCTGGAATTAACCCTGGGACCCTGGCGCTGTGAGGCAGCAGTGCTAGGCGCTGTGAGGCAGCAGTGCTAATCACTGTGCCACCATGCCGCCCCACGAGCATGACACCATGAGCATGCACCACCACTTTGCAACATGATCATTGCTGAGCATCGAGCTTTGGAAAGTTTTTCCTTTTACTGCAGTACTAAAGTTCTATGCTGCCAAATGATTATTTATAAGCTGATCACATCTGCAATGAGATTATAAAGAGTGTCGCATTTTTTTGCATTCTTAGAGTTCAAATTTGTAGGTTTTTACATAAAAGCTGCAATGCTGAGTTCAAAGCCTGTTCTCCTGGCATTCTTAAATTGTTGTGCTCTTCTGAGTTTGACCTCAACAAGAGCACTCTGATTGAATTACAGATACGTAACACACTATCTAAAGTATGTGTTTCTACATGTTGATTGAAACTGGAGATGAGACAAAGACTTTATACGCTACTCCAGAAGGCAATTTAAAGGGACAATACTTGAGGCAATTGTACCAGGAACTGTCACTTCAGAAATGTTGAGTTGATTATAATAAAGAATATTCAAAAAGGTTTTGCTCTTTAATACTTAGACAAAAGTCTCCTTTTCAGTTTTGCTATTTATTTGAAATTGAGTGCAAAGTAAGTCTTCTGATTTTAATATAATGCTATAACTAGTTTAACAGACAATTACTTAACTTTTGCAAATGTTGGAGCATCATTTTGAAAGCAGTGAAGTAAAGTGACTCTGTTTCATACCATGTAACTAATTATTCAATTTTTTAAAAAATTACAGTAAAACTTGAAGAATGTTGAGTGTTTCTCTCCCACAATCCTAAAAGGGTTATTGTGTGGAACGAAATCTGGTTCGTTATTGCATTCTCCATCAAAATCTTTAATTTAACCAGTATTGTATTGTGTTGTTGAATCTTAAACTTTTTCTTTTGATCAGGTAGCCTCAGCTGGTGCAGAAATTGAACTCATGCTGTTGTCACTCTGCAACTCAAACTAGTCTTGCCAAATGAGCTAGCCAACTCCCAGACTCAGTTCATGGATAGAAAATTGGCTAATGGGCAAGAAACACCAAGTGGGGATAAGGGATTCTTCTTCAGGTTGGTGACCCATGACTAATGTGGGGTTCCACAGAGATCAATGATGGGACTGCAACAATATATATTAATGACTTTGAGGAAGTAAACATACCATAACCAAATTTTCAGATGGCACAAAACTAGGTGGAAACAGAGGTTGCAAGAGCAATACATCTTATACAGATGTACTAAATGGGCAAGAAATTGGCAATTGAGTACAATGTGGGAAAATGTGAAATTGTTCATTTTGGAAGGGAGAGCAAAAGAACAGTAATTTAAACTGAGAAAAATTGCAGAAAGATACAACGCGAAAGGGACTTGGTGTATTTGTGTGTAAAACAGCGAAAGCTAGCATACCTCTGAACTGCACTTGTAATTTTTACTTGCTTGGTGTAAAGACCTGATCTTATATATTTATTATGGATTGAAATGGGAAAATGACTGGTTTAAAGTCAAGTATTGTTGCACTTTTTAAAAGCAAGTTCCCTTACGCTCATTAGAAGTGCTGTTTTCACAGCTGTTGTTTCAAGTAGTGGGGAAGCTCAGTTAGAAAGAAGGCCGAATACGAGTGGCAGTTTGGCTGGTCACAAGTAGTTGATTGATAACTGGTCACATTTCACAGTTGAAAGACAAAGTCCTCCTGCCTACTAACAATTATGTGATTTGGCTTCCAGGTAGCTGAATTACTTGGGGGTGTGAATATTCCGGTCAAAAGCCAATGGACCTCTGGAAGGGAATAATTCATAGAGACTCTGACAGCATAGAAACAAGCTCTTTGACCAACCATTTCTGTGCTGACCAACAAACGCCAAACTGCACTAATCCTATTTACTTGCACTTCAAACATAGGTGACTATGGCCCAGCATTTTAAGTACTCATCCAAATACTACTTCAATGTTGTAAGAGTTGCTATGTCCACCTCCCCCTCAGGCAGCTGTTGGAGTTTTAACTAGTGGGGTTATAAGTCAACAGTTTGTAATTGTCTACCTGTAATCAGAGTCTGTTAATTGTGATAAATAATTCTTGTTTATGACAGAAAATGGACTTGTGCTTTTTGTCAACCTGGGTTGAAAAGACAAGTAAATTTTAAAATCTTTAATTTTAGTGACACTTCGAGGAATATAGGGGCTTGATTTCCAGTGCACTACCCTAGTGAGATATATCACTGGTCCAATTCAGTTTCTGGGCAATGGTAAACACCTGGAAATTGATAGTGTGTGTTCAGTGAATGTAATGCTATTTAATTTGAAGGGATATGAGTCATTTCTCATGTTGGAGATGGTCACCTCCTGACACTTGTGTGGTATGAATGTTGCTTGTCATTTAATCGCATCCAAGCCAGAATAGTGACAAGGTCCTGTTGCGTATGGAAATGGATTCCTTCAGTATTTGAAGAGTCTGTTGACATGTCCATCTTCATTTGAGCTTGGTATGATGCCAACCAGGTTTTACCCCGTTTCTTTTTGACTCCAATTTTGCTTGGGCCTCTTGATTCACTTCTTGGTCAAATACTGACTTAATGACAATGGCAGTCACTCTTGCCTCACCTGTGAAGTTTGGCTCTTTAGTTCATGTTTGAAATAATGCTGTACTGAGGTCAGGAGGAGTCACATCATACTCCAAGCCTGAATTCGATTTTTCCCTCACGAACGCTGTTTTGTTTCAGGAGCCGAGTGATTTGCTGAAAGATGACATTTCTTTGTATGTGAATATGGTTTGGGATGGTGTAAGGAGCATAAGCTTCAAATTGTGTTGAAATTATATTAAAATTAATATGCATGAATTTTCTTGGAAACTGATTTGAGTGATCTTGCAAATGTGATAATTTTGCATTTTTTTTTGTATCAAAAGTCAGAGTAATTTGTGAAGTTTAAGTGCAGGAAATAGAATAGAATCCCTACAGCGTAAAAACAGGCCCTTCAGCCCAGCAAGTCCACACCGACTCTCCGAAGAGCAACCCACCCAGACCCGTTCCCGTACATTTACTAGTGCACTTAACCATCACATTCCTGAACACTATGGGCAATTTTCCATCGCCAATTCCATGCACATCTTTGGATTGTGGGAGGAAACCGGAGACACAGGGAGAATGTGCAAACTCCACACAGACAGTTGCCCGAGGCTGGAATTGAACCCGAGTCCCTGGTGTTGAGAGACAGCAGTGCTAACCACGGCGCCACCATGCCGCTCCAAATAGAAGATCACATGCTCTTGATAAATCATTCTGAAATAGTGGCCTGTTACTGAACAACACAAAGATTCATTTTTCATATGCAGTCATAGTTGTCATTCTTATGCTCATCGTTTTGTTTGATCTGCAACTGTCCACACACTACTTTCCAACATAATCCTGATTAATGGAATTTTTAGGAACTGGTAAGTATGCCTTCCTTTATTGGTCAGAGCATTGAGTATAGGAGTTGGGGGGGTCATGTTGTGACTGTACAGTTGGTTAGGCCACTTCTGGAATATTGTGTGCAATTCTGGTCTCCCTCGTATGGGAAGGATGTTGTGAAACTTGAAAGGATTTAGAAAAGATTTACAGGGTTGGAGGGCTGGGAGGCTGAATAGGCTGGAGCTGTTTTCTCTGGAGCGTCGGAGGCTGAGGGGTGACCTTTATAGAGGATTATAAAATCCTGAAGGGCATGGTTTGAGTAAATAGACTGGGTTGGGGGAGTCCAGAACTAGAGGGCATAGGTTTAGGGTGAGAGCGGAAAGATATGAGACCTAACGGACAACATTTTCATGCAAAAGATGTGTGTGGAATGAGCTGCCAGAGGAAGTGGTGGAGGCTGGTACAATTACAACATTTTAAAAGCCATCTGGATGGGTTCAGAGGGATACAGGTCAAGTGCTGGTAAATGGGGCTAGATTAATTTAGGATATTTGGTTAGCATGGACAAGTTGGACCGGAGGGTCTGTTTCCATGCTGTAGATCTCTATGACTATAAGTATAATTCCAGGCTGATTGTTTGTAAATGTGAATTTCTTTCAACGCATTGACTATGGTGCATGAGTTTTACAGACTACGATGAAGTGAAATTGAATATTTTTATTTGAGAAAATTATTAATGAAAGCCTTGTTTCACCCTTTGATAATGTGCTTGTGAGATCATGCTTAATTTTAAACCCCTCTAATTTTGAGACAGCAGGATTTAATGTATTAATTTTTATGCCAAAGATTATGCTACAAAGTAGTTCATATGTTTTTCTGTATGTAACTGGGAAAATCAGGTCAAACTGTTGCCCCTATTTCAAAGAAAAATATTCAAGTCCAGTAGAGGATAAGACAGACATTCCCAGAGAAAGAGGATAGAAATGTCACCAATTATTATTAGTCTGAAGAGACCGTGTTAAGGGAGAAGACAAGCTTGCAACTGACCAAATCACTGCCTTGGGTGATGTTTTAATTCACTCATCCTGACTAACTGTTGAAAGGATTTCCATCTGAGGCAAAGATGCTGTCATGATCTCCAGCATCATAATACTGGACAAGTCAGGTCCCAGAATGAAGCCTTACTTGATCGACCTTATGTTTTATCCTTCTTTCTTGAATGGAAGTCAGAAACTAAATATATTCACATCAAGCTGCCAATATACTTTTAATAAGCTAGCATTAAAGTTTGTTATGTGAAAGAAGAATGCTGACTGTATTACAGTGGACAAGAACTGTTGAAACAATCCCATTAAGAAGATTAGAAAGAACGATTCACTGTTATTCCCAGCAGTACTGTAAGGATCATATCTTTTTTTTATTTAAAAAAGTTGGACTGCGATCAGACAATTGTTTTCTTCAAAGAAAAAACAAGATTTACCAGGCTGGCTGGATAATTTCACAGCAAGTAATTTGCTACCTGCCAGAACCTGTCAAACGTACAGGCACAAAAATAATGTGCAGATAATCAAAAACCAAAAGTAGTGTTTACAAGGAAAGCTGATTGAGCAGTTTGGAACTGGAAACAAGTTACAGTGAAACCCAGGAACACAAAATACATAGGAGCAAAAATGGCCTTTAGTAGAGTGATATGCGCTTCTTGTCAGACGTGGGTGTTTAAAGAGAGTTTAAGGGTTACTGCGGATTATGTCTGCAATAAATGCTGTTGGTTGCGAATCTTATCAGATCAAATGGATCGGTTGGAGAGACGGTTAGAAGCGATGAGGAATTTGCAACAACAGTATGTGATGGATGGCAGTTATAGGAAGGGGGGAAAGTCTCAGGTACAGTCACATAGATGGGTTAATTCCAGGAAAGGTGAAAGGTAGGCAGCTAGTGCAGGAGTGTTATGTGGCTATACCCATTTGAAACAAGTATGCTGTTTTGGAAAATGTAGGGGGTGATGGATTCTCAGGGGAACGTGGCACGAGCAGCCAAGTTTCTGGTATTGAGACTGGCTCTGATGCAATGAGAGTTACGTTGGGTTCCAAGAAATCAATTGTATTAGAGACTCTCTAGTCTGAAGTATAGACAGACGTTTCTGTGGCTAGCAGTGAAAAATCAGAATGGTGTGTTGCTTCCCTGGTGCCAGGATCAAGGATGTCTCAGAGAAGCTGCAGAATATTCTCATGGGGGAGAGGGGCCAGCAAGAGGACATTGTCCACATTGGAACCAACGACAGAGGAAGGGAAAAGGTTGAGATTCTGAAGGGAGATTACAGAGAGTTAGGCAGGAATTTAAAAAGGAGGTCCTCAAGAATAGTAATATCTGGATTACCCCCGGTGCTACAAGCTAGTGAGGGCTGGAATAGGAGGATAGAGCAGATGAATGCATGGCTGAGGAGCTGGTGCATGGAAGAAGGATTCACATTTTTGGATCATTGGAATCTCTTTTGGGGTAGAAGTGACCTGTACAAGAAGCATGGATTGCACCTAAATTGGAAGGGGACTAATATACTGGCAAGGAAATTTGCTAGAGCTGCTCGGGAGAATTTAAACTAGTAATGTGGGGGGATGGGACCTAGGGAGATAGTGAGGAAAGAGATCAATCTGAGACTGGTACAGTTGAGAACAGAAGTGAGGCAAACAGTCAGGGCAGGCAGGGACAAGCTATTAATTAAACTGCATTTATTTCAATGCAAGGGGCCCAACAGGGAAGGCAGATGAACTCGGGGCATGGTTAGGAACATGGGATTGGGATATCATAGCAATTACAGAAACATGACTCAGGGATGGGCAGGACTGGCAGCTTAATTCCTGTTAGGGTGAAAGGAAAGGCTGGTAGGTATAGGAATGCTGGATGACTAAAGAAATTGAGGATTTGGTTAAGAAAAAGAAGGAAGCATATATAAGATATAGACAGGATAGATCAAGAGTATAAAGGCAGTAGGACTATATTTGAGGGAAATCAAGAGGGCAAAAAGCGGTCATAAAATAGCTTTGGCAAGTAGAGTTAAGGAGAATCCAAAGAGTTTTACAAATATATTAAGGACAAAATGATAACTAGGGAGAGAATAGGGCCCCTCAAAGATTGGCAAGGCAGCCTTTGTGTGGAGCCGCAGAAAATGGGGGAGATACTAAACAAGTATTTTGCATCAGTATTTACTGTGGAAAAGATTATGGAAGATATAGAAAGTAGCAAAATAAATCGTGACACCTTGCGAAATGTCCAAATTACAGAGGAGGAAGTGCTGGATGTCTTGAAACATAAAGGTGGATAAATCCCCAGGACTTGATCAGGTATACCTTCGAGGACTTCTGTAGGAAGGTAGAGAAGTGATTGCTGGGCCACTTGCTGAAATATTTGTATAATCAGTAGTCACTGGTGAAGTGCCAGAAGACTGGAGGTTGGCTAACGTGGTGCCACTGTTTACGAAGGGTGGTAACGACAAGCCAGGGAACTATTGACCAGTCAGCCTGACATCGGTGGTGGGCAAGTTGTTGGAGGGAATACTGAGGCACTGGATGCACACGTATTTGGAAAGGCAAGGACTAATTAGGGATAGTCAACATGGCTTTGTGCTTGGGAAATCATGTCTCACAAACTTGATTGAGTCTTTTGAAGAAGTAACAAAGAGGATTGATGAGGGCAGAGCCAGTAGATGTGATCTATATGGACTTCAGTAAGGCATTTAACAGGGTTCCCCATGGGAGACTCATTAGCAAGGTTAGATCTCATGGAATAAAGGGAGAACTAGCCATTTGGAGACAGAACTGGCTCAAAAGTAGAAGACAGAGGGTGGTGGAGGAGGGTTGTTTTTAAGACTGGAGGCCTGTGACCAGTGGAGTGCCACAAGGATCGGTGCTTGGTCTTCTACTTTTTGTCATTTACATAAATGATTTGGATGCGAGCATAAGAGGTAGAGTTAGTAAGTTTGCAGATGACATCAAAATTGGAGGTGTAGTGGACAACTAAGAAGGTTACCTCAGATTACAACAGGACCTTGATCAGATGGGCCAATGGGCTGAGAAGTGGCAGATGGAGTTTAATTCAGATAAGTGCGAGGTGCTGCATTTTGGGAAAGCAAATCTTAGCAGGACTTATACACCTTAATGGTAAGGTCCTAGGGAGAGTTGCTGAACAAAGAGATCTTTTGAGTGCAGGTTCATAGCTTCTTGAAAGTGGAGTCGCAGGTAGATAGGATAGTGAAAAAGGCTATTTTAGATTGCACAGTGTGGAAACAGGCCCTTCAGCCCAACAAGTCCACACCGACCCTCCGAAGCGCAACCCACCCAGACCCATTCCCCTACATGTACCCCTTCACCTAACACTACGGGCAATTTAGCATGGCCAATTCACCTAACCTGCACATTTTTGGATTGTGGGAGAAAACCGGAGCACCAGGAGGAAACCCACGCAGACACTGGGGAGAATGTGCAAACACCACATGGAGTTGCCTGACGCAGGAACTGAACCCAGGTCTCTGGCACTGTGAGGCAGCTGTGCTAATCACTGTGCCACCGTGCTGCCCAAAAGGCGTTTGGTAGGCTTTCTTTTATTGGTCAGAGTATTGAGTGCAGTGGTTGGGATGGGATGTCCTATTGCGGCTGTACAGGAGATTGGTTAGGCTGCTGTTGGAATATTGCGTGCAATTCTGGTCTACTTCTTATCGGCTGGTACAATTGCAACATTTAAGAGGTATTTGGATGGGTATATGAATAGGAAGGGTTTGGAGGGATATGGGCTGGGTGCTGGCAGGTGGGACGAGATTGGGTTGGGATATCTGGTTGGCATGGACAGGTTGGACTGAAGGGTCTGTTTCCATGCTGTACATCTCTATTATGCTATGACTCTAGTGTGGATAATTGATCTCCCCAGTAGAAGTTGTCTGTTCTCTACAATAATGCACTCAGTTTAAACTTGAAGAAAACCAGTTACTTTTCCTGTTGCAGTTGCTCTGAGCTATGACCTTTGAAGCCATAAATCAGAGACATTTTCCAGATGCATCGGTCACTTTGTATGACTTAAACAACAAAAGCTTCCACAGAAACTCAACTGAGCATCACCTCAATTCTGGGAATCCAAGACTGCTAACTTTCCATTTCTGTTTGCTCCCCTCATCAATAATGTTTTTCTAGAAAGTGGGTGGGGTGGGGATTGGAGGGTTGGAGGTTTATAAGGGGATTGGAGTTTTAAATAGTCATGTTATATGCCAATTGTTTGTATCTGTTTACCTGTGGCTATAGTCTAATTACTTGTGATAAATAGCCAAAAATCACAGCACCAGGTTATAGTCCAACAGGTTGATTTGCAATCACTAGCTTTCGGAGAGCTGCTCCTTCAGATGGTTGTGGAGAATAAGATCGTAAAACGTTTTTTACACCCCAGTCCAACACTGGCATCTCCAAATCAATGTAATAAATTATAATTCTTGTTACATGTAGAAACCTGGTTTGTCCTTTCCACCAAACTTTATTTGAAAGGCAGGTAAATTAGGGAACAGTGTGCACTTTTGTTATGAAGTTGAAGGTGTGTTCTGTACCGTTGAGAGAGTGAAAGATATTTTGCACTGAGGAGTTGCAGGCACTTTTTATGTGACTGACTAACTGTCTGAGTGTGGATTGGAAACTTACAAATATGTAACATTTGCCTGTTGTCATAACAGTTTGAATTTAACCAATCAGTTCAGATTCTGTCACACGATACTAAAACCTATTTGAATTTGAATTTTACTGTTTTGACAATATGGAACCAATGAGATTATCTGAATTTTGGGGTATAAATAAGCTGGCATTTTGAGAGTTAGCCAGAGAGAGCGCAACTTGCCATCTAGAGAGAGACTGCTATTCAAAGCACACTCTTTCAAAAATATCTTTTCATTTGAAACATCTTTGCAGCAAAAGAATGAAGACGACTCGGAGATCTTCAGCTGAAAGAAGACAAATTAGATTGATGTAATTTTAATAGGGGCTTTTATCTGGTCAGTATATTGTTATAGGTTTGGAGGTAGATAACAGACTTTTAAGAGAAAGTAGCTTAGAGTTGTAAATAGTTATTATTCAATGTTCACTTTTAGAGTTAAAGAATAAAAGTGATATTTTTATTTAAATAGTGGAATTAGCAGAATGGTTCGCCACCATATTGTAAGACTTTTTAAAAAAAACTTGAATATTGTTATGACTCCAGAAATAGTCTTCTATCCCATTAGGGTGTAACAATAACCTACATACACTACATAACCACACACTGGAGCTCATTGCAAATGGGCCATCAATTTTTTTTTCTGAACCTACTCATTGGTGAGATCATTCAATAGCATGAATTTTTATATGTGCTGATATGAATTTAAATTCAGTGGTGGTCTTGCAAAGTCTTCAGTGAAACAACTGGAATATCGCACAGCTAAATTGTCAGGGAAAACTTAAATAGGGAGAAACATAGCAAGAAGATTTAAGAGGCTTGGCTATCCATCTCTCCTTCAGCAAAATAGAACATAGAACAGTACAGCACAGTACAGGCCCTTTGGCCCTCGATGTTGTGCCGACCTTTTATCCTACTCTTAAGATCTAACTCACCGACATACTCTGCATTGTACTGTCTTCCATATGCCTATCCAAGTGTTGCTTAAATGTTCCTAATGTATTTGACTCTACTACCACTGCCAGCAGTGTATTCCATGTACACATCATTCTCTGTATAAAGAACAAAGCTCTGACATCTCCCCGAATATTTTTCCAATTACCTTAATAATATGCCCCCTTGTGATGGACATTTCCGCCATGGGAAAAGGTCTCTGGCTATCAACTCTATCTATGCCTCTCAACATCTTGTACACCTCTATCAATAGACAATAGGTGCAGGAGTAGGCCATTCTGCCCTTCGAGCCTGCACCACCATTCAATATGATCATGGCTGATCATCCTTAATCAGTATCCTGTTCCTGCCTTATCTCCATAATCCTTGATTCCACTATCCTTGACAGCTCTATCCAACTCCTTCTTAAATGAATCCAGAGAGTGGGCCTCCACTGCCCTCTGGGGCAGATCATTCAACACCGCCACCACTCTCTGGGTGAAGAAGTTTCTCCTCATCTCTGTCCTAAATCGTCCACCCCGTATTTTTAAGCTGTGTCCTCTGGTTCAGCACTCACCCATCAACGGAAACATGTTTCCTGCTTCCAGAGTGTCCAATCCTTTAATAATCTTATATGTCTCAATCAGATACCCTCTCAATCTTCTAAACTCAAGGGTATACAAGCCCAGTTGCTCCAGTCTTTCAGCATAAAGTAGTCCCGCCATTCCAGGAATTGACCTCGTGAACCTGTGCTGCACTCCCTCAATAGCCAGAATGTCTTTCCTCAAATTTGGAGACCAGAACTGCACACAGTACTTCAGGTGTGGTCTCACCAGGGCCCTGTACAGCTGCAGAAAAACCTCTTTGCTTCTATACTCAATCCCTTTTGTTATGAAGGCCAGCATGCTATGAGCCTTCTTCACTGCCTGCTGTACCTGCATGCTTACAAGAACACCCAGATCTTTGTACTGCCCCCTTACCTAAATTGATTCCATTTAGGTGGTAATCTGCCTTCCTGTTCTTGCCACCAAAGTGGATAACCATACATTTATCCACATTTAAACTGCATCTGCCATGCAGCTGACCACTCAACTAACCTGTCCAGGTCACCCTGTAATCTCCTAACATCCTCCTCACATTTCACCCTGCCACCCAGCTTAGTATTATCAAATTTGCTAATGTTATTACTAATACCACCTTCTATATCATTAACATATATTGTAAAAAGCTGCAGTCCCAGCACTGATCTCTGCGGTACCCCACAGGTCACTGCCTGCCATTCCGAAATGGAGGCGTTGATCACTACTCTTTGTTTCCTATCAGCCAAACAACTTTCAATCCACGTTAGTACTTTGCCCCCAATACCATGCTCACTAACCTCTTATGTGGGACTTTATCAAAAGCTTTCTGAAAGTCCAGGTACACTACATCTACTGGATTTCCCTTGTCCATCTTCAGAGTTACCTCCTCAAAAAATTCCAGAAGATTAGTCAAGCTATCTCTTGTCCTTCCTCGCTCCAATGAAAAAAGCCCTGTCTCCCTCAAACTTTCTTCGTAAGACATTCCCTCCAGGCAACATCCTGGTAAATCTTCCACACCTTATAATGAGACGACCAGAACTGAACACAATGTTCCAAGTGTGGTCTGACCAGGGATTTATAGAGCTGCAGCATAATCCTGCAGTTCTTAAAACTTAATTCCCCTGCTATTGAAAGCCACCACACCATATGCTGCCTGAACAACCGTGTCAACCTGGGTAGCAACTTTGAGGGATTTATGGACATGGACCCAAAGATCCCTCTGTTCCTCCATACTGCCAAGAATCTCGCCTTTAATCCTGTAATTCAGATTTGACCTTCCAAAGTGAATTACTTCACACTTTTCCATGTTGAACTCCATCTACCGCCTATCAGCCCAGTTCTGCATCCTGTCAATGTTCTGTTGCAACCTACAACAGCCCTCCATACTTTGCCAATGACACAAAGGTCAGTGGAGTTGTGCAAACTTACCAACCCATCTTTCTTCTTCTTCATCCAAGTCATTTATAACAATCATAAAGCGCAGATGTCCGAGAACCAATCCCTGCAGAACATCACTGGTCACTGAGCTCCAGGCTGAATACTTTTCATCTACCACGACCCCTTTGTCTTCTATGACCCAGCCAATTCTGAATCGAGACAGCCAAATTTCTATGTATCCCATGCCTTCTTACTTTCTCAATGAGACTACCATGGGGAACTTTATCAAACGCCTTGCTAAAATCCATGCACACCACATCTACTGCTCTACCTTCATCACCATGTTATGTTACATCCTCAAAGAATTCAAGAAGGTTTGTGAGGCATGACCTGCCTCGCTCAAAGCAATGATGATGATCTTTAATCAAACCATGGTTTTCCAAATAATCATAAATCCTGTCTCTCAGAATCCTGTCCAACACTTTGTCCACCACTGATGTAAGTCTGACTGGTCTGTAATTCCCAGGATTATCCCTATTTCTTTCCTTGAATAAGGGAATAACATTTTCCACCCTCCAATAATCTGACACTACTCCAGTGGACAGTGAGGATGCAAAAGTCATCACCAAAGGCACAGCAATCTCTTCCTTCGCTTTCTGTAGGACCCCAGGGTATATCCCGTCTGGCCCACAGGATTTATCTATCGTTAGGCTTTTCAAAATTTTCAGCGCATCCTCCTTCGTAACATCAACCTGTTGGAGCATTGCAATGTGTTTCACTCTGTCCTCAGAAACGTTGATGCCCCTCTCAGTAGTGAATATTGAAGCAAATTCCTCCTTATTGCAGATGTGTTCTGTTTTGATGGCCAGGAATGCCAGTTTAAAATCCACTAATGAGACTGAATGAATGATCTTGTGTGTATTAGTCCCAGTTCTTGTTTAATACCATCAAAATTGGCCTGGCTCCAATCTAGTACTTCAGCTTGTGGACCAGGCCTATGATAGAATCACACCAACCCTCCAAAGAGCATCCAATCCAGACCCATTTCCCTACCCTATCCCTGTGATCATGTATATGCTGCTAATCTTTTCCCCTATTTTAAAACTAAGAGAATTATGGTCCCTGGTCCCAAAGTGCACCCATAAAACACCTCAGTCCTTGTCTTGTCTTATTAGAAGAAATTGAGTTTTGCTCCTTGTCTGGTAGGGCCATCCACATATTGGTTGAGAGGGTTTTCTCGAACAGACTTAAATTCCTCCCCATCCAAGCGCTTAACACTATGGTAGTCTGAGTTTATGTTTGAAAAGTTAAAATCCCCTAGTAGTACAACCCTATTATTTTTACAGCTGTCTGCGATCTCCCTACATATTTGATCCTCCATTTTCTGCTGACTTTTGGAGGGCCAATAGTACAATCAACCTTCAGTCAAGAACTTTGATCTGACTGTTATGGTTTAAAATATTTTCATTTGGCTTCTTTGCCTTGTTTCGTGCTCACGCCTTGCCTTTAAATACCTTCTTAAAACCCAAATATGGTGTTCGATCATCCTGTGTCACTTTTCCAACTTCACCTATATTTAGTATTTAGCTTGCTCCTCTATCAAGTGGATATTTTATTTTTCAATATTGACATTGTTACATAAACACAAGTTTCTTGTTAAGTGTATAAGACATGGAATTCTGTCCCTTGTTACCAGTATATACCATTGAGTTAAATTGTTTGTTGTGACTTACCAGAGTTTTTGCTGTTGGAGCAATTTTTGTGTGTTTTTACATATATTAACTCAAATGCCAGATGTTATCGCTATTGAAGAAATGCTGTAGTAAAGCTTCCACAGTGGGAGCCATGTAATGGAAGTCAAGTTGCTGCATTCTTTCAGGAAGTTTAGAAACTCGTACAGAAGATGAACTGCAACAAATTTCTTAATATAAGTAGGGCTGTTGTTTTGTTGTACACGTACTTCTCCTATAACGCCATAGTTATGTTCCAGTGAAACCTCGCTTCATGGACAATCACTTAATAGAAATAATGGGACCTATGGGAAAAGTGGGGTTGGGGCAGACTAGCAAAAAAGTATCAATCACAGTCGCTGAAAAATAACCCGAAAGTCTAATGCGAAATATAGCACAACCTGAATGAAGGTTGAAATCATTTATTAATGGAACAAGAGTAAATTTAACACAGTTCGTTTAAAAATGTAAGAAAGCTGGTCTCTGTACAGTACCTCTCTCAGTAAGCAGCTACCATTGCGCACGCGCAAATGGGGTCAAAAACCGGTGCTGATATTGTGCATGCGCAGAATGACGCAGGCGTTGTCGCGTGCACAGAGCGGCGTGGAGAATTTGGTGTGAACATCGGCACATGCGCAGAACAAAGTGCATGAACCAAGCCCTGTTGAAATTGCATTATTGCCCACAGAGCTAAGCGTTCTTGAATATACCATTCCCAAATTCATCAGCGATGTTCCAGCCAAACCAATCTGACAAAATGTGTTATCCCAATACTACCAGTAATAACACTGAAAAGCTTTTTTTTCTGACTAATGAACTGCTGCATTGTGTGGTCAGTTCTGCTAAATAATTTTGTGGTTTGGTTCATTTTGTAACCTGTGATTTTTAATATAAAAATATAAAGTAGGCTTAGCAACGAAATATCAAAATGTAGTGCTAGTTTCACGTTTAGACATCACTTACTTTATGTCAACGTGATCGACACAAATATTTTTAAAGTTTAATTGGACATATGGTATGAAAGTTGATGTCAGGTTTCAATCATATCCCATTTACTATGAATGATACATTGCGATCATTATGTACAGCGTAGACATTTTATTCATGACTTCGCTGGATTCATTACTCAGGCTCTTTTAGTGTGCTGCATGGTATTTGTAGATGTAACTTACATATTCTGGATGTGATCTTTCTGAATAAAGAATGGAAAATGATTTTTTCATCTATACAATCTGTATTTATTCATCAACTGTGCCAAAAAAATCAGGAATTATTACTGGAAATTGGGAAAATTATTTTAAGTGTATAAGTATAATTGAGATGGGAGGGATGTGATTGTGGTGCATTGAAACCATTGTATCTCATAAGACGTTCTGCAAAACAGTGTAACTAAGTGTGTCCAAAATAGTTGGGACCAGGTCTGGATTATAGAATGATGTCAGAATGCCTAACGACAAGTATTCAAACCGGAAAACACTAGGTACAAAATGTTTTGCTATCTAAATACTATACTAAACTCATCATGCATTATCCTGAGTTGGAATAGTATTGCCATTCCTTCACTGTTGCTATATCAAAAATATGGAACTCCATCTTTAACAACACTATGGGTATACCTGCACAACATGGACTATAGCAGTCTTAGTAGGCAACTCCTCAGCATTTAATCAAAGGTAATTAAGGATATACAATGAATGTTGACCTTTCCATTGATGCCAAATACTGCAAAAATAAATTCATAAAAATAATTTGAATATGGAATATTTGATTCCAGTTTCTATGAACTTCCCTAAAATTTTAACAAAATTTGATTTTTTTGCCTCTTTGCAATGTTGATTTCCAGTCACTTGGCTCCTTTTTCATTTTCTTGTTATCCATTGTCCATCTCACTTGTATTATGGAGCTACTCTGAATTAATGCTCGACACTTATTGATTTTATTTTAATGTATTGATACCACTTATTTGATAATTGGTAACAGGGAAGCAAGAGATGACCATCTTAAGTAGTGGATTTGAAGAAGAATTCAAAAGCATGATGGACCAGATAGCTGTCTTTGATACAAAATTTGGCGAACATAGTGAGTCTCTCTGAACCATGTAGGATTTTATTATTTTCTGTCTCCGTTTGTGTGACTAAGGATCGCCTTCATGTTTCTAAATACATGAATAGAGCAAGTACTGTATGTATAGTATTCATTAAAGCCCATTGGCATTTTAAATTGGATATTTTAGCTAATGTTCAGAATACATCAAGTTTTTCTTTTCCCCTACGTAATTGATAAATTCATTGCAAAGATGAGAGGAAGGACCTTTCAAAAGTTTTTTGAGATGGAGCCACACTACCTTGCTAGACCATCAGAAACCTATTTGCAAATTTATTAGTGAACGAAGCATCTCTTATTATGGAAATCTGATGCTTAATGAACCAACGATATAAAATCATTTTATTGCATAAGCATGTAAAACCATCTTGTACTGAGGTTCACGTGTGGTCAGATGGAGGGTCAGTGCCATATTGCGTCTGTGGGAGAGTTTGGGAAAATGTTTCTTAGTTTGAAGGCTCTTAAAACCCCAAATTCTTTACATAACACAGTTGTAGAAGCAAACTCTGTTGTACATTTTAAATGGGAAGAGGCTAAATATTTTAAAGACTTTTTTTGACATCTGAGGAAAGGTAGTGAAATTGGGTCAGCTCTTTGAAGGAACTGACACTTGTGTGTTGGGTGTTATTGTCCTTAGAAAGTACTGTAAAATTGAGAGATCTGGCAGATATTTATGACCTTGCAGCACAGATTAATCCTGTCAATTTTGACATGAGCCTTCAACTTGAAATGGATTTCACCAACAGTTAGTGAAGCCGTTACAGTTCCTAGCCATTTGATCCAGGAGTTGACATTTATTGTCTAAATTAGTCTTTTAGTGTAGATTGCACAATTTACTGTGCCATAATCTTTACCACTGTGGCATATTCGCCCTCTGTCATTTGTGACTAACATTTGTCCTTTTAGTTTTCTGTAGCCGATGATCACGCCTTGAAAAATTTATGCAATCTTCTGCAGCAGTATCTTTTTTTAAGAGAATTTTCAGTCATTTCAGATTGCTAAGTTCTATACATTTTAGCTAGTATATATTTTAGGATATAAAAGCTTTTTATTTTGCGAACTGTGCCTTGTTTATTTTATCATTTGAAACTGTTTGGTGCAATCCTTTCATCACTGCTGGATGTTCTTTTATCTTTCTTGATTTGATTGTAGGATTTCTTCCTATATTACAGTTTCCTGCCATCAAAAGAGGAGAAAGTGAGGTCTGCAGATGCTGGAGATCAAAGTTGAAACTTTATTGCTGGAACAGCACAGCAGGTCAGGCAGCATCCAGGGAACAGGAGATTCGACGTTTCGGGCACAGGCCCTTCTTCCCGTTTCGGGCACAGGATTCCTGAAGAAGGGCCTGTGCCCGAAACGTCGAATCTCCTGTTCCCTGGATGCTGCCTGACCTGCTGTGCTGTTCCAGCAATAAAGTTTCAACTGCCATCAAAAGAGGCCTTTTTTCACCCAGACTTAAGTTATGTCAAAAAGATATAATACTACAGTTTGTACGTTTGAGCAGTAATTTTTATTCTTGCATTTTTTCCATTTATTATCAATGATGACAGAAGGTAAATCCAGTTGAAACATTCAGAATACATGTAGGTCGCTGAATGCTCTATCTCTGCTCCTATTTTGTATGTTCGTATAACATAGAGAAGTGTGGAGTTATTCACTTTGGATTTTAAAATCAGAGAAGCAGAATATTTTAATTTTGAAAAATGTGAAATGTGACCGTGATGTTCAGAGAAGACAAAGAGGAGGCTCGAAGAACACAGCAAGCCAGGCAGCATCAGGAGGTGAAGTCAATATTTCAGGTGCTAACCCTTCAGGACTAGATGTGGGGATAGGGGAGCTACAGATAGAGAGGCAGGATGTTGGGTGAGGAGAGTAGCAGAATGGTGAGGTAGTGATAAATGAAGACAGGTAGTGGGTACGACCTTGTTGGTCGATGGAGGGATAGATACGGTTAGTAGCTGGAAGGAAGGGTCGGTAGGTAGAATGGAAAGGAGAAGGCAGGGTTGGAAAGGGAGCTAGGGGATGGATGGGAATGTTGTTTGAAATTAGAAACCTAAATGTTAAGTCCTCCGGGCTGTAGGCTGCTCAGGCAGAAGATAAGGTGTTGTTCCTCCAGTTTGTAGTCTGATTCACTGGCAATTGAGGAGGCCAAGAATGGGCATGTCAGAGGGGGAATTGAAATGGGCGGTGGGATCATCAGGCTGGATGTTTTGGGCCAGGCAAAGATAAAACTGTCATCTAGTCTACGTTTGGTCTGTCTGATGTAGTAGAAGACCACATTGGAAGCACTGTATGTAGTAGACTAGGTGGGAGGACATGTAGGTAAAAACAATGACTGCAGATGCTGGAAACCAGATTTTGGATTAGTGGTGCTGGAAGAGCACAGCGGTTCAGGCAGCATCCGAGGAGCAGCAAAATCGATGTTTCGGGCAAAAGCCCTTCATCAGGAATAAAGGCAGAGAGCCTGAAGCGTGGAGAGATAAGCTAGAGGAGGGTAGGGGTGGGAGAAAGTAGCATGGAGTACAATAGGTGAGTGGGGGAGGGGATGAAGGTGATAGGTCAGGGAGGAGGGTGGAATGGATAGGTGGAAATGAAGATAGGCAAGTAGGACAAGTCATGGGGACAGTGCTGAGCTGGAAGTTTGGAACTACGGTGAGGTGGGGGAAGGGGAAATGAGGAAACTGTTGAAGTCCACATTGATGCCCTGGGGTTGAAGTGTTCCGAGGCGGAAGATGAGGCGTTCTTCCTCCAGGCGTCTGGTGGTGAGGGAGCGGCGGTGGAGGAGGCCCAGCACCTCCATATCCTCGGCAGAGTGGGAGGGGGAGTTGAAATGTTGAGCCACGGGGCGGTGTGGTTGATTGGTGCGGGTGTCTCGGAGATGTTCCCTAAAGCGCTCTGCTAGGAGGCGCCCAGTCTCCCCAATGTAGAGGAGACCGCATCGGGAGCAACGGATACAGTAGATGATATTAGTGGATGTGCAGGTAAAATTTTGATGGATGTGGAAGGCTCCTTTAGGTCCTTGGATGGAGGTGAGGGAGGAGGTGTGGGCGCTGGTTTTACAGTTCCTGCGGTGGCAGGGGAATGTGCCAGGATGGGAGGGTGGGTCGTAGGGGGGCGTGGACCTGACCAGGTAGTCACGGAGCTAACGGTCTTTGCGGAAGGCGGAGAGGGGTGGGGAGGGAAATATATCCCTGGTGGTGGGGTCTGTTTGGAGGTGGCGGAAATGTCGGCGGATGATTTGGTTTATGCGAAGGTTGGTAGGATGGAAGGTGAGCACCAGGAACGTTTTGTCCTTGTTGCGGTTGGAGGGGTTGGGTCTGAGGGCGGAGGTGCGGGATGTGAACGTGATGCGTTGGAGGGCATCTTTAACCACGTGGGAAGGGAAATTGCGGTCTCTAGAGAAGGAGGCCATCTGGTGTGTTCTATGGTGGAACCGCTCCTCCTGGGAGCAGATACGGCGGGGGCGGAGGAATTGGGGATACGGGATGGCATTTTTGCAAGAGGTAGGGTGGGAAGAGGTGTAATCCAGGTAGCTGTGGGAGTCGGTGGGTTTGTAGAAAATGTCAGTGTCAAGTCGGTCGTCACTGATGGAGATGGAGAGGTCCAGGAGGGGGAGGGAGGTGTCAGAGATGGTCCAGGTAAATTTAAGGTCAGGGTGGAATGTGTTGGTGAAGTTGATGAATTGCTCAACCTCCTCGCAGGAGCATGAGGTGGCGCCAATGCAGTCATCAATGTAACGGAGAAAGAGGTGGGGAATGGTGCCGGTGTAATTACGGAAGATCGACTGTTCTACGTAGCCAACAAAGAGACAAGCACAGCTGGGGTTCATACGTGTGCCCATGGCTACCCCTTTGGTCTGGAGGAAGTGGGAGGATTCGAAGGAGAAATTGTTAAGGGTGAGGACCAGTTCGTCCAAACGAATGAGTGTGTCAGTGGAAGGGTACTGTTGGGGACTTCGGAAGAGGAAAAAACTGAGGGCTTGTAGGCCCTGGTCATGGCGGATGGAGTGTAGAGGGATTGGATATCCATGGTTAAGGTGAGGCATTGGGGGCCGGGGAAACGGAGGTCTTGGAGGAGGTGGAGGGCGTGGGTGGTGTCCCGAACGTATGTGGGGAGTTCCTGGACTAGCGGGGATAGGACAGTGTCGAGGTAGGTAGAAATGAGTTAAGTGGGGCAGGAGCATGCTGAGACAATGGGTAGAAATGAGTTAGGTGAACCTCTCCTACCTGGAAGGACTGTTTGAGCCCTGAATAGAGGTGAGGGAGATGGTGTATGGGCAGTTGTTACATCTTTTTTGGTTAAAAGGAAAAGCACCGGGGAGGGGTTTGAAGGGATTGGTGGGGAGTGTGGCACAAGCTAAGGAGTGGTGAGGGGAGTGGTCTTTGCGGAAGATAGAGAGGGGTAGGGAGGGAAAGATATTCTGGATGGTTGGGGTCTAATTGGAGATGGCGGAAGTGGTTGGGGATGATATGTTGAATGCGGAGGCTAATAGGGTAGAAAGTGAGATGAAGGGGGACCCTATCTTTATTAAGTTTGGAATGAAAGGTTTAGAGCAGTGGAGTGAGGAATGGAGGAGGTGTGGTGGAGGTCTGTCTTTTTGACGTGGGGAATAAAAAAACTTTATTTGAAGTAGAAGGATATCTGGGATGTTTGGGAGTGAAACATCTTCTCATCAAAACAGACGAGACAGAGAAATTGGGAAAACGGGATGGAGTTTTTGCAGGATACATGATGGGAGAAGGTGTAGTCAAGGTAGCTATGGGAGTCTGTGGGTTTATAGTAAATGTTGGCCCATAAACTGTTGCCAGAAATGGAAATGGAGAGGTCAAGAAAGGGGAGGGAGGTGTCCAAGATAGACCAAGTGTGTGGTGGAAGTTAGCGAAGTCGATGAACTGCTCCAGTTCAGCCTGGGTGCAGGATGCAGTCATTA
Organism: Chiloscyllium plagiosum; assembly: GCF_004010195.1. Taxonomy (NCBI): domain Eukaryota; kingdom Metazoa; phylum Chordata; class Chondrichthyes; order Orectolobiformes; family Hemiscylliidae; genus Chiloscyllium; species Chiloscyllium plagiosum. The sequence continues at coordinate 13,169,325 of NC_057720.1, forward strand.
ATGTGACAGCAGAAGGAAGGGTTGAGGCATAGTTCCAGTACACGTACTGAAGAGGGATTGTTCAACATAACTGACCAAGAGGCAGGTGTAGCAGGGGCCCAGATGAGTGCCCATGGCCATCCCCTGAATTTGGTGAAAGTGCAAAGAATTAAAGGAAAAGTTATTGAGGGTGAGGACTAATTTGACAAGGTGGAGGGCGGTATTGGTGGGAGTGGGGCTGGATGCCTCTATTGGAGAGGAAAAAACTGAAGTCCTGCAGGCTGTCATTGTGAGGGTATGGATGTGTATAAAGACTGCACGTCCACAGAGAAGATGAAGTGTTGCGGGCCAGGAAACTGAAAGTTTCCGAAGAGGTAGAGGGTGTGGTTTGTGTCCCAGATATAGGTGGGAAGTGCATGGGCCAAGGGGGTGAGAATGAAGTTGAGGTAGGAAGAAGTGAGTTTGGTGGGGCAGGAGCATGCAGTGATGATAGGTCAGCAGGGGTAATTGGCCTTGGGGAGCAGGTGGAACCAGGCATGATAGGGCTGAGGGACTGAAATTGGAGGCAGTGGATGGGAGGTCACTGGAAGCAATGAGGTCAAGGACAGATCTGACAAGTCCATCCTCTGCCTCCTCCATTTCTGCAGTGAATCGACTGCAATTTGGAGGAACAACATTGTATCTTCCACCTGGGCAACCTACAACCCAGAGGACTTAACACTGAGTTCTTTAATTTCAAATACCCATCCCCAGGCTCCCATTCCAAAACCACCACCTACCTTTAATTCCATCTACTGACCCTTCCTTCCAGCTATTTATTCGTCCCTCCCATTAACCAACCAGGTCATACCCACTATCTTTGTCCACCTGTCACTACCTCACTATTCCGTTACTCTCTCCACCTCACCTCAACCCCCTACCCCTCTTTATCCGAAGCTCTCCCTCGCCCAATATCTGGTCCTGAAGAAGGGGTAATATCCAAAACTGAAAATGTGTTGCTGGAAAAGCGCAGCAGGTCAGGCAGCATCCAAGGAACAGGAGAATCGACGTTTCAGGCATAAGCCCTTCTTCAGGAATGAGGAAAGTGTGTCCAGCAGGCTAAGATAAAAGGTAGGGAGGAGGGACTTGGGGGAGGGGCATTGGAAATGCAATAGGTGGAAGGAGGTCAAGGTGAGGGTGATGGGCCAGAGTGGGGTGGGGGCGGAGAGGTCAGGAAGAAGATTGCAGGTTAGGAAGGCGGTGCTGAGTTCGAGGGATTTGACTGTGACAAGGTGGGGGGAGGGGAAATGAGGAAATTGGAGAAATCTGAGTTCATCCCTTGTAGTTGGAGGGTTCCTATGCGGAAGATGAGGTGCTCTTCCTCCAACCGTCATGTTGCTATAGTCTGGCGATGGAGGAGTCCAAGGACCTGCATGTCCTATGGAGGAGTCCAAGGACCTGCTTGTCCTTGGTGGAGTGGGAGGGGGAGTTGAAGTGTTGAGCCACGGGGTGGTTGGGTTGGTTGGTCCGGGTGTCCCAGAGGTGTTCTCTGAAACGTTCCGCAAGAAGGCGGCCTGTCTCCCCAATATAGAGGAGGCCACATCGGGTGCAGCGGATGCAATAAATGTGTGTGGAGGGGCAGGTGAATTTGTGGCGGATATGGAAGTATCCCTTGAGGCCTTGGAGGGAGGTAAGGGGGGAGGTGTGGGCGCAAGTTTTGCGTTTCTTGCGGTTGCGTGGCTCAACTCGTGGCTCAACACTTCAACTCCCCCTCCCACTCCAACTTGAGTAGATCACATCTACCGCTCTGCCCTCATCAATCCTCTTTGTTACTTCCTCAAAAAACGGAATCAAGTTTGTGAGACATGATTTCCCACGCACAAAGCCATGTTGACTATCCCTAATCAGTCCTTGCCTTTCCAAATACGTGTGCATCCAGTCCCTCAGGATTCCCTCCAACAACTTGGCCACCACCCACGTCAGGCTCACCGGTCTATAGTTCCCTGGCTTGTCCTTACTACCCTTAAAGAGTGGCGCCACGTTAGCCAACCTCCAGTCTTCCGGCGCCTCACCTGTGACTATTGATGATGCAAATAACTCAGCAAGAGGCCCAGCAATCACTTATCTAGCTTCCCCCAGAGTTCTAGGGTACACCTGATCAGGTCCTGGGGATTTATCCACCTTTATCGTTTTAAGACACCTACTCTGTAATGTGGACATTTTGCAAGATGTCACCATCTATTTCACTACTTTCTATATCTTCCATGTCCTTTTCCACAGTAAATACTGATGCAAAATATTCATTTAGTAAATCCCCCATTTTCTGCGGTTCCACACAAAGGCTGTCTTGCTGATCTTTGAGGGGCCCTATTCTCTCCTGAATTACCCTTCTGTCCTTAATGTATTTGTAAAAACCCTTTGGATTCTCCTTAATTCTATTTGCCAAAGCTATCTCATGTCCCCTTTTTGCCCTCCTAATTTCCCTCTTAAGTATACTCCTACTGCCTTTATACTCTTCTTAGGATTCACTCGATCTATACTGACTATACCTTATATATGCTTCCTCCTTAATTTTAACCAAACCCTCAATTTCTTTAGTCATCCAGCATTCACTATACCTACTAGCCATTGCTTTCACCCTAACAGGAATATACCAGCTCTGAATTCTCGTAATCTCATTTCTGAAGGCTTCCCATTTTCCAGCTGTCCCATTACCTGCGAACATCTGCCCCAATCAGCTTTTGAAAGTTCTTGCCTAATATTGTCAAAATTGGCTTTTCACCAATTTAGAACTTCAACTTTTAGATCTGGTCTATCCTTTTCCATCACAATTTTAAAACAAATAGAACTATGTCGCTGGCCCCAAAGTGCTGCCCCACTGACACCTCAGTCACCTGCCCTGCCTTATTTCCCAAGAGTAGGTCAAGTTTTGCACCTTCTCTGGTAGGTACATCCACATACTGAATCAGAAAATTGTCTTGTACACACTTAACAAATTCCTCTCCATCTAAACCCTTAACCACACTATGACAGTCCCAGTCTATATTATTTGGAAAGTTAAAATCCCCTACCATAACCACCCTATTATTCTTACAGATAGTTGAGATCTCCTTACAAGTTTGTTTCTCAATTTTCCACTGACAATTAGGGGGTCCATAATATAATCCCAATAAGGTGTTCATCCCTTTCTTATTTCTCAGTTCCACCCAAATAACTTCCCTGGATGTATTTCCGGGACTGTCCTCCCTCAGCACAGCTGTAATGCTATCCCTTATCAAAAATGCCACTCCCCCTCCTTTCTTGCCTCCCTTTCTATCTTTCCTATAGCATTTGTATTCTGGAACATTAAGCTGCCAGTCCTGCCCATCCATGAGCCATGTTTCTGTCACATGTTCCAAACCATATCCCAGTCCTATGTTCCTAACCATTCCGAGTTCATCTGCCTTCCCTGTTAGGCCCCTTGCATTGAAATAGATGCAGTTAATTTATTAGTCCTACCTTGTCCCTGCCTGCCCTGACTGTTTGACTCTCATCTGTTCTCAGCTGTACCAGTCTCAGATTGATCTCTTTCCTCTCTACCTCCCTCGGTCCCCCCCCCCCCCACATTACTAGTTTAAATTGTCCTGAGCAGCTCTATCAAATTTCCCTGCCAGTATATTAGTCCCCTTCCAATTTAGGTGCAATCTGTCCTTCATGTACAGGTCACTTCTACCCCAAAAGAGATTCCAGTGATCCAAAGATGATCCTTCTCTCATACACCAGCTCCTTAGCCATGCATTCATCTGCTCTATCCTCCTATTCCTGCCCTCACTAGCTCGTAGCACCGGAGGTAATCCAGATATTACTTCTCTCGAGGACCTCCTTTTTAAATTCCTGCCTAACTCTCTGTAATCTCCCTTTAGAATCTCAACCTTTTCCCATCCTCTGTCGTTGATTCCAATGTGGACAATGACCTCTTGCTGGCCCCTCTCCCCTGTGAGGTTATTCTGCACCTTCTCTGAGACACTCTTGATCCTGGCACCAGGGAAGCAACACACCATTCTGCTTTTTCGCTGCTGGCCACAGAAAAGTCTGTCTGTACCTCGGACGAAAGAATCCCCAAACACAATTGATCTCTTGGAACCTGACGTACCCTTCATTGCATTAGAGCCAGTCTCAATACCAGAAACTTGCGCTCTCATTATCATTTATGGAGTCTATTGCACACCATAATCAGCTCATTTCACTTAATCAGTGATTATTAATGCTGTAGTTTCATATCCAGTGTAACAGATGAAAACATAAAGGTATTGAGGAAAAGCCAGGGAACTGTCGACCAGTGAGTCTGACATCAACGGTGAGTAAATTGTTGGAGGGGACTTTGAGAGATAGCACTTACATGCATTTGGAAAGTTAAGGACTGATTCGGGATAGTCAGCATGACGTTGTGCATTGGAATTCATGTCTCACTAACTTGATTGAGTTTTCATAGAATCGTAGAATCCCTACAGTGTGAAAACACTTCTTTTGACCCAACAAGTCCACACCGGCCCTCTGAAGAGGTACCCACCAGACCCATTCCCCTACCCTATTACTCAAGATTTTCCCTGACTAATGCACCTAACGTACATATCCCAGATCACTGTGGGCAATTTAGCATGGCCAATTCACCCAACTTGTACACCTTTCGATTGTAGGAGGAAGCTGGAGCACCCGGAGGAAATCCACACTGACACGGGGAATGTGCAAACTCCACACAGACAGTCGCCTGAGGGTGGAATTGAACCCGGGTCACTGGCGCTGTGAGGTAGCAATGCTAACCACTAAGCCACCGTGCCACCCCTTTAAACTTCAGAAGATGCTTTAGGTAAAAATGATTTTTAGCCAAGAAATATTTTAAAATTGAGTTTTTTGAAGAGGTGACTAAGAATGTAGATCCAGGGAGAGCTTGCCAAAAGCATACAAAATTGCTTTGACGGTAGAAGACATGGTAGTAGATTGTGATGGTAGATGGTTGTTGTTTTGACTGGAGGGCTATGACCAGCAGTGTGCTGCAAGGATCAATGCTGGATCTGATGTTTTGTCATTTATGTAAACTATTTGGCTGAAACAAATGGAGGCATGGCTCCAGCATTGGTGTAGTGGACTGTGAAGAAGATTATCCAAGAGTGTAATGAGATATTGATAAGATGGGTCAATGGGCCGAGAAGTTTCAGGTGGAATTTAATTTTGGATAAATACGAGGTATTGCATTTTAATGAGGCAAAACCAAGCAGAGCTTACACAATGATAGGCTCTGCGGAGTATTGTTGGCCTGGGGCCGTGGGGGTGCAGGTGCCTTGAATGTGGCATTGTAATTAGACAGGGTGGTGAACAAGGCATTTGGCACGCTTTTCTTCATTGATCAGAGCATTGAGTACAGAAGTTGAGATATCATGTGGCTATACAAGAGAGTGTGAGACACTTTTAGAATGCAGCATATTGTTGCCCTGTTACACGAAGGGTTTTGTTAAACTAGAATGGGTATAAAAACACTAAGAAGGATGTTGCTGGGACTGGAGGATTTCAGTTATAGGGAGAGGCTGGATAGGTCTGGGACCTTTTTCCCTCAAGCATCAGAGGCTGAAGAGTGATCTTCTAGAAGTTTATGAAATCATGAGGAGCATAGATAAAGTTAGTAGCCAAGCTATGTTCCCAAAGGTAGAGGAAGTCCAAAACTCAAGGGCACAGGTTTAAGGTGAGAGGAGAAAAATTTAAAAGGGACCTGAAAGGCAACTTTTTCACACTGAAGGTAATGTGCATATGGAATGAGCTGCCAGAGGAAGTGCAAAAGGCACATATAACTATAACATTTCAAAAACATTTGGACAGGTACATAGACAGGAAAGGTTTAGATTAGATTACTTACCACTGTCAGTGGAAACAGGCCCTTCGGTCCAACAAGTCCACACCGACCCTCTGAAGAGCAACACACCCAGACCCATTCCCCAACATTTACCCCTTCACCTAATCACCGTGCTGTGGGCGGCACGGTGGCACAGTGGTTAGCACTGCTGCCTCACAGAGCCAGAGACCCAGGTTCAATTCCCGCCTCAGGCGACTGACTGTGTGGAGTTTGCACATTCTCCCCGTGTCTGCGTGGGTTTCCTCCAGGTACTCCGGTTTCCTCCCACAGTCCAAAGATGTGCAGATCAGGTGAATTGGCCATGTTAAATTGCCCGTAGTGTTAGGTAAGGGGTAAATGTAGGGGTATGGGTGGGTTGCGCTTCGGCGGGGCGGTGTGGACTTGTTGGGCCGAAGGGCCTGTTTCCACACTGTCAGTAATTTAATCTAATCACTACGGGCCATTTAGCATGGCCAATTCACCTAACCTGCACATTTTTGGACTGGGAGGAAACTGGAAATTGTGTGCTTTTTCAGCAAAATAGAATATATCTGCGAATCCAATTCTGCAAATGCAAATTCACCCCATAGACATATATGTGTGTGAGTGTAATTTTGTTTTAGGTCAAAGTGCATCTCAAAGAGTGAGAGGCAAGTAGCTTTAATGTTTAGGGTTATCTTACAACCAATTTAAATATTGCTGAAAAGGTTTTCATTTTGTTGAAGCTTTTTGCCATGCTCTCATCAGCACAGTTCTCAAGAATTAATAAAGTGAAGGGGAAATAACTGTGAATGCATGAGAGGAGACTGCTGATTGGTTGGCCACTGAATTCTGTTTTGCATTGATACAGAAAATGCACAAGTTGATGGTGACTCGTGGTAATAGAAAAGCACAGCAGGTCAGACAGCATCTGAGGAGCAGGAGAATTGCCGTTTCGGGCAGAAGCCCTTCCATCAGGAATGAGGCTTGTGGTCCAGGGGGCGGGGGGGGGGGGGGGGGGGGGAAAGGTGGCTGAGAATACAAAAAGTAGATGAAGGTGGGGTAGGGCGGTGATAGGTCGAAGAGGAGGGTGGAGCGGATAGTTGCGAAAGATGATGGACAAGTCAAGAGGGCGGTGCTGAGTTGGAAGCTTGGGACTGAAATGAGGGGAGGGGGAAGTGAGGCAATTGGTGAAATTCACACTAATCCTGTGTGGTTGCAGGGTCCCAAGGCACAAGGTGAGTTTCCCTCCAGGTGTCAGGTGGTTAGGATTTGGTGATGGAGGAGGCCCAGGACCTGCATGTCCTTGGTGGAGTGGGAGGGGGTGTTGAAGTGTTCAGTCACGGGGCAATGGGATTGGTTGGTGCGTGTGTCCAAAGATGTTCTCTAAAACAATACGCAAGTTGGCATCCTGCCTCAGATGTAGAGGAGATCACATTGGGTGCAACGGATACAGTGGATGGCATTGGTGGAAGTACATGTAAATTTCTGTTGGATGTGGAAGGATTGTTTTGGGCTTTGACTGGAGGCGAGGACGGAGGTGTGGGCACAGGTTTTGCACTTCTTGCGGTGGCAGGAGAAGGTGCAGGAAGTGGGGTGTGGGCTGATGGGGATGGGTGCGGGTGGATCTGACCAGGAATTCGCTGAGGGAATGGTCTCTCCGACACTCTGATGGGGTGGAGAGGGAAATATATCCCTAGTGGTGGGGTCTGTTTGTAGGTGGCAGAAGTGGCAAAGGATGATGCGATTTATACGGAGGTTAGTGGGGTGGGAGGTCTGTTCTTGTTGCGTTGGGACGGATAGGGTTCAAGGGCAGAGGTGTGGGAAATGGAGGAAATGTGCTGGAGGGCATCATTGACCACGTGAGAGGGGAAATTGCAGTCTTTGAAGAAGGAGGCCATCTGGAATTTTTGAAGGTAAATTGGTCATCCTGGGAATAGATGCGGTAGAGGAGGAGAAGTTGCGAATATGGGATGGCATTTTTGCAAGAGGCAGGGTGGGAGGAGGTGTAGTCCAGGTAGCTGTGGGAGTCAGTGGGTTTGTAGTACATGTCTGTGGTCAGGCAGTTGCCAGAGATGGAGAGGTCCAGGAAGTGGAGGGAGGTGTCCTGAGATGGTCCAGGTGAATTGGAGTTGGGGTCGAAAGATGTTTGTGAAGTTGAAAAACAGTTCAATCTCCTCAAGGGTGCACGAGGTATCGCTGATACTGTCATCGATGTAGCAGAGGAAAAGTTGGGGGATGGTGGCACTGCAGCCGTGGAGGATGGGCTGTTCCACGTACCCAATAGAGAGACAGTTTCTGATGTGGAAGGATCCTCTCGTCGTCCTCCACTTCTGCTACCTATCAACAGACTCCATTTTGAGGGATATATTTCCTTTCCCACTCCTGTCAGCGTTTGGAGAGACTATTCCCTCCGTGGCTCCCTTGTCAATCCACGCCAACCACCAGCTCACACCCCAGTTCTGAAACCTTCCTCTGCCACTGCAAGAAGTGTAAAATCTGTGCCCCCCCCAACCTCCATTGAAGGCCCCAAAGAATCCTTCCACATTCAACAGAAATTTACCTGTACCTCCACCAATGTCATCTACTGTATCCGTTCCACCCGATGTGGTTTCTTCTATATCAGGAAGACAGGAAACCAACTTGTCGATCATTTCCAATCACATCTCTGGGACACCTCCTCCAACCAACCCCACCACCCGTGGCTGAACACTTCAACTCCCACTCCACCAAGGACATGCAGGTCCTGGGCCGCCTCCATTGCCGAACTCTAATCACCCGATGCCTGGAGGAAGAAGGCCTCATCTTCCTCCTTGGAACCCTGCAATGACACAGGATTAATGAGTTTCACCAGTTTCCTCACCTCACCTCCCACCACCTATCCCAGCCCCAAGCCTTCAACCTGGCACTGCCCTCTCGACTGTCCATCGTCTTTCCCACATATCAGCTCCACCCTCCTCTCGGGTCTATTACTTTCTCCCCATCTTGATCTACCTATAGCATTCTTAGCTACTTTCCCCCGGCCTCACCCCCTCCCATTTATCTCTCAGCACCCCTGTAAGTCTCCAATTCCTAGTGAAGGGCTTCTGCCCAAAAGGTCGATTCTCCTGCTCCTCGGGTGTTGCCTGACCTGCTGTGCTTTTCCAACACCACACTCTTGACTCTGATCTCCAGCTTCTGCATTCCTCACTTTCTCCTACTCTGTTAACTGCCAAGCTTTAAATTTTAAACTGGATGAGGCATTTCCTTGAGAAATTAATCAAAAAAATTATCTGTCACCCATTATGTTAAACTGAAACAGATACTGTGCATACTCCTTCTGTCTGCAAAGAAGACATCACCTAATATGCTGACTTGACCAGTCTCAACAGGAAGTATGGTCACTCAATCTGTCTGACAACTGAAATGGCCAACTGTCTTGTGTTAACTGTGGAGAAGAACCTGGAATTGTACTGTGTCTCCTTGGACTAGAAGAAGGAATCCATTTAGATATCTTGCTTAGATTACTCAACAGTTCTTAGCTGATGTATAATTTGGTGAGGAAATAATTTGGTGGCATAAGCACCTTGCAAGCCAATATTTGTTTTATGGGCTCTCCTGTGGAGAATGATCACTTAAACATTAATGTTTTAGGTCGTAGCTTGCTTATGTTGAATTGTATCCAGCGTGGATTGACGTCTTCAACCAGATTAGAAAAGAGAAACTACTGAGAGAAAATCAAGTTGAAACCTGATAGGTTTTTAGCATAAAACAGGAAATTGGTGGCTGTCCTGCCTCAGACTTAAATTCAGAATCATAGAATCCCTTCATGCAGTTAGCAGCTTTTTGGCCTATCGAGTCTGCACTGACCCTCCGAAGAACATCCATCTATGTTGATATTCAGCAGAATTACCTGAAGCTGTTGACATGAGTAAGGATCAAGGCAAAACACTGCAGATGTTGGGAACCTGAAACAGATACAGAGAAAGCTGGAGAAACCCAACAGGTCTGGCAGTACTTGGAGAGAGAAACACATTTCAGGTCTTGAATAATGCAAGATTTTGCAAAAGATGCTTTTTTTAAATATAATTTGCTAGAAGAGCAACAAGAGAGCAGATGACGTAGAGATTCTGTGCAAAACAGAGGTTGGTAGTCATGGTGTTAGGGACCAGATCAGTCTCATCCAAAATATATTATAGATTTAGCCTCCAGTCCAACTTCTAATTTAAAGGCAAGTGTAAGGTAATGTGTTGCAGATGATTCAATTGGTCCACCACTAAGTTTTAATCAAAATAGGTTTTATTCTGACAACAAGAGGAAGAATTGATATAATTATATGCGAGTGATGTACTTAACAAGAAAATACATTACTTAATCAGGAAACATTAACTGTTTCAATACAGGCAGCATCCCAAAAACAATGCTTTGGCAAGAGGCAGTGCAGCAAAACAGTTCCCATGTGCTGTCTGTGTCCAATTAGTGAAAAGAAACGCTGAAAGAAACTATCTCCCCCCTTTGATATCTAAGGAAAAGCACTATCTAAGGTTTGAGAGAAAACTTAATTATAAAGAATTATTTTAATTTTGGCCCTTTCAGGACCTTGGGGAAATCCTAAAGTTCTTGATGGCCAATTAAATACTTTTACAATATCCAACATTACATCGTTAATCTTATGTTCTTTAGAACTTTGTAATGTTTTAAGTTTTATTTTATATTGAGTTACTCAGTTTTAAAACCCATTTTCTGAATAAGTGTTGTTACAGTTTTAAAAATGTTAATTCAGTCACATAAAAAGTAGGAACTGGAGGAGAAAATTCAGCCCTTGAGCTTGCTCTGCCATTTGTTATGATCATGGTTGATCTCAACTTCACTTTCCTGCTGACTCTCCACAACCCTTGAACCCATTACTAATTAAAAGTCTGTCTGTCTCAAATTTATTCCATGTTCCAACATCCATTGCATTCTGGGTTGTTGAATTCCATAGATTTAAGACCCTTCAGAGGAATAATTACTGTTCATTTCTGTTTTAAAACTGCAGCCTCTTTTTTTTTTAAAGCTATGACGTCTTGTTCGAGGTTCCCCCATGTGAGGTCACATCCTTCCTACGTCTGCTTTACATACATATATACATATTGATGTCCCACCTCTCTGTTCCAGATCACTAAAGCTAATCGCAGTTGTCCATTGCTGCCTTAGCTGTCCACAGCTAAGAACAAAAAACAGGAGTTGTGCAGTTAAGGATTACTGGCTTTCTTTTAAATAGCCCATTTACCAATTAAGTCATTGGACAAATTCAGCAGTCGACACAAAAATGCATTTCTGACATGGCTGAAAGAAAACTAGGAATACATTTAAAGCTAACTATCTAACTTGATTTTGAAAGTAATAACAGTTCTCTTTTACTTGAACCAGATTCTATAATACAGTGTAGATGCATAACCCGTACTTTGATTGACATCACTTTTTAATTTGTTTATTCTATAATATGTGAAAATAGTCAAGATCCTACCATGGACCATCTGATATTAAACTGTAATGACCCTGGAAACCATTTTTCTTCATTGCAGTTTGATGATTTCCGTATCAAACCTGCAATGTGTATCCCATAAACAATAGATAACAGGGACACACTTCAGTGACTCTTTAAGTATTATTAATGGCAAAGTTTTACTAAGTGGTATTTTGTTAAATGAATACAATCCATTATGGGCAGATACTGATGATTGTAGTTTTAACTGCTTTTGATTAAAAGCAGCTGTTTGTTCATTACTTTGTTTTATTATAATAAAATCCTTTTCTCTTTGCTTGTAAAAGGTTTTCGACTGATAGTGTTGTCGAAAGCCTGACAGCTGTTTCCTATCATTTTATCTCCATGAATTATAGAATTTGATAGTTATTCATAAATATTTTAATTTTTTTGCTTCTTTCACTCTGCTTACGATACAAAATATGCTTGGGATACGAAGGTTGAACTTTATGACTGGGATCTTATAAAATTTTATATAAGCTTGCTTTTGAATATACAATAACAATAGGCCATTCAGTCTTTCAAGCTGCTTCACCATTTAATAAGATCGTGGTTGATCTGATTTTAACCACAACCCTATATTCCTTCATATTCCCAATGCTTTTTCATCTGCTTGGTAATCAAGAATCTATCAACCTCTGCCTTATAAATATTTAAAGACTCTGCATCCACTGCCTTTTGGGGAAATGAATTTCAAAGACTGTCAACTTTCAGAATAAAATTTATCTCCTTCAGTCTTAAATGGATGACCATTTGGATTTTTAAATGGATTTTAAACTGGGACCCCTAGTCTAAATTCTTCGATGAGGGAAAACCTTGTTTTGACATTCACCTGGTCAGATTCCCTTAGAATCTTGTTTGTTTCAATTAAGTTGCCTCTGATTCTTTTAAAGGCTAGAGGATACAGGCCTAGCCTGTCTAACTTTTCTTTATAACACAATCTGCTTAATCCAGGTATTAGTCGAGTAACTAATATCCTTTAGGGAAGGAAACTGCCATCCTTATCTGGTCTGGCTGACATGTGACTGTAAACCCACAGCAATGTACTTGACTTTTAATTGCATTCTGAACACTTGTGGATGGCAATAAAAGCTGGTCCAGCCAGTGACCCCAACATCACGTGAATGAATTAAAAAACACTTCTCTGAACTGCTTCCATTGCATTAATCACCTTTCTTATGTACTGTGACTAGTACTGTAGACAATACGTAAGATGTAGTCTCACCATTGCCCTGTATAACTGAAGCATAACCTCCCTACTTTTGCATTCAGTTCCCCTTGCAATAAATCATCATCATATTTCCAGATTGCTTGCTGTACCCATTAACTATCCAAATCTCTCTGCATCTCAGAACTCTGCAACCTTTCATCATTTCAATAATAGGCTTCTTTTTTAACCTTTGCGCAAAAATGGGCAATTTCCCATTTTCCCATTTTGTACTCAATTTGCGAGATATTTGGCCTGTCACTGAACTTCTATATTCCTTCTAAACCCCTTAAGTCCTCTTCACAACTTGCTTTCCAAGCCTGTCGTCATAAAATATAACTACCATGCCATCTGAATCAGTCATATAAATTGCAAAAAGTGGAGGCACCACACTGTATGGCACATTGCTTGTGACATCCTGCTAGCCTAAAAAAGACCCATTTATTCCTACTCTGTGCTTCTTGTTAGCTAGGCAATCTTTAGTCCATAGGGTAAAAACAATGACTGCAGATGCTGGAAACCAGATTCTGGATTCGTGGTGCTGGAAGAGCACGTTCAGGCAGCATCCAAGGAGCAGCGAAATCGACGTTTCGGGCAAAAGCCCTTCATCAGGAAAAAGCTTTTGCCCGAAACGTTGATTTCGCTGCTCCTTGGATGCTGCCTGAACTGCTGTGCTCTTCCAGCACCACAAATCCAGAATCTTTAATCCATGCTGTGCTCAGTCATTTTTATTTTCCCTTGATCTGGCACCTTCTGACATGCCTTCTGGAATATCTAAGTACAATATATCTACATATTCCCCATCATCTACAACACAGTTACTTCGTCAAGGAACTCCAATAGATTAGTTAAGTTTGGGATTCTCCTTTGACAAAGCCATATCTTGCCCAATTTCATTCAAGCTAGACCAGGAGCTATATAAATGTATATCTGTGTTTCCTTTGAATTAATCACCAAAGCATACGAATGGCAATTCCTGCAAGTTAATAGCACACACATTTATGAGCTTACGTTATACCTGCAGAATGTAAGGGTTTAATGTAAGAACATCAAAATCAGGTGTTTCAATCTCTGAAGAGACTGAAAGAGTTTTAAAGGGAAATTCAAATGTTCTGTTATTACCTGAAAGCAAGTGAATATTATACATTTTAAGGATAAAACACATTCCCTGTATAAAACTATAAAAGTGCTATTCTGTAAGTTTTCTTAAAGATCACACAGCACCAGGTTATAGACCAACAGGTTTATTTGGAAGCACTAGCTTCTGTAGCACCGCTCCTTCATCAGGTGATTACACAACCAACTGAGGAAGGAGCGGCGCTCCGAAAGCTAGTGCTTCCAAATTAACATGTTGGCTATAACCTGGTGTTGTGATTTTTAACTTTGTCCACCCAGTCCAACACCGGCACCTCCAAGTAAATTTTCTTGTGGAGGCTACTCTTCCTTTCTTTTAATTCATTCACCTGTGGGAAATGGGTATCACTGGCTGGCCACCATTTATTGCCAGTCCCTAGTTCCCCTGAGAAGGTGGTGATGAGCTGTCTTCTTGAACTGTTGCAGACTATGTGCTGTAAGGAGACCCCCAATGCCTTCAAGGCTGGAATTCCAGGATTTTTACGCAGTGACTCTGAATGAACAGTAATTATGCCATATGTACTCGTATATAAGTCAATCTCATGTATAGGTTGACCCCTTATTTTGGCCAAAAGTCTTGTGTTTTCCATATATCTTGTATAAGTCAACCCTACTATATCACATTAAATCATGTTCATTCATTCATACTGGTAACTCTATTCCTCACTCTTTGTTTACTATATTGCATCTCTATTCATTCGTTCAGAACTCCACTTTGCACACTTGGTTGACCACAGAGCATTTTGATTCATTGATTCATTCAGACCGGTACAAAGTCTATGAGTACTTAGAGTCATAGAGATGTACAGCATGGAAGCAGACCCTTCGGCCCAACCTGTTCATGCCGACCAGATATCCCAACCCAATCTAATCCCACCTGCCAGCACCCGGCCCATAACCCTCCAAACCCTTCCTATTCATATACCCATCCAAATGCCTCTTAAATGTTGCAATTGTACCAGCCTCCACCACATCCTCTGGCAGCTCATTCCTTACACGTACCACCCTCTGTGTGTAAAGTTGCCCCTTAGATCTCTTTTATATCTTTTCCCCTCTCACCCGAAACCTATGCCCTCTAGTTCTGGACTCCCCGACCACAAGGAAAAGACTTAGTCTATTTATCCTATCCATGCCTCTCATAATTTTGTAAACCTCTATAAGGTCACCCCTCAGCCTCTGACACTCCAGGAAAAACAGCCCCAGCCTGTTCAGCCTCTCCGTAGCACAGATTCTCCAACCCTGGCAACATCCTTGTAAATCCTTTCTGAACCTTTTCAAGTTTCACAACATCTTTCCGATAGGAAGGAGACCAGAATTGCCCGCAATATTCCAAGAGTGGCCTAACCAATGTCCTGTACAGCCACAACATGACCTCCCAACTCAGTACTCTGTACTCTGACCAATAAAGGAAAGCATACCAAACGCCTTCACTATCCATCTACCTTCAACTCCACTTTCAAGGAGCTATGAACCTGCACTCCAAGATCTCTTTATTCAGCAACACTCCCTAGGACCTTACCATTAAGTGTATAAGTCCTGCTAAGGTTTGCTTTCCCAAAATGCAGCACCTTACATTTATCTGAATTAAACTCCATCTGCCACTTCTCAGCCCATTGGCTCATCTGGTCCAGATCCTGTTGTAATCTGAGGTAATCCTCTTCACTGTCCACTACACCTCCAATTTTGGTGTCATCTGCAAACTTACTAACTTCTGAAAAACAACCCTCCACCACCATCCTCTGTCTTCTACCTTTGAGCCAGTTCTGTTTCCAAATGGCTAGTTCTCCCTGTATTCCATGAGATCTAACCTTGCTCATCAGTCTCCCATGGGGAACCTTGTCGAACGCCTTACTGAAGTCCATATAGATCACATCTACTGCTCTGCCCTCATCAATCTTCTTTGTTATTTCTTCAAGAAATTCAATCAAGTTTGTGAGACATGATTTCCCACGCACAAAACCATGTTGACTATCTTTCCAAATACATGTACATCCTGTCCCTCAGGATTCCATCCAACAACTTGCCCACCACCGAGGTCTCGCTCACCGGTCTATAGTTCCATGGCTTGTCTTTACCGCCCTTCTTAAACAGTGGCCCACGTTTGCCAACCTCCAGTCTTCAGGCAGTTCACCTGTGCCTATCGACGATACAAATATCTCAGTAAGTGGCCCAGCAATCACTTCTCTAGCTTCCCACAGAGTTCTCTGGTACACCTGATCAGGTCCTGAGGATTTATCCACCTTTAACCGTTTCAAGACATCCAGCACTTCCTCCTCTGTAATATGGGCATTTTGCAAGATTTCCTTAGTCTATATCTTCCATATCCTTTTCCACAGTAAATACTGATGCAAAATATTCATTTAGTATCTCTCCCATTTTCTGTGGCTCCACACAAAGGCCGCCTTACTGATCTTTGAGGGGCCCTATTCTCTCCCTAGTTACCCTTTTGTCCTTAATATATTTGTAAAACCCCTTTGGATTCTCCTTAATTCTATTTGCCAAAGCTATCTCATGTCCCGTTTTTGCCCTCCTGATTTCCCTCTTAAGTATACTCTTACTTTCTTTATACCCGTCTCAGGATTCATTCGATCTATCCTGTCTATACCTGATATATGCTTCCTTCTTTTTCTTAACCAAACCCTCACTTTCTTTAGTCATCCAGCAATCCCGATACCTACCAGCCTTCCCTTTCACCCTGACAGGAATATACTTTCTCTGGATTCTTGTTATCTCATTTCTGAAGGCTTCCCATTTTCCAGCCGTCCCTTCACTTGCGAACATTTGCCTCCAATCAGCTTTCGAAAGTTCTTGCCTAATAACGTCAAAACTGGCCTTTCTCCAACTTAGAATTTCAACTTTTAGATCTGGTCTATCCTTTTCCATCACTATTTTAAAACGCGTAGAATGATGGTCGATGGCCCCCAAGTGCTCCCCCACTGACACCTCAGTCACCTGCCCTGCCTTATTTCCCAAGAGCAGGTCACGTTTTGCACCTTCTCTAGTAGGTACATCCACATACTGAATCAGAAAATTGTCTTGTACCCCCTTAACACATTCGTCCCCACCTAAACCTTTAACACTATGGCAGTCCCAGTCGATGTTTGGAAAGTTAACATACCCTACCATAACTACCCCATTATTCTTACAGATAGCTGAGATCTCCTTACAAGTTTGTTTCTCAATTTCCCTCTGACTATTGGGGGATCTATAATACAATCCCAATAAGGTGATCATCCCTTTCTTATTTCTCAGTTCCACCCAAATAACTTCCCTGGATGTATTTCCAGGAATATCCTCCCTCAGCACAGCTGTAATGCTATCCCTTATCAA